>NC_084749.1:43014388-43094388 GCF_033978785.1 Entelurus aequoreus | reverse complement strand
AATTTCCAACTTTTATCATCATATTGCAAAAACTGTTCAGTTTTTCTTGTATAATGTTGACTTGCGTTGAGTAAAATGACGACTTTTATTATAACACTGCCAAAATTCAAAGTTTTTTTGTGAAATTGTGACCTTTTTCTTGTGAAAATCCAACTTATTTTTCACAACACGCTTTTTTATATTTACATGGTATGTATATATTATTAATGTTGTAAATACAAATCTTTAAATATCTAGAAAGGGGGGTCCTAAAGAGGTAGGCATTATTCGGAGGTCTCAAGAAGGTAACAAATACAAGAAATGTGTTTGTGTGTGTGTGTGTGTGTGTGTGTTTATAGCCCAAAAGATGTGTATTGTGAGGGGATTGAGTATGGATGCAGGATATTCTAATGACTCACAAACTAAATGACTTTAAGGGAATATTTTTTACATGGCAACATTCATCAAGTGTTAATGAACAAGCCCAAAGGCAATAAATGCAAATGCTACGATTGGGACCGGGGAGAAGGCGAGGGACAGATGGGTAGACATAGCACAAGAGTGAGGGGGAGGGGTGGGAGAAAACCATCATAGCTATGATGAATGAGGGTGTTGGCAGAGGGCCCCGAGCGATCACTCACTCACCGAGACAGGCGTCTCTTGCCCTAACTTCATTATCGTGACATAGTCCCATCAACACACTTTTTCACATTGCAGTGTGGCAGACTTCAGTGCTAGAGAAGATCAACTAAACTGGTGGGCTTCAGTAGTTTGTAACCGATATAGAGAGGATAGTTTGCTTCTTTTCAGACTTTGGAAGCTGCTGGATCACCATCAAATTGTTGGCATAATAGCACTGTTATGAGTAGTGTTGTCCCGATACCAATATTTTGGTACCGGTAGCAAAATTATTTTGATACTGTGAGGAGGCGTGGCCTGCAGACCTGCAGCGAGGCGGGGCGTGCCGGGGCCGACTCAGAGATGGCGGCGAGGAGGCGTGGCCGGCGGACCTGCAGCGAGGCGGGGCACGCCAGGACCGGTTCCGAGATGGACGTCAGATGCGTGGATCGCCCACCTGGGCGCAAGTCTATAATCACCTGGCAGTGTGTAAAAGGGCAGTGGCCGAGAACGACGGGGCAGGAGGAGTTGGAGAGCCAGCTGTACATGCAGCGCGGAAGCGACCGAGAGCGAGACGAAGACGACGACGACGACGACGACGACGACAAGTGAGGCTGAACCGCAGAGCGAGCAGTTGGGAAAAGGAGCTGAAAAGCGACCCGACGACACAGAGGTTTATTGGAAAATAAACAAAGTCACGAAACTGCTCGAAGTCATGTCTGTTCTTGGTGCTCCATGGAACCCGGAGGGAGGAAGACCTCCACAGATACCTTTCGGTACTTTTCTAAAAAAAGGGGACCACAAAATATTGCATTTTTGGCTTTATTTTAAAAAAAAAATTCTTAGGGTACATTAAACATATGTTTCTTATTGCAAGTTTGTCCTTAAATAAAATACAGAATATACAAGACATCTTATCTTTTATTAGTAAGTAAACAAACAAAGGCTCCTAATTTAGCTGCTGACGTATGCAGTAACATATTGTGTCATTTTCCATTCTATTATTTTGTCAATATTTTTAAGGACAAGCGATGACATGTTAGCTATTTTTATTTACACTAAAGTTGATTGACAGATTTGAATGCCCCACAGAGGTTAAATGGATCAAATGTTACGGTACAGCGGGGGGGAAGACGGCACAGATGCAGGGACGTCGTTTAGCTCTCTTTATTATTAAAGACAATATGCAATGAGGCGTGTGACTAATCCAAAATGTGTATGTGTGCGACTATGTGTAGCGATTATCTGAGGAGTGTTACCAGGAGTGTTGAGCGAGGTGTGGAAGTCCATGGAGCACGTGGCAAGCTCGGAGATCCAGGGACAAGCAGGAGGTCAGGGGCAAGAGCGAGGCGTCAAAGTCCGTGTCCAGGCGGGAGATCGAGATCCAAGAAGGCAGCCAGGGGAACCAGAGGGAATACGGGGAGACGAGACACACAGCTCGTGATCAGGAACCGGAAGAATGCTGCTGGATGGCGACAAGGGACACAAGACAAATGAACACGGAGGAGGAGAAACACAGAGAGAGAGAGAATGTACATAGAGCTAGACGTGTTGGCTTACTGTACGGGAACAGGTCGCTACGTTCTGGTCCGGAACGCAGGTTTGCGCGGGTTTAAGAATCAATCAGCATCAGCTGTGTTGAGTGCTGATTGATTCTAGGGGTGGAGCGCAGGAGTGGCGCTTGGAGTGGTGCGCGCTTAGAGGTGTGCTCAGCGGAGCGCACGGATGAATGCACATTGGAATGCGCCCAGGCCGTGTCATCAAAATATTAAAAATCAATACATATTTAGTATTTTTTAATTGAGTAAAAAGTAAAAAAATAAAAAAATAAAATTATTTCAGTGTTTTACCCATTTCAATTTATTTGGGCTTGCTCAAAATTTGGTAAAAGTTTTATTTAAAGTCCCACCCGGGTGTATTTTAAAGTGAAAAATGCCAGTGAGATTAACAGCCGGAGTCTCCTCACTTATTTTTGCACGGGCGTTTGCATCGACTTGATCACTGACCATGTACAGTAAAGAAGGGCCCCATTCCTGGGTGGACCTTGTGTGAGACGAAGGTTAATGATTCTGCATGGCAGCTTGCTAAAAATGATTAAAAGCGCAACTCTGCATCGCAACTGACGCTGTGGTAAAAGTTGGAATTTCCACAGAAACACATTTTAAGGTAATCAACACTGCCGTTTAAAAGGGTATAGTGATTAATCGGATAACTCATGTGATTAATCACAACAAATGAACTGGTTGTTTCCGTGACGCGGTTGGGAGAGTGGCCGTGCCAGCAACCTGAGAGTTCCTGGTTCAATCCCCACCTTCTACCAACCTAGTCACGTCCGTTGTGACCTTGAGCAAGACACTTCACCCCTGCTCCTGATGGGTCGTGGTTAGGGCCTTGCATGGCAGCTCCCGCCATCAATGTGTGAATGTGTGTGTGTGAATGTGGAAATAGTGTCAAAGGGCTTTGAGTACCTTGAAGGTAGAAAGGCGCTATGCAAGTATAACCCATTTATAAAAGAAACGCTTGTTACGGTACTGGGGGGAAGAAGACGGCACAGAAAGCAGGGACGTAGTTTTAGCTCTACATTTATTATATATTTACAAAAGTGTGGAGTGTGAAACTAATCCAAATGTGTGTGGTGTGCGACTATGTGTAGTGATTAGCTGTTGAGTGTTACCGGTAGTGTTGAGCGAGGTGCGGAAGTCCAAGGGGGCAAGGCAAGCTTGGAGGTCCGTGGGCAGGCATGAGGTCAAGGGCAGGAGCGAGGCGTCAGAGTCCGTGTCCAGGCGGGAGGTCGATATACAAGAGGCAGCCAGGGAACCAGAGGGAATTCGGGGAGACGAGACACACACCTTGTGACGCAGGAACGGAAGAATGTTGATGGATGACGACGAGGGGCACGAGACAAATGAACACGGAGAGAGAGTGTGCATAGAGCTAGATAATGTCGGCTTACTGTACTGGACAGGTCGCTACGTTCTGGCCCGGAACGCAGGTTTGCACTGGCTTAAGAAGCCCAGGAAGGTCATCAGCGACAGGTGTGTAGAGTGCTGATTGATTGCCGATTGAATGCAGCCGGAATGGCGCGCGCTTGGAGGTGCACTCAGCGCAGCGCCCATATGACTGCGCACTGGGCCGTGACAACGCTTTTTACAATACGCCCTCATAAACTCCTCTATTATTTGATGTCAGGATCATCCATTTAGATCTTGTCGATGCAGAGAAAAATATTACCCTTTTATGTTCAGGGTTGAAGGGGTTAAATAGTTTCAACCATTAACGCTTGATTTCGATTGATGGCACTTTTTTACACAACCTTGGCTGTAAGGCGGCGACATATTTCAAATCTTGAGAATTAGAGCATGCCAACAAGAAACTAGACCAGGATTATTTTAAAATGGAAATTAATATCCAATTGTGCACCGCTTGTTTCATCCTTGTCATTTCAGTCCCCGGGTTAATTTGGCTTTACATTGATCGCCCTCCTCCTGGGCAATTTGCAGTCTGATTACTCCCAGCGTGATTGATGAGGTGGTGCTGCTGCCTGCCTGCACCTTTTGGTCCTACAGTGAAAGCAACACAAGCACTATCGGGAGATAGGAAAACAACCAATACCACGCAGCTGTGCCCACCCGTGAGAGTATTTCCTTGAAATTGAAAGTTCTCTTACACTGTGTGGATTGATGGAAAATTGTTTCTCATCGCCAAGCAAAAACCGCGCATGCTCAGGCCCCATCTATACTAAGCCGGCTAAGTTTATCCTTGTCCACACACACACAATGGTCGTTTAAGACCATACGTCCCCCTTCGTCCTAATACGCATACGCGGAGAATGCGCCCGTCATAGTCACCTCCAGTGTTGCTTTGTGTGCAAGTTCTTAGATTTAACTTATATGAATAATATCCAATGTTGTGGTATTTAAATTAAATATATTAATACATTTCAATTGTGCTGTGGGGCCCTATTGTAGTGAATCACACCTGAGCCATCATAAATTGATCAAATCTTTATTGGACACTTGAAAGTACACAACGTGACAAAGAACATTTTACAACAATCAATCTAGGGATCTAGATATCTGGTCAGGACACTCCTCACTCCTTTGTCTTCACCTTCATTGTCCATTCCTTTTTGGTGACTTTATATACTCTGGACCTAGTTGTTGAGTCCGCGACATACATGGCAGACAATAACTGATACGGTCTGCTTTGCCGGTCCAAAAGCATTCGCTGTTTTCCATAGTCTTCCCTAGACGGCCAGGTAATACAAAGCTCACGCTACCTTTTTTATCACATCCACGGGAGCCCGCAGTCTCGTTGCCTCTCCTTCGACAAATGGACAAAGTTTTTCGCTAAGTAAAATCACAGCTGACCCGGACATTGGAAAGTTCTCTTGCCGTCTGAGAAGTGTTGTATCCCAAATAGCTGCAATTGCTTTCTCTTAAGGTATTCATGTTATGATCCGTTGCCCGGATCATGTTTTTGTCTGTTAGTTTTGACTACCTCAGTTCTGTTGTCTGCACCCCTGGGTTTGTGTTTCAGTTACCATGGGTTCTGTTTGGTTTCAGCTGCCTCTGATTAGTGTCTGGGAGGCTCACCTGCTGCCAGGCACTAATCAGAGAGCTATTTATTCCGGTTTCTTTCCACATTCAGTCTGGCTTCTTAGTTTGCTAGAAGCAACGGTTAACAACGGTTAGTTTTGATTCCTGTTTTTGTATGCTAGCTCCTGCGCTAGCCTCCTTAGCTTTGCCTCCCGTGCTATTGGCACACTTTTGTTTGTCCCTGCATGATTTATACCAATAAATAATTTCCTACCTGCACGCTTCGTCCGGAGTGTTATGTCTGCATCTTGGGAAAACGACCTCCGCATCACCATTCGACCCGATCGTTACAATTCATGTGTGATTTCCACAAGCGTCTGTACAGACGGAAGGAGAAACAAGGGCATGTCTGGATGACTCGCCTCCATATTTTCAGTGGTTAGCTCCGAGTTACGAAACCGCTTTATTATGAAGCTATGAAGCTGGCTGTGGCACGTTCTTCCTGACGTGACTTCCTGTGTGGGGTGCGGTCCTTCTGGCGTCGCTTCCTCTCCAAACTCAGTTTGTAATTGATCAATGAGTCCATACAAAGCTAAGAGCCGGAGATTCAAGAAATACACGGCGCACTTACCAGTGTAAAAAATTGTCCGAGGAGGGTGACCTTAAACGGTAGTTTAGTGTGGCTGAAACGGGGCTTAGGCTAAATAATTATTTGTTTAAGGGGTTATGCGGCTTAGTGTAGACATAGCTGTTACGGCTCAGACTCCTGCCGCCACCGCTCATCCATCTGTGTGCTTCAGTGAGAGCACCGAGGGCCACGCCCACGGGCATTCCCTCTCCGCTGCAGGCGCGCCTCCTCACGGAGCGAGCTGCCTTCTTAAGCCTGCACAACCTGCCCATTCCTCGCCGGAATATAATCTGCTGATACCTCTGTAAGCACCCCGTGTCTGGCTACCATCCCGTGAACTCACTCTCCCCCTGTGACTTCCTTGTTTTGCCCTTTTGGATTCTCGACCTCCCGCTTGGACACGGACCTCTCGACGGCCCTCTCTCGCCTCTCTCTCTACCTGCCCAACGGACTGTCTTCCTGCCTTGTCCCTCCTCTCGCCCCAACACAACATTAGGTAACACACACTACAGCTAATCACACACTTAGCCACACACCACATACACTTTTGGATTTGGTCACACTCCATTTCCTTAGTTTAAGTATATTTAATATTGTGTTTTATTATATATGTTTTGTGTATATATATATAATACAAATCATAGAGTTATACTGCCCCCTGGTGTCTGTGTCGTCATCTCCCTTCGTTAAACATAACAATAGCCTCAGAAAAGTAGCTTCAGACTTACCGCCCGTCCGAGCACCCACTGGCAGAAAAGTAGATCGGCGCCTATGCTGTGTGAGATGTTATCAGTATGGGGCTTTGATGGTTAATTCGTTTGAAAATATACCAATTACTGGTTTGGTGGTTCAAGTGACAAATACGTGAACAGAAAGATGAGGATGATATCTCACCTGTAGGCTAGAGAGAGGCAACTTGTGAATCTAAATATACGTTTTGCATTTAATTGCAATGTGGATGGTGGTAATATTGTAGGTCCACATCAAATATTTATGCAGCAAATTAGCCTCCTTTCAAACGTGAATGAGAACATTGCATGAAATATTCATGAAGGGATAAGTCATTAGGAGGCAACCTACAGTGTTTTAGAGCGGTAGTGTCGATACGGAGAACAACACAGCAAAGAATAACGAGCAAAAATGTGGAATTTAAAAATGATGAACACAATTAGTTGCCTGAAAAAAAAAGAGGATATCGTTTTCACTAGACATAAATAAATCAACGCACACATCAAAATAAAAAAATAAATAAAAAAAAACAACTGAAATCTAGATTCCTGTTTTTATTTTGGACTCGGTCAGACAGGGCAGTTGTTCAGTCAGCTGACCTCCAAGCAGCCAGCATGGGATGATGATTGGTAAACAATGTGTGTGTGTGTGTAGTACCAATGATTGTCACACACACTAGGTGTGTATATATTATTGGATTTTATGGGCGAAATATAGGAGAAAGTCTTACACTAGGAAAAATACGAGCGCGTGGTGAAAACAGGAACCGACCTAAATGTCGGCAAGAGCGAGCAAGACTGCTAGGCAGGAACAAATAGCTCTCTGATTAGTGACCAGGAGCAGGTGAGCGTCCCGACCACTAATCAGAGGCAGGCGACGAAAATCAGCACCCATGGTAACAAAGAAACCCAACAAGGGTGCTGAAACAGAAACAAACGACTAAGAATTACCAAAGTAAAAATGCAGCGGATCATGACAATATCTAAGTCTACTGACAGAAGTTAGAACTTTGCACTACTTTGTATTAGAAATGGCAACAGCGAAGATGCATACAGTCGTGGTCAAAAGTTTACATGCACTTGTAAAGGACATAAGGTCATGACTGTCTTGAGTTTCCAATAAATGTTTCTCCAGCATTGCCCACATGCACGTTTAAGTCAGGAATTTGGGAAGGCCATTCTAAAACCTTCATTCTAGCCTGATGTAGCCATTACTTTACCACTTTTGACGTGTGTTTGGGGTCATCGTCCTGTTGGAACACCCAACTGCGCCCAAGACCCAACCTCCGGGCTGATGATTTTAGCTTGTCCTGAAGAATTTGGAGGTAATCCTCCTTTTTCATTGTCCCATTTACTCTCTGTAAAGCACCAGTTCCATTGGCAGCAAAATAGGCCCAGAGCATAATACTACCACCACCATGCTTGACGGTAGGTGAGGTGTTCCTGGGATTAAAGGCCTCGCATTTTCTCCTCCAAACATATTGCTGGGTATTGTGGACAAACAGCTCAATTTTTGTTTCATCTGACATCACATGGGCAAAGATAAGACCTTCTGGAGGAAAGTTCTGTGGTCAGATGAAACACAAATGTAGCTGTTTGGCCACAATACCCAGCAATATGTTTGGAAAGGAAAAGGTGGACAATGCTGAAGAAACAAGTCCAGGTCAGAAAACCAACAAATTTAGCTGAACTGCACCAATTTTGTCAAGAGGAGTGGTCAAAAATGCAACCAGAAACTTGCCAGAAGCTTGTGGATGGCTACCAAAAGCGCCTTATTGCAGTGAAACTTGCCAAGGGACATGTAAGCAAATATTAACATTGCTGTATGTATACTTTTGACCCATTTTCAGTAGACCCATAATAAATTCATAAAAGAACCAAACTTCATGAATGTTTTTTTTGTGATCAACAAGTATGTGCTCCAATCACTCTATCACAAAAAAATAAGAGTTGTTGAAAGTATTGGAAACTCAAGACAGCCATGACATTATGTTCTTTACAAGTGAATGTAAACTTTTGATTGTGACTGTATATATGTGTATATATATATATATATATATATATATATATATATATATATATATATATATATATATACATATATATATATATATATATATATATATATATATATATATATATATATATATATATATATATATATATATGTATATATATATATATATATTTAAAAAAAAATAAAAAAATAACTTGGGACTTTTTGCGGGCCGAATTTTCCACTGTCATGTCATAATACACAGGTCAATACACTTTATAATCATGGGAAATCCAAACAATTGTGAAAAACTGCAAAAAACCCATCCAGCCAGATTTTAATATTCGTAGTAATGCCTCCTTTATTCCCCTGCCCTTTGTCGCCATGGCAACCAAAGACAGCGGAACGACGGCCTGGCAGTCTGTGGCATGAAAGATGAAAGTTCCCGCATACAGAGTGTGAGGCTGGAGATAGTGGAGAATAGCAATGCCATGTGTCCCCCCTTGACCTGCCTTCTCAGGGCTGTTTGTGGTTCACCAGTCGGTGTCTTTGTCTGCAGGTTTTACACGCCTGCCCTCTTCTCCTGGGAAGCCGGGTGTGACGGTCGCTGTCCAAGGTGCTTAACGTCCAGCGTTGCACTGTTGGTCCAACCTGTATCATTGGTATTCCGGGCTGTGGTTTGCATTCTGTTTACTTAAATTTGCCCAATTCTGTACAGAATGTTTTTTTTTCAATGGTGGCCAGGTGGTAATGTTTGTGTAAGATGACCATGTATCTATTTTTTTTAATTCAGAACAGTGCACATTAATGAACAATCTGCTGTACACACTGTAAATGAGCCAGATTATATCACAGTAGCTATTATTGTGTGAATGCTCCAAAGCATTCACACAATAATAATAGTTTTTATTCTTCTTCTCCAGATTTTGGCCCGTTCTACCTTCCACATTTTTCACCCGATTCAAACCGTTCCAAACTTCAAACTGTTCAGCCTATTCAGGAATCGCTGGACAATTCTAAAAATTCCCAGATTTTCCAGGTTTTTTCATGACATTTTTCCCATTCAAAATGAATCGGCCATTTTTCAAAAATGTTCAACCTATTCAAACCATTTCACCTTCAACATATTTCAACATTCTGGAAATTCAAACTTCCCTTTTTTCAAGTTCAAAAAAATTCCAGGACTTTCCAGAATTCCTGGTTTTCCAAAGCCCTATTTCCACCCTTTATTCTGGCGACTACTCCTTCCACATTTTTCAACACATTTCAACCGTTCTACCGTCAAAACATGCCTCTTAATCAGGACAAAAAACAAAGTTGGTTTTTGAACTGGAAAAATTCCCAGTTTTATTTGAAAAGTTCCAACACAAACCATTTCAAGTCATTCAGACCATTCACTTTTTTTTTTTTTTTACCATTTTCCAAAAAATTTCCGCATTTCCCAAAATTCCCAAATTTTTTTGAAGTTCCCATTGAAATCAATGGGACATTCTTCAAAGGTCCACAATTCCCACATTTTTCACCCGATTACAACAGTTCCACCTTCAAACTGTTCAACCTAATTCAGGAATCGCGGGCTTTCCCTTGAAAAATTCCAAAAATTCCCATATTTCCAAGAATTCCAGGTTTTATGTGACATTTTTCCCATAAAAAATGAATTGGCCATTTTTCAAAAATTTTCAACCTATTTGAACCATTTCACCTTCAACATATTTCAACATTCTGGAAATTCAAACTTCCCTTTTTTCAAGTTAAAAAAAATTCCAGGATTTTCCAGAATTCCTGGTTTTCCAAAGCCCTATTTCCACCCTTTTTTTCTGGCGACTACTCCTTCCACATTTTTCAACACATTTCAACCGTTCTACCGTCAAAACATGCCTCTTAATCAGGAAAAAAAACGAAGTTGGTTTTTGAACTGGAAAAATTCCCAGTTTTATTTGAAAAGTTCCAACACAAACCATTTCAAGTCATTCAGACCATTCACTTTTTTTTTTTTTTTTTTACCATTTTCCAAAAAATTTCCGCATTTCCCAAAATTCCCAAATTTTTTTGAAGTTCCCATTGAAATCAATGGGACATTCTTCAAAGGTCCACAATTCCCACATTTTTCACCCGATTCAAACAGTTCCACCTTCAAACTGTTCAACCTAATTCAGGAATCGCGGGCTTTCCCTTGAAAAATTCCAAAAATTCCCAAATTTCCAAGAATTCCAGGTTTTATGTGACATTTTTCCCATAAAAAATGAATTGGCCATTTTTCAAAAATTTTCAACCTATTTGAACCATTTCACCTTCAACATATTTCAACATTCTGGAAATTCAAACTTCCCTTTTTTCAAGTTAAAAAAAATTCCAGGATTTTCCAGAATTCCTGGTTTTCCAAAGCCCTATTTCCACCCTTTTTTTCTGGCGACTACTCCTTCCACATTTTTCAACGCATTTCAACCGTTCTACCGTCAAAACATGCCTCTTAATCAGGAAAAAAAACGGAGTTGGTTTTTGAACTGGAAAAATTCCCGGTTTTCCCAAAATTCCATGAATTCCATATTACCATTTTTCAATTCAACATGTTACTACTTCAACATTTCTTGACTGATTAAACAAATTCCAACACCAACCATTTCAACTCATTCAGATCATTCAAGTTTCTTTTTACCATTTTTTTTCGCTTATCCCGAAATTCCCTATTTTTTCTGAAATTCCCTTTGAAATCAATGGGACATTCTTCAAAGTTCCACAATTCCCACATTTTTCACCCGATTCAAACCGTTACAACTTCAAACTGTTCAGCCTAATTCATATATCGCGGGCTTTCCCTTGAAAAATTCCAAAAATTCCCAGATTTCCAAGAATTCCAGGTTTTCTGTGACATTTTTCCCATAAAAAATGAATTGGCCATTTTTCAAAAGTTTTCAACCTATTCAAACCATTTCACCTTCAACATATTTCAACATTCTGGAAATTCAAACTTCCCTTTTTTCAAGTTAAAAAAAATTCCAGGATTTTCCAGAATTCCTGGTTTTCCAAATCCCTATTTCCACCCTTTTTTCTGGCGACTACTCCTTCCACATTTTTCAACACATTTCAACCGTTCTACCG
Organism: Entelurus aequoreus; assembly: GCF_033978785.1. Lineage (NCBI taxonomy): Eukaryota > Metazoa > Chordata > Actinopteri > Syngnathiformes > Syngnathidae > Entelurus > Entelurus aequoreus. Next base: position 43,082,802 of record NC_084749.1, on the reverse strand, counting down.
TCAAAACATGCCTCTTAATCAGGACAAAAAACGAAGTTGGTTTTTGAACTGGAAAAATTCCCAGTTTTATTTGAAAAGTTCCAACACAAACCATTTCAAGTCATTCAGACCATTCACTTTTTTTTTTTTTTTTTTACCATTTTCCAAAACATTTCCGCATTTCCCAAAATTCCCACATTTTTTTGAAGTTCCCATTGAAATCAATGGGACATTCTTCAAAGTTCCACAATTCCCACATTTTTCACCCGATTCAAACAGTTCCACCTTCAAACTGTTCAACCTAATTCAGGAATCGCGGGCTTTCCCTTGAAAAATTCCAAAAATTCCCAGATTTCCAAGAATTCCAGGTTTTATGTGACATTTTTCCCATAAAAAATGAATTGGCCATTTTTCAAAAATTTTTAACCTATTCGAACCATTTCACCTTCAACATATTTCAACATTCTGGAAATTCAAACTTCCCTTTTTTCAAGTTCAAAAAAATTCCAGGATTTTCCAGAATTCCTGGTTTTCCAAAGCCCTATTCCCACCCTTTTTTTCTGGCGACTACTCCTTCCACATTTTTCAACACATTTCAACCGTTCTACCGTCAAAACATGCCTCTTAATCAGGACAAAAAACGAAGTTGGTTTTTGAACTGGAAATATTCCCAGTTTTATTTGAAAAGTTCCAACACAAACCATTTCAAGTCATTCAGACCATTCACTTTTTTTTTTTTTTTTTTTACCATTTTCCAAAAAATTTCTGCATTTCCCAAAATTCCCAAATTTTTTTGAAGTTCCCATTGAAATCAATGGGACATTCTTCAAAGTTCCAAAATTCCCACATTTTTCACCCGATTCAAACAGTTCCACCTTCAAACTGTTCAACCTAATTCAGGAATCGCGGGCTTTCCCTTGAAAAATTCCAAAAATTCCCAGATTTCCAAGAATTCCAGGTTTTCTGTGATATTTTTCCCATAAAAAATGAATTGGCCATTTTTCAAAAATGTTCAACCTATTCGAACCATTTCACCTTCAACATATTTCAACATTCTGGAAATTCAAACTTCCCTTTTTTCAAGTTCAAAAAAATTCCAGGATTTTCCAGAATTCCTGGTTTTCCAAAGCCCTATTTCCACCCTTTTTTTCTGGCGACTACTCCTTCCACATTTTTCAATGCATTTCAACCGTTCTACCGTCAAAACATGCCTCTTAATCAGGAAAAAAAACGGAGTTGGTTTTTGAACTGGAAAAATTCCCGGTTTTCCCAAAATTCCATGAATTCCGTATTACCATTTTTCAATTCAACATGTTACTACTTCAACATTTCTTGACTGATTAAACAAATTCCAACACCAACCATTTCAACTCATTCAGATCATTCAAGTTTCTTTTTACCATTTTTTTTTGCCTAACCCGAAATTCCCAATTTTTTCTGAAATTCCCTTTGAAATCAATGGGACATTCTTCAAAGTTCCACAATTCCCACATTTTTCACCCGATTCAAACCGTTACAACTTCAAACTGTTCAGCCTAATTCATATATCGTGGGCTTTCCCTTGAAAAATTCCAAAAATTCCCAGATTTCCAAGAATTCCAGGTTTTCTGTGACATTTTTCCCATAAAAAATGAATTGGCCATTTTTCAAAAATTTTCAACCTATTCAAACCATTTCATCTTCAACATATTTCAACATTCTGGAAATTCAAACTTCCCTTTTTTCAAGTTCAAAAAAATTCCAGGATTTTCCAGAATTCCTGGTTTTCCAAAGCCCTATTTCCACCCTTTTTTCTGGCGACTACTCCTTCCACATTTTTCAACACATTTCAACCGTTCTACCGTCAAAACATGCCTCTTAATCAGGACAAAAAACGAAGTTGGTTTTTGAACTGGAAAAATTCCCAGTTTTATTTGAAAAGTTCCAACACAAACCATTTCAAGTCATTCAGACCATTCACTTTTTTTTTTTTTTTTTTACCATTTTCCAAAACATTTCCGCATTTCCCAAAATTCCCACATTTTTTTGAAGTTCCCATTGAAATCAATGGGACATTCTTCAAAGTTCCACAATTCCCACATTTTTCACCCGATTCAAACAGTTCCACCTTCAAACTGTTCAACCTAATTCAGGAATCGCGGGCTTTCCCTTGAAAAATTCCAAAAATTCCCAGATTTCCAAGAATTCCAGGTTTTATGTGACATTTTTCCCATAAAAAATGAATTGGCCATTTTTCAAAAATGTTCAACCTATTCGAACCATTTCACCTTCAACATATTTCAACATTCTGGAAATTCAAACTTCCCTTTTTTCAAGTTCAAAAAAATTCCAGGATTTTCCAGAATTCCTGGTTTTCCAAAGCCCTATTTCCACCCTTTTTTCTGGCGACTACTCCTTCCACATTTTTCAACGCATTTCAACCGTTCTACGGTCAAAACATGCCTCTTAATCAGGAAAAAAAACGGAGTTGGTTTTTGAACTGGAAAAATTCCCGGTTTTCCCAAAATTCCATGAATTCCGTATTACCATTTTTCAATTCAACATGTTACTACTTCAACATTTCTTGACTGATTAAACAAATTCCAAAACCAACCATTTCAACTCATTCAGATAATTCAAGTTTCTTTTTACCATTTTTTTCGCTTATCCCGAAATTCCCAAATTTTTTTGAAGTTCCCATTGAAATCAATGGGACATTCTTCAAAGTTCCAAAATTCCCACATTTTTCACCCGATTCAAACAGTTCCACCTTCAAACTGTTCAACCTAATTCAGGAATCGCGGGCTTTCCCTTGAAAAATTCCAAAAATTCCCAGATTTCCAAGAATTCCAGGTTTTCTGTGATATTTTTCCCATAAAAAATGAATTGGCCATTTTTCAAAAATGTTCAACCTATTCGAACCATTTCACCTTCAACATATTTCAACATTCTGGAAATTCAAACTTCCCTTTTTTCAAGTTCAAAAAAATTCCAGGATTTTCCAGAATTCCTGGTTTTCCAAAGCCCTATTTCCACCCTTTTTTTCTGGCGACTACTCCTTCCACATTTTTCAACGCATTTCAACCGTTCTACCGTCAAAACATGCCTCTTAATCAGGAAAAGAAACAGAGTTGGTTTTTGAACTGGAAAAATTCCCGGTTTTCACAAAATTCCATGAATTCCGTAATACTATTTCTCAATTCAACATGTTACTACTTTAACATTTCTCGGCCGATTTGAAAAATTCCAACACCAACCATTTCAAATTATTCAGACCATTCAAGTTTTTTACCATTTAAAAAAAATTCCCGCTTTTCCCAAAATTCCCAATTTTTTCTGAAATTCCCATTGAAATCAATGGGACATTCTTCAAAGTTCCACAATTACCAAATTTTTCACCCGATTCAAACCGTTACAACTTCAAACTGTTCAGCCTAATTCAGGAATCGCGGGATTTCCCTTGAAAAATTCCAAAAATTCCCAGATTTCCCATAATTTCAGGTTTTCCGCGACTTTCTTCCCATTCAAAATGAATTGGGCATTTTTTAAAAAAAATCAACCTATTCAAACCATTCCACCTTCAAAATATTTCAACATTTTGGAAATTCAAAATTCCCTTTTTCCAAGTTCAAAAAAATTCCAGGATTTTACAGAATTCCTGGTTTTCCAAAGCCCTATTTCTACCCTTTTTTCTGGTGACTACTCCTTCCACATTTTTCAACGCATTGCAACTGTTCTACCGTCAAAACATGCCTCATAATCAGGAACAAAAACGGAGTTGTTTTTTTTAACAGAAACATTTCCGGTTTTCCTGAAATTCCAGGAATTCCATAATACCATTTGTCAATTCAACATGTTACTACTTTAACATTTCTCGGCCGATTTGAAAAATTCTGACACCAACCATTTCAACTCATTCAGACCATTCAAGTATTTTACCATTTTAGAAAAAATTCCCGCTTTTCACTAAATTCCCAATTTGTTCTGAAATTCCCATTGAAATCAATGGGACATTCTTCAAAGTTCCACAATTCCCACATTTTTCACCCGAATCAAACCGTTACAACTTCAAACTGTTAAGTCTAATTCAGGAATTGCGGGCTTTCCCTTGACACATTTCAAAAATTCCCAGATTTCCTAGAATTCCTGGTGTTTTTCCCATTCAAAATTATTTGGGCATTTTTCTAAATTTTTCAACCTATTCAAACCATTCCACCTTCAACATATTCCACCATTCTGGAAATTTAAACTTCCTTTTTTCCAAGTTCAAGAAAATTCCAGGATTTTCCAGAGTTCCTGATTTTCCAAAGCCCTATTTCCACCCTTTTTTCTGGCGACTACTTCTTCCACATTTTTCGATGCATTTTTTTGAACTGGAAAAATTCCTAATTTTCCCTAAATTCCAGGAATTCCGTAACACCATTTCTCAATTCAACATGTTACCACTTTAACATTTCTCGGCCGATTTGAAAAATTCCAACACCAACCATTTCAACTCATTTAGACCATTCAATTTGCTTTACCATTTTCAAAAAAATTCCTGCTTTTCCCGAAATTCTTAATTTTTTCTGAATTTCCCATTGAAATCAGTGGGACATTCTTCAAAGTTCCACAATTCCCACATTTTTTTTATCTGATTCAAACTGATACAACGTCAAAATATTTAGTCTGCTGGACTTCAAAAGTTCAATTTTTTTCCGGATTTCCCATCATTTTTTAAATTGTTTTTTTCCCCATTGAAAATGAATTGCCCATTTTTCAAACTTCCACACTTCCCACATTATTCAACCCATTCAAACCATTCCACTTTCAACACATTCCACCCTTCTGGAAATTCAAACTACTCTTTATCCAAGTTAAACAAAAATTCCAGATTTTCCCGAAATTCCCTAATAGCATTTACTACTTCAACATTTCCTTCCTTATTTAAACCATTCTAACACCAACCAATTCAGCTCATTCAGGACATTCATGCTCCTAATCATTTTTTAACTCACTGCAATTTCTCTATTATTGGTAGGGGTGTCCTGATACTACATTTGTGCACTGCGCTGGGCGCACCTCCAAGCACGCTCCTGCGCGCGCCACTCCGGCTGCAGCAAGCGGCTGCTTTCCATCAGCACTCAACACACCTGTCGCTGATGAGCTTCCTGGGCTTCTTAAGCTAGAGCAGACCTGCGTTCCGGGCCAGAACGTAGTTACCTGTTTCAGTACAGTAAGCCGGATATCTCTAGCTCTATGCACATTCTCTCTCTCTGTGATTCACTCCCTCCGTGTTCATTTGTCTCGTGTCCCTTGTTGTCTTCCAGCAGAATTGTCCACAGGGAGTTGAGTGTATAAAGTTTTTTACCACTGTGTTACATGGCCTTTCCTTTTAACAACACTCAGTAAACGTTTGGGAACTGAGGAGACCAATTTTTGAAGCTTTTCAGGTGGAATTCTGTCCCATTCTTGCTTGATGTACAGCTGAAGTTGTTCAACAGTCCGGTGTCTCCGTTGTGGTATTTTAGGCTTCATAATGTGCCACACATTTTCAATGGGAGACAGGTCTGGACTACAGCCAGGCCAGTCTAGTACCCACACTCTTTTAATATGAAGCCACGCTGTTGTAACACGTGGCTTGGCATCTTGCTGAAATAAGCAGGGGCGTCCATGATAACGTTGCTTGGATGGCAACATATGTTGCTCCAAAACCTGTATGTACCTTTCAGCATTAATGGTGCACATCACAGGTGTGTAAGTTACCCATGTCTTGGGCACTAATACACCCCCATACCATCACAGATGCTGGCTTTTCAACTTTGCACCTAGAACAATCCGGATGGTTCTTTTCCTCTTTGTTCCGGAGGACATGACGTCCACAGTTTCCAAAAACAATTTGAAATGTGGACTTGTCAGACCACAGAACACTTTTCCACTTTGTATCAGTCCATCTCAGATGAGCTCAGGCCCAGCGAAGCCGGCGACGTTTCTGGGTGTTGTTGATAAATGGCGGTCGCTTTGCATAGTAGAGTTTTAACTTGCACTTACAGATGCAGCGACAAACTGCAGTTACTGACAGTGGTTTTCTGAAGTGTTTCTAAGCCCATGTGGTGATATCCTTTACACACTGATGTCGCTTTTTGATGCAGTACCGCCTGAGGCATCAAAGGTCACGGGCATTCAATGTTACGTGCAGTGATTTGTCCAGATTCTCTGAACCTTTTGATGATATTACGGAGCGTAGATGGTGAAATCCCTAAATTCCTTGCAATAGCTCGTTGAGAAATGTTGTTCTTAAACTGTTCAACAATTTGCTGACGCATTTGTTGACAGAGTGGTGACCCTCGCCCCATCCTTGTTTGTGAATGACTGAGCATTTCATGGGAGCTGCTTTTATACCACCGGTTCCCAATTAGCCTGTTCACCTGTGGCATGTTCCAAATAAGTGTTTGATGAGCATTCCTCAACTCCCTCAGTCTTTTTTGCCACTCATGCCAGCTTTTTTTGAAGCATCAAATTCCAAATGAGCTAATATTTGCAAAACATAACAACGTTTTCCAGTTCAAACGTTAAATATCTCTTCTTTGCAGTCTATTCAAGTGAATATAGGTTGAAAAGGTTTTGCAAATCATTATATTCTGTTTTTATTCACGATTTAAACTTCATTGGGTTGAGGGGTTTGTAGATCTGTGCAAGTTTGCATGTGTTTTAGTAGACACAAACCTTTAGTAAATCAGGCTCTTAAGTGGAGGGGGAAAATGATTCATGACCGGAATCCGCGCCATTATGCAACTTTTTTCACCAATTACATTGCACTTACTAAAATGTAGCACAGAGCTAGTTCCACCTTTCATCGTCAGTTCCATTTGCATAACTTCAAGCACACAACAGTCATTTTGGGAAATAAATTCAACTTCGTTGCAAAGCAGCAGGGCAACTGGAGTATACCTCGCAGCGAATTTTAGATCATCACGCACCTCAGAGACGGAAAAAAGCAAGGATGCCGACAAAGGCAGCAGACATCCCTGGAGATGAAAACCCAGCTGCTAAATACAAATGATGGACTTGCAGGGATTTTCAACACAAGGTCGACTAAATGAGAAAAAGGAACACAAACAAAAGGATTAAAACAAAGTAACCTCCCAAAGGATATACTGGATGCAATTAAGATCAACACGATTAAGGGATTTTTATTGATTTAATGAAGACCAACTGTCTTGTATTATTCTCATATAAATAAGGCTGTAGTTGTACTTAAATTATAAAGTATCTTTAGAAAATACATTTTATATTAGGGCAAAATTAGAATTCTAGTGATTGATTTGTGGTAAACTACTCAGTAATAGTAATAACTGTTATGAATAATTGGCTTTACTTTTGTCAGCAAGGCATAATCAAACTAATGACTGCTTTCCAAAAACATTTGGCTGTGCGATAATGGACCTCTGAATCAGCTTTCATCTGAACAGGTGTTTGCACCGTGCCAGTGAAGCTGCATTTTTATTTTTTTTCCTTGGTGAGGTGAGCAGGGCAGGAATTACACAACCTGTATGTGTGATATGATATGTTTGGCTGAGGTAAAAGAAAATACTCTCTACAGAAATGTCATAACTAAGAACTACCCCAAAGCAGGATTAAGGCCTTCACAAACATACAAACCCCGTTTCCATATGAGTTGGGAAATTGTGTTAGATGTAAATATAAACGGAATGCAATGATTTGCAAATCCTTTTCAACCCATATACAATTGAATGCACTACAAAGACAAGATATTTGAAGTTCAAACTCATAAACTTTATTTTTTTTTTGCAAATAATAATGAACTTAGAATTTCATGGCTGCAACACGTGCATATGAGTTGGGAAATTGTGTTAGATGTAAATATAAACGGAATACAATGATTTGCAAATCCTTTTCAACCCATATTCAGTTGAATATGCTACAAAGACAACATATTTGATGTTCAAACTGATAAAAATTTTTTTTTTGCAAATAATCATTAACTTTAGAATTTGATGCCAGCAACACGTGACAAAGAAGTTGGGAAAGGTGGCAATAAATACTGATAAAGTTGAGGAATGCTCATCAAACACTTATTTGGAACATCCCACAGGTGAACAGGCAAATTGGGAACAGGTGGGTGCCATGATTGGGTATAAAAGTAGATTCCATGAAATGCTCAGTCATTCACAAACAAGGATGGGGCGAGGGTCACCACTTTGTCAACAAATGCGTCAGCAAATTGTTGAACAGTTTAAGAACAACATTTCTCAACGAGCTATTGCAAGGAATTTAGGGATTTCACCATCTACGCTCCGTAATATCATCAAAGGGTTCAGAGAATCTGGAGAAATCACTGCACGTAAGCAGCTAAGCCCGTGACCTTCCATCCCTCAGGCTGTACTGCATCAACAAGCGACATCAGTGTGTAAAGGATATCACCACATGGGCTCAGGAACACTTTAAAAACCCACTGTAAGTAACTACAGTTGGTCGCTACATCTGTAAGGGCAAGTTAAATCTCTCCTACGCAAGGCGAACACCGTTTATCAACAACACCCAGAAACGCCGTCGGCTTCGCTGGGCCTGAGCTCATCTAAGATGGACTGATACAAAGTGGAAAAGTGTTCTGTGGTCTGACGAGTCCATATTTCAAATTGTTTTTGGAAACTGTGGACGTCGTGTCCTCCGGACCAAAGAGAAAGAGAACTATCTGGATTGTTATAGGCGCAAAGTTGAAAAGCCAGCATGTGTGATGGTATGGGGGTGTATTAGTGCCCAAGACATGGGTAACTTACACATCTGTGAAGGCACCATTAATGCTGAAAGGTACATACAGGTTTTGGAGCAACATATGTTGCCATCCAAGCAATGTTACCATGGACGCCCCTGCTTATTTCAGCAAGACAATGCCAAGCCACGTGTTACATCAACGTGGCTTCATAGTAAAAGAGTGCGGGTACTAGACTGGCCTGCCTGTAGTCCAGACCTGTCTCCCATTAAAAATGTGTGGCGCATTATGAAGCCTAAAATACCACAAGGGAGACCCCCGGACTGTTGAACAACTTAAGCTGTACATCAAGCAAGAATGGGAAAGAATTCCACCTGAGAAGCTTCAAAAATGTGTCTCCTCAGTTCCCAAACGTTTACTGAGTGTTGCTAAAAGGAAAGGCCATGTAACACAGTGGTGAACATGCCCTTTCCCAACTACTTTGGCACGTGTTGCTGGCATCAGATTCTAAAGTTAATGATTATTTGCAAAAAAAAAAACATGTTTATCAGTTTGAACATCAAATATGTTGTCTTTGTAGCATATTCAACTGAATATGGGTTGAAAATGATTTGCAAATCGTTGCATTCCGTTTATATTTACATCTAACACAATTTCCCAACTCATATGGAAACGGGGTTTGTAAGTCAACCAGCATTTTATGAATATATAAGATATAATATTAGTGTAACATACTGAATATGTAAGAAAAATAAAATGTTTCCTTTTTTGTCTTATCCACTTGTCTTTGTCCCTTTACATATTTCACAGAGAGTGAAAGTGTTGAACAACATGAGACTTTAATGGTGAAAGAGGGTCTCTAGGCTCTGGTTTATCCTTGGCACCAGGGCCGTCATTTGACCCACCCAGGCAAGAACATTGAACACGTGTTAATGATATACTTTAAATCATGTTGTCTTGGCTGAATTAGCAGGTATCGTCCTCCTTAGACGTATCCTTGCCCCTGGACACTGGCCGAGAGTTAGTAGATGGCCGAGGGTGGAGTCGGCTCTCTTAGTTGCTTTGTTGGGTCTGCTCCTTTCTCTGACCATGCTCCCCCCAACCCCAACAGGCAATGGCGTAGAGGCCACCACAGTGTATATGTTTTTTGTTGTTGTTGTTGTTTTACTTTTGTGGCTGTGTGTAGAAATGGCTGGTTGCATCAGCTCTGCTCTTTTAATGTCTTTAATGTCCTTTGTGTTCTTTGATGTTTCCCTAAATGTTTGTGTGCTATGGCTATGAGTTTTTTTTCCCCTTGGCCCTCTCGAGGGGCCCAGGCTTAGACTGAATATTTTTTTTCTCACCCCCCCCTCCCCAGTGTTTACCTGTTTCCTACTGTGGAGGGAGGCGTGGCCAGCGCTGCCTGTGGGAGCGGAGATCACCGCCCCTGTCCAGGGTGCTGAGGACAGAGCGCTGAGACAGGGGCGTGTCAGGGCCGGCTTTGAAACACAGCTGAACAGGTGATTAGATTTCCCAGGTGGTACGAGTTGTCTAATCACTTGTTGTGTTTAACAGTAGCGGTCGGGAACAGCACGGGGGAGGACTTGGAGAACTCGGAGAGTTGGAAGAACCAGAGACTGAAAAGTCGAATTGAAACTGTATGATTAAAACTTTGTTCAACTCTGCACGCCTGCCTCCTGTGATGTGTGTGACCGCTACTGGTAAATACAACAGGTGATTAGACAACTCGTACCACCTGGGAAATCTAATCACCTGTTCAGCTGTGTTTCGAAGCCGGCCCTGGCACGCCCCTGTCTCAGCGCGCTGTCCTCAGCACCCTGGACAGGGGCGGCAATCTCAGCTGCCACAGGCAGCGCTGGCCACGCCTCCCTCCACACTTACCTTTTTTGTAAGTCAGCGATCCTGTTCTGTCTCCCTGTAATGTTTGTTTGCTCTTGAACAGGATTGTGCTGAAAATCTTCATTTCCCTTCCCTAAAGTATTTCTGCTTCTGATTTTTGATTCTGAAATGTCAAAACAACACAATTGCAACACAACAATCTGGGGTAAAAAAATACAAGCTATTTAAATAATTACCCCGGGAATAAAATAAATAACACCTCCAAATGTTGTGCAAATGTCATTAAGGGGAATGGTGGAAATGCAAAAGCAATGTGAAGCAGTGCAATCAAAAGCAAAACTTTTCCTTGCAAATACATTTCACATTTTTTGTTTGGTTATAGTCGTCATAACCACAATGTTGGATTGATTTTAAAAAAATTATAAAAATAAACAAATAAAAAAACAGTAACCACAATGTACGAACAAAGCAATCTAAGACAACAAAACAGCACTAACATCTCATTGTAAAAAGGGAACCGATGATGATTTTCCTCTTTTATCGGATTTATAAACGTTGTATACCCGTGTTAAAAAGCGTCAAATTACAAGGTTCTTGCATCTGGGTGTGAGCTTGCACATGTTTTTTGTTTCAGAGTCTTTAACATCGGGCCGTTTGTGATGTCACAGATTGATGGACATACTTATGTGGGCATCCGAGCATCTGCTGTCGACTAACCCGGGATCGGAGTGGCTAATGGGACAACTCCAGACGGCCGGTCAAGGTTTGGCTGCGGTGCCAATGTCCAATCAGAGGGGTCATATCAATCAATCAAAGTTTATTTATAAAGCCCTGTGGAGGGGGGCGTGGTCTGCGGGCCTGCCGCGGAGCGGGGTGTGTAAGGACCGGCCTCGAAGACAGCGGCAGGTGAGTAGATTGCCCAGCTGGGGATTGTTATCTATTCACCTGTCGCCCTTATTAGCAGCAGCCGGAACGAGACAATTGGTTGGAGTTGGAGCTAGAGAGAGAGAAAGCTTACTGCGGGGTTCGTTCCCCTGGGATGCAGACGGAACACTCCGGACAGGACGTGCAGGTAGGAACATGATTTATTTGTCGAAAGTCAAACAAGTACCAAAAACTGAAAACAAGCCAGAGGAAAACTGTGACGATCGCACTCGAAGCTAAGGCTAACAGGCTAACACTTAGCATAGGCAAGAAGACAAGGAATACTCACGTAATTGTAGCAAAAGAAAACAATGAAGCCAGGCCGACTAACCGGCAAAGGCAGGCTTAAATAGTCCCTCTGATTAGTGCTCGGAAAACAGGTGAGCGTCCCGAGCACCAATCAGAGACAGGTGGAAACAATAAGCACCCATGATAACTAAAAACAAACAAGAGTGCACAAAAACAGGAACTAAGGGAGTCCAAAACTAACAGAATATAACAAAAACATGATCTGGGCCACGGATCATGACAAAACCACATTATGTTAGTACATCAGTCGAGGAAAATGATCAACATCCTGTGATTTGATTTTGATAAAATGTTTTTATCTTGACGAATTGAAATTTAACACAAATAATATAAATAAGGACAAAAGAAAGATATAATACTATTAACCGCAACATTTAAGTGTAAAAAAACAACAACATTATGATTTGTACAATTTCAGAATGTGCTTGTTCTATTTTTACACAAACAAAACAATCTGAAGTTGTCTTTATTTTTAAGTTATCGTGCCGTGATTTTACCAGTCTGGCCCACTTGGGAGTAGATTTTTCTCCATGTGGCCCCCGATCTAAAATGAGTTTGACACTGAGCTAGACCGTGTAGTATTTTATACGTAAGTAGTTAAACCTTAAAGTCACATCTTAAGTGCACAGGATGCCAGTGCAGGTGAGCCAGTATAGGCCTAATATGATCAAACTTTCTTGTTCTTGTCAAAAGTCTAGCAGCCACATTTTGTACCACATCACACCGCGGTGTTCGCAGGTTTGCATTGTCTTTGTCTTGAAACCCGGCATATGCCGCGTTTGATGTGGACACAAGGACGCTGTCCCTTGGCCACCTGCACTGGCAGGGTTTTCCCTCCTAGGCAGTGGGCCGTTACCTTGACAACACGTCCATCAGGTTTGTGTGCAGCTAGTGTGACAGAGTAGAAACACAAGACAATGAACAGGAAAAAAAAGAACAAGGATAGCACAGAAATTTTGATAAAATAAAAAAAATAAAAAATGTCTGGCAGTCGGACGTGGCAAATTGTGCAAAACCATCCATCCATCCATTCATCTTCTTCCGCTTATCCGAGGTCGGTTCGCGGGGGCAGCAGACTAAGCAGGGAAGCCCAGACTTTCCTCTCCCCAGCCACTTCGTCCAGCTCCTTCCTGTCATGATCTGTGGTATGGATTATGTTTTTGTTATTTTCTGTTAGTTTTTATTTCCTGTTTGCGCTCCCTTGTATGTTTCAGTTTCCATGACGACTTATGATTTTCACCTGTCTCTTGCGTTCGGGTCACACCTGTCTCTAATCAATAGAGACTATTATTTAAGCCGGTCGTTGCCAGTTAGTCGGGCTGGCGACATTGTTCTTTTCATGCTCTGTTCATGCTTGTATTCTTGCGATTGCTCTTTTCATGCTTATGTCATGCAAATACTTTGTTCATGCTGCTCGTTCCATGTATTTTTCCATAGTTCATGCTATTTGTTTCAAGCCACAGTTTAGTGAGTTTTTCATGTCTTTAGTTTCATGTTTCATGTCCTAAGTTTTTTGCCTCAGCTTTCGCGTGCGTTAGGCACGCCTGCCTTCGGGTTGTTTTCTGTTTTTTTGTACCCTTTTGAGTTTTGGTAATTAAATATGTTCCTACCTGCTACCGTTGTCCGGAAAAGTCAGTTTGCGTCCTGGGAGAACAATCCTCGCAGTAAGATGCGAAAACCCCCTCGTCGTGACACTCCCAGGGGATTCCGAGGCGTTCCCAGGCCAGCCTGAAGACATACTGTAGTCTTCCCAAGGTGTCCTGGGTCTTCCCCGTGGCCTCCTACCGGTCGGACGTGCCCTAAACACCTCCCTAGGGAGGCGGTCGGGCGGCATCCTGACCAGATTCCCGAACCACTTCATCTGGCTCCTCTCGATGTGGAGGAGCAGCGGCTTAACTTTGAGCTCCCCCCGGATTACAGAGCTTCTCACCCTATCTCTAAGGGAGAGCCCCGCCACCCGGCAGAGGAAACAAATTCTGGCCGCTTGTACCCGTGATCTTGTCCTTTTGGTCATAACCCAAAGCTCATGGCCATAGGTGAGGATGGGACCATAGACCGACCGGTAAATTGAGAGCTTTGCCTTCCGGCTCAGCTCCTTCTTCACCACAACGGACCGATACACAGTCCACATCACTGCAGACGCCGCACCGATCCGCCTGTCGATCTCACGATCCACTCTTCCCTGACTTGTGAACAAGACTCCAAGGTACTTTAACTCCTCCACTTGGGGCAGGGTCTCCTCCCCAACCTGGAGATGGCACTCAGAACCATGGACTCAGACTTGGAGGTGCTGATTCTCATCCCAGTCTCTTCACACTCGGCTGCGAACAGATCCAGTGAGAGCTGAAGATCCTGGCCAGATGAAGCCATCAGGACCACATCATCTGCAAAAAGCAGGGACCTAATCCTGCAGCCACCAAACCGGATCCCTTCAATGCCCTGACTGCGCCTAGACATTCTGTCCATAAAAGTTATGAACAGTATTGGTGACAAAGGGTTAGTCCAACCCTCACTGTGCAAAACATTTTTATAAATACAAGCTTACGGGATGGAAAATTACATTTTATATGATACGTTTTGGATTTCTGTATTTTCCTGAGTTTAGTGTTTCTTCCTGCCCAGTGTGTTGTGTACGAGGGGAGTAAACGGCACAGACAACAAGGGGACATGATATAGCTCTATGATTTATTATATATATATATATATATATATATATATATATATATATATATATATATATATATATATATATATATATATATATATATATATATATATATATATATATATATATATATATATATATATAATAACCAATAATAATATAAACTAAAGAATGTAGTGTGACAAAATCCAAGAGAGTGTATGGTGTGTGCAACTATGTGTATGAATTAACTGTTGAGTGTTACCGTAAATTTTATGCGAGAGGCAAGTCCAAAAGTGGGCAGGGCTATGAGCCTCATAGATCCGTGAAACAAGCAGGAAGTCGGGTGCTATAGGGGGACGTAGGAGGTCCGTATCCAAGCGGGAGGTCGATATCCAAGAGGAGACACACAGCTCGTCAACGCGGGAACGGAGGTCTGCAGTTGGAGCGACAAGGAGGACACGGAACAGTCAATACCACGGGGAAGAAAACACAAGAGTGAGCATAGAGCATGACGTGGCGCCCGGATAGCAGGTAGGGCAGGCTTATGAAGACAGGACCTCTCATTAGCGCCAGGTGTGTTGAGTGCTGATCGAACGCCGCTGCTTGCTGCCGCCGGAGTGACGCGTGCAGGAGGGGAGCGCCCGTGGGCGTTTCCCGAGGCGCGCTCTACGGGACTCCTTGAGAAGTGCGCCGTGACACAGTGCTTTTATTTTGGTTTCTCGTTGTTACGCCTGGGTGGCATGGTAATGCACGGATGGTTTCCCCAAGATGCAGACGGAACTCGAGAGGCAGTGTGCAGGTAAGAAGATGATTAGTTTTCCATAAATCAGGCAGAAAAATACAAATAAACAGAACAAGCGTGCCGATAGCATGGGAAGCTATTGGCGAAGCTTAGCATAGGAACAAGAATCACAGGAACAACCAAACGTAACTTGTTGCATGAAGCAAACAGCACAGCCAGCCCAGAGTGTGGCGAAAGGCAGGAATAAATAGCTCTCTGATTAGTGCCCGGGAGCAGGTGAGCGTCCCCGAACAGTAATCAGAGGCAGGCAAAAATAATCAGCACCCATGGCAACCAAGAAAAACAAACCCAAAAAGGTGCTGAGACAGAACTAAGGGAGTCTTAAACTAAAACAAAACATGATCCGGGCAACAAATCATCACACTCTTCCTGGTTTTGATCCACCTTTCAGTAACATCATGCCTGCTTCTGGTCCTTGACTGTTCCTGATAGACAATTAGGAGGCTTACCTGTCCATGATTGCCAATCAGGAGTGTTTATCTGCCAGTGATGCGATGCTGGCTCATTGTTCCAATGATCGTGTTGTGGTATGCTCATGGGGCCCTTTTAGTGTTTTGCTTTATCTTACTTTGCTTTTTGCCTTGTTTGTTTCCCCACCCGTGGTCTACTGTCGTAACCACGCTAACACTTTATCAACAACACCCGGAAACGCAGCCGGCTCCGCTGGACTGATGCAAAGTGTAAAAGTGTTCTGTGGTCTGACGAGTCCACAATTCCAATTGTTTTTGGAAACTGTGGACGTCGTGTCCTCCGGAACAAAGAGGAAAAGAACCATCCGGACTGTTCTACGCGCAAAGTTCAAAAGCCAGCATCTATGATGGTATGGGGGTGTATTAGTGCCCAAGGCATGGGTAGCTTACCCACCTGTGAAGGCAGCATTAATGCTGAAAGGTACATGCAGGTTTTGGAGCAACTTATGTTGCCATCCAAGCAACATTATCATGGACGCCCCTGCTTATTTCAGCAAGACAATGCCAAGCCACGTGTTACAACAGTGTGGCTTCATAGTAAAAGAGTTCGGGTACCTGTCTTTACTCCAGACCTGTCCCCCATTAAAAATGTGTGGCGCATTATGAAGCCTAAAATACCACAACGGAGACCCCGGACTGTTGAACAACTTAAGCTGTACATCAAGCAAGAACGAGTAAGAATTCCACCTGAAAAGCTTCAAAAATTGTTCTCTTCAGTTTCCAAACGTTTACTGAGTGTTGTTAAAAGGAAAGGCCATGTAACACAGTGGTAAAAATGCCCCTGTGCCAACTTTTTTTGCAATGTGTTGCTGCCATTAAATTCTACGTTAATGATCATTTGCAAAACAAAATTAAGGTTCTCAGTTCGAACATTAAATATCTTGTCTTTGCAGTCTATTTAATTGAATATAAGTTGAAAAGGTTCTGTAAATCATTGTATTCTGTTTTTATTTACGAATTACACAACGTGCCAACTTCACTTGTTTTGGGTTTTGTAGATTAGTTGCTGGCTAACAGCTGGAACAAAATAAAACAGTTGTTATTTCGTTGATTTTTTTGCCCCAGCACCGATGCATGTCGTTCAAGATAAGTCCAAAGATGAAATCAGGATAAAAACAGTTGGAGGAACGCCTGTCAACCAGCATTGACAGCCCTGATCCACTCATGTACGTTCAACGTGAATAAAGAAAGTGTTTCTTCCCTCTACGTGAGGTGAAGTTTGTTTCCTTGCACAGGTTTCTTAGTCACATTCTAGCCATCACTTCAAATTAATTCCACCTGCCTTGTTTTCAATCAGTCTTCATTGTGCAGTAGCATTGCAGACTTTTATGAGCATTTAATTTCATACACCAAGAGGGAGGAGGGAAAAACCCATTAGAGTGACAGATAAACCATAAAAACCCGAACAGCTGATAAAGTAAATTTAATTACTTAGTAAACAGAGAGGAATAATGAACTTACTCCCACAAAACGGATGACAGGACCTTGCTTAGGAGAATCTTAAAGTCAAGGAAGGTCCTGTGTGTGAGGATGATAAATTGAAAAGTTGTCACGGCCCGAGCGCACCCTAGTGCGCATTAATCTGTGCCAAGAGCGCGTGCCACTCCGGCTGCAGCAAGCGGCTGCATGCAATCACCAATCAGCAATCTACACACCTGTCGCTGATGAGCTCTCCTGCCCTTCTCAAGCCAGCGCAACCTGCTATCCTGTGCCAGAACGTAGCGACCTGTCCTGTACAGTAAGCCGAACCTATCAAGCTCTATGCACACGTGTTCACTTGTCTCGCGTTCCTCCTTGTCGCCTCCCAGCGGCCTACCTTCGTTCCCACGTCACAAGATGTGTGTCTCGTCTCCCCGTGTTCCCTCTGGTTCCCTGGCTGCATCTTGGATCTCGACCGCTTGTCTTGCCCCCCCTTGCACGTCAGTGCGCATTCATCTGTGCGCGGTGCAGGGCGCACCTCAAAGAGCGCGCCAGTCCGGCTGCAGCCAGCAGCTGCAATCAATCGCCAGCAATCAACGCACCTGTTGCTAAAGACAATACCTGCCTTCTTAAGCCTGCACAACCTGCTATCCTGGGCCAGAACGTAAAAACCTGTTCCCGTACAGTAAGCGAATCGTATCTAGCTCTAATGCTTGCTCTCTCTTGTGTTTTCTCCCCCGCCGTGTTCACTTGTCTCGTGTTCCTCCTTGTCGCCTCCCAGCAGCCTACCTTCGTTCCCACGTCACGAGCTGTGTGTCTCGTCTCCCTTGTGTTCCCTCTGGTTCCCTGGCTGCATCTTGGATCTCGACCGCTTGTCTTGCCCCCCTTTGCACGTCAGTGCGCATTCATCTGTGCGCGGTGCAGGGCGCACCTCAAAGAGCGCGCCAGTCCGGCTGCAGCCAGCAGCTGCAGCCAGCAGCTGCAATCAATCGCCAGCAATCAACGCACCTGTTGTTAAAGACAATACCTGCCTTCTTAAGCCTGCACAACCTGCTATCCTGGGCCAGAACGTAAAAACCTGTTCCCGTACAGTAAGCGAATCGTATCTAGCTCTAATGCTTGCTCTCTCTTGTGTTTTCTCCCCCGCCGTGTTCACTTGTCTCGTGTTCCTCCTTGTCGCCTCCCAGCAGCCTACCTTCGTTCCCACGTCACGAGCTGTGTGTCTCGTCTCCCTTGTGTTCCCTCTGGTTCCCTGGCTGCATCTTGGATCTCGACCGCTTGTCTTGCCCCCCTTTGCACGTCAGTGCGCATTCATCTGTGCGCGGTGCAGGGCGCACCTCAAAGAGCGCGCCAGTCCGGCTGCAGCCAGCAGCTGCAGCCAGCAGCTGCAATCAATCGCCAGCAATCAACGCACCTGTTGTTAAAGACAATACCTGCCTTCTTAAGCCTGCACAACCTGCTATCCTGGGCCAGAACGTAAAAACCTGTTCCCGTACAGTAAGCGAATCGTATCTAGCTCTAATGCTTGCTCTCTCTTGTGTTTTCTCCCCCGCCGTGTTCACTTGTCTCGTGTTCCTCCTTGTCGCCTCCCAGCAGCCTACCTTCGTTCCCACGTCACGAGCAGTGTGTATCGTTTCCCCGTGTTCCCTCTGGTTCCCTGGCTGCATCTTGGATCTCCACCGCTTGTCTTGCCCTCCCTTGGACTTCCGCACCTCGCTCAACACTTCCGGGTAACACTCTTCAGTTAATCTCCACACATAGTCGCACACACACACGTTTTTATTTTCAAATTATTTTTATCTTATTTGAACCACATCTAAATGACTGCAATATCATATGTTTTAACACTTATCCAAGTTATCTAGATGCATTTCAAATTCTTCAAAAGAAAGTAATACGAGCCATAACATGGTCGGACTGTAATGCTCCTTCAAATCCACTCTTCTTCTAAAAGTCTCTGAGAGTAACTTCTTACATACCACATGCGTGATGTATAATGTGGTATATAAGATGAATAATGGGCTCTGTGAACTCATTCCTATCACCTCTTCCACACGTACGCATAACACGAGAAGACAACATTGGCATAAGGGCAAACGTCGTAAACTCAAATGCACACGCTTTAGTGTAATGTTTAAAGGCCTACTGAAAGCCACTACTACCGACCACGCAGTCTGATAGTTTATATATCAATGATGAAATCTTAACATTGCAACACATGCCAATACGGCCGGGTTAACTTATAAAGTGCAATTTTAAATTTCCCGCTAAAATTCCGGTTGAAAACGTCTATGTATGATGACGTATGCGCGTGACGTCAATTGTTGAAACGAAAGTATTGGGACACATTGTATCCAATACAAACAGCTCTGTTTTCATCGCAAAATTCCACAGTATTCTGGACATCTGTGTTGGTGAATCTTTTGCAATTTGTTTAATGAACAATGAAGACTGCAAAGAAGAAAGCTGTAGGTGGGATCGGTGTATTAGTGGCTGGCTGCAGCAACACAACCAGGAGGACTTTGACTTGGATAGCAGACGCGCTATCCGACGCTAGCCGCCGACCTCATCGATGATCGGGTGAAGTCCTTCTTCGCGCCGTCGATCGCTGGAACGCAGGTGAGCACGGGTGTTGATGAGCAGATGAGGGCTGGCGTAGGTGGAGCGCTAATGTTTTTATCATAGCTCTGACGAGGTCCCGTAGCTAAGTTAGCTTCAATGGCGTCGTTAGCAACAGCATTGCTAGGTTTCGACAGGCGGCACAGCATTAACCGTGTGGTTACAGGTCCAGGGTTTGGTTCGGTGTCTCCTAATAGTAGTATTGTTGATCTTCTGTCTATCCTTCCAGTCAGGGGCTTATTTCTTTTGTTTCTATTTGCATTTAAGCACGATGCTATCACGTTAGCTCCATAGCTAAAGTGCTTCACCGATGTATTGTCGTGGAGATAAAAGTCACTGTGAATGTCCATTTCGCGTTCTCGACTCTCATTTTCAAGAGGATATAGTATCCGAGGTGGTTTAAAATACAAATCCGTGATCCACAATAGAAAAAGGAGAGAGTGTGGAATCCAATGAACCCTTGTACCTAAGTTACGGTCAGAGCGAAAAAAGATACGTCCTGCACTGCACTCTAATCCTTCACTCTCACGTTCCTCATCCACAAATCTTTCATCCTGGCTCAAATTAATGGGGAAATCGCCGCTTTCTCGGTCCAAATCGCTCTCGTTGCATTGAAAACAATGGGGAAATGTGAGGAGCCTTTCAACCTGTGAAGTCACGCTACTTCCGGTACAGGCAAGGCTTTTTTTATCAGCGACCAAAAGTTGCGAACTTTATCGTCGATGTTCTCTACTAAATCCTTTCAGCAAAAATATGGCAATATCGCAAAATGATCAAGTATGACACATAGAATGGATCTGCTATCCCCGTTTAAATAAAAAAAATATCATTTCAGTAGGCCTTTAAAGGTCCACATATCTGGAATGAACTTGATAGTCCAATCTCACAACCTACTTCATTAAGAAAAAATAAAAATAACTCTTCAAACATGAAATATTGTCACGTCAAGAAGGATATTTGAAGAGAAACTACATCTTGTGAGACGATGTCGGCCAACCCCGGAAGCCAGCTCAGCTGTCCCAGCGATGAAATGGGGAACTTTCTCGCCATTTCCACTCGAATAAGCCGACGACGAGGGGTACCACTGGCTTATACGACGTCGAATAGGTCCTATAAATTGTGAGTTCAAATATATTATTTTTTTCACTTTTCATGTTTTTTTCATCCATCTGCTGCATCCATAGGCTGCACTATGATGGCAATATGACTCAAGTAAAGAACGCCAATGTGGAAGTTGCGTCCTCGCAGTCCCACTGTCAGACACGGCACAGGAGCCCAGCGTGCAGGTTTTAACAGGGTTTTAATAATCATCTGTTTTAACACAAGTTGTCTCTCCAGCAGGACGCGACTTTTCAGCCACGTCCGTATCCTCTCTCTCCTCCTGCTCCCGGCCGCTTACTGTTAAAGACAACAGATGATTAGATTCACACGTACCACCTGTGAAATCTAATCACCTGCCAGCTGTGTCTCGCCGTCAGCACTGCCACGCCCTTGTCTGATGGTGCTCTGTCCTCAGCACCATGGAAAGAGGCGGTGAACTTGGCTCCTGCAGGCAGCGCTGGCCACCTCTCCCTCCACAGCCAACATTTTAAATGTTCCATTGAAAATATAGAACATTACTCACGGCGCTCAGAAATCTATCAAACTGTTTTAGTATGACTTTGGTAAGCTATGAAGCCGCACCGCTTGAGGGATTGTCGGCGCATTAAACATACGAGTATTATTATGGTGTGTGTATAAGGTAAGACATATTATCTTGTGTTTTGTTTCGCAATTTTATGCAAAAGCAACTTTTCTTACCTTCTGGTACCTGCTGATCTGTATTTGGGATCTGTATAAGTCCTGAAAAATTGTTCGCATACGCCTTTATAGTCCATGCCGACACCGTAGTTGATAAGCTCCTTCTTTTTCTCTATCTTCTTGTTATGTGACATTCATCCTCCACTGTTGCCATTTCTAATATAAAGTAGTGTAAAGTTCTTACTTATATCTGTCAGTAAACTCGCCATGAAAGTGCTAAAACATACCGGTGTAGTGAATTTACATTATTCACCCAAGGAACTGTTATGGTTTACAGAGGGGAGATGACGGCTCAGACACCAGGGGGCAGTAATGTTCAATAATTTATTATATATATAGTCATTATATATAATAATAATAAACAATACTAACTAATAAACTACACTAAGGAAATGGAGAGTGTCAAAACCCAAGAGTGTGTGTGTGTGAGACTATGTGTGTAGTTAGCTGAGGTGTGTGTTACCAAGTGTTGAGAGCGAAGGAACGAGGCAGTCCGTGGGGCAGGCAGGTGGTCCAGGGCAGGAGAGGAGTGACAAGGTCCGTGTCCGGGCGAGGGTCAAGGATCGAGGAAGGCAGTCCAAAGTCCACAGGGGAAAACAACGGAAGACTCGGGAAGGAACTACGGGAGAACAAACAAGGATGTCAGACACGGAAATAAAACGCAGAGAGAGAGAGAGCATAAGGCCTCGGCTTATAGTACACCATTGAGAACTCAGTTCCCGCCCGGATCCTTGGGTCCACTGGTCCTTTATTCAGCTCCCTCTCATCAGGCCCAGGTACGCAGATTGCTGATTGTCTCCGGCTGCGGCGACGCGTGGGCGCAGGGGCGTGTCCTGTGGAGCTCACAGCGGAGCCTCTAGGGGGAGAAGCAGAATGCGCGTGCGCCGTAACAGGAACTTTAGTTATTAGAGTTACGGTCGGACGGTTTTTCACGGGACACATTTCCGGTGTTGTTGTTTCTGGATGAGGAGATTCTGCTCCGTTATTGATTGAAGTAAAGTCCGAATGTCATTAAAACAGTTAGCTCCATCTTTTGACACTTCTTCCACTCCCGTCCTTGCACGCTACACCGCTACAACAAAGATGACGGGGAGAAGACGCTGCCGAAGGTGAGCCACGTAAATAAGACCGCCCACAAAACGGCGCATCTGGAAGCGACTTGAAGATGATCTGTAAAACATAATCTATGCAACATTTTGACTAAAGAACTACCATTACATGTTATGTAGACCACAAGGAAGTGTTTTACGTTAGAAAAAAACAATTATATGACTCCTTTAATGCGCCCCATAATCCGGTGCGCCTTATATAGGAAAAAAGATAAACAATTGACCATTCTTCTGCAGTGCGCCTTATAATCCGGTGCACCTTATGGTCCGGAAAATACGGTACTTACAAAGTACTCACAGCGCTTTGACACTACGACCACACGACACAGCATCAGCAGGGGTTCAGTATCTAGCTCAAATATACTTCGACATGGTCACGGAGGGACCGAGCATCGAACGTGCAACCTTCAGGTTGGGAGACAACCACTCTACCACCGGAGCCATGCTGCCCACAGAACAGCTTTGTCGCTGTTCATCTGTGGAACGCATTAAACACGACAGTGGTGCTTGATCGGTTCCGTTGCCCTTGGAAGAAATATCTCACTTGACAACGTGCCCTTTAGCTGGCAATTTGAGTCCCTGCCCGCTCACTAACGTCATGTTCTGTAATGGATCTTGAACTTTGACCACCCTGAGGAGGGTTTTGTGCTTGGCCTTTCTTTGAGTGGTTGTCGAGATCAACACGAGACTACTTTACCCCTAAACAAGGCGACTGGCAGGGTCTATAATAGGGTTGTACGGTATACCGGTATTAGTATAGTACCGATTCACCATCCCCCCGCGCCCTTGTCGTCATCACGTCGTGTCATTGCTGGTTTACGAGCAGAGGAGCATGTTCGGCAGCGCACAATCACAGAGTACTTACAAGCAGACACAGTGTGTGGACAGAAAAAGGGAGAACGGATGCATTTTGGCTCAGAAAATAAAGATAAAGGTGAAGTTATAACACTGAAACGCCCTCAGGAAGAGGTGCTTTAAGACATGGCGAGCTAGCTAGCGACGAACGTCCATTCGCAGTGTTTTAGCTACTTCTAAATCACTAATCCTGGTCTCCATGGCCACAAATAAAGTACGTTTCTTACAAGTATCATCCCTGCAGGACGAGGAGTAGCTAAACACTAGACTTTGAACAGCTATCGACTCATCTGTGGTCACCTAATAACCTCTCCACACAGGAGAGGGGGCAGAGAGAAAAGAGACGGCAGATCAACTGGTCTAAAAGGGGGGTCGATTTAAAGGCCAGCGTATACAAATGAGTTTTAAGATGGGACTTCAATGCTTCTACTGAGGTAGCATCTCTAACTGTTACTGGGAGGGCATTGCAGAGTACTGGAGCCCGAATAGAAAATGCTCTATGAACTACTATTGTATTGTTTTTCAAACAATATTTCCTATCTAAAAGTAAATTTTTCTCTCTAAAAGTCACGCTACTTGTTAAATTAGTGATGTTCTGCGGAGGCTAAGCACAAAGTAAAATATGTTGTAAATTAATTTCAATGAGCGGCACTGATTTGTGATACGAGAGTTTTGAGTTAAACGCTCTGTCATGGAACAAACTGTGCTTATTAAGTAGAATGAATAGAATAGAATAGAATAGAATAGAATGCCTTTTTATTGTCACTATACACAGGTACAATGAGATTAAAAGCAACTCCAGTGTCAGTGCGACAGTCTACAAAAATATGCAAAACATAGGACGACAAGAAAAATAAAAATAGTGCAAAAGGAGGTAAGGTGCACAGTCCAGTCCTGAGAACGGTTTATGTTCAATGTGTTGTTTACAGGAAATCAAGATTATGTGTGTGGAAAGTAAAAATTGCACACAGAGATGTGCTAAACTATAAAATCAGTGCCTATGAGAGTTCACCGTGGTTATGGGTTTAGGGAAAAAACTGTTCTTGAGGTACTATTAAGGTACTATGGTATAGTAATATATAGTTTGAGCAGTTTTTAGTAGTTATTATTCTTATTCTAAAGTCCAATCAAGTCAATCTGACCAATATTGGACTGATATTAGCAGTTTTGGATCGGACCATCCATGGTAGAAAGCCTGGTTATGGTGCAAGAAAAAATACATTCAATGGCTATTAGTAGTTTTATAGATAAACCAAGTAGATTGTGTATTTTACGTACACTATATTGCCTAAAGTATTTGGCCACCTGCTTTGACTCACAAATGAACTTGAAGTGCCATCCCATTCCTAACCCATAGGGTTCAATATGATGTCGGTCCACCTTTTGCAGCTATTACAGCTTCAACTCTTCTGGGAAGGCTGTCCACAAGGTTGCGGAGTGTGTTTATAGGAATTTTCGACCAAAAGCGCATAGGTGAGGTCACACACTGATGTTGGTGGAGAAGGCCTGGCTCTCAGTCTCCGTTCTAATTCATCCAAAGGGTGTTCTATCAGGTTCAGGTCAGGACTCTGTGCAGGCCAGTCAAGTTCATCCACACCAGACGCTTTCCTCCATGTCTTTGTGGACCTTGCTTTGTGCACTGTCATGTTGGAAGAGGAAGGGGCCCGCTCCAAACTGTTCCCACAAGGTTGGGAGCAAAATGTTTTGGTATCCTGGAGCATTCAAAGTTCATTTCACTGGAACTAAGGGGCCCAGCCCAACTCCTGAAAAACAACCCCACACCATAATTCCTCCTCCACCAAATTTCACACTCTGCACAATGCAGTCCGGAATGTACCGTTCTCCTGGCAACTTCCAAACTCAGACTCATCCATCAGATTGGAAAAGCGTGATTCATCACTCCAGCATTGCATTGGACTTGGTGATGTACGGCTTAGATGCAGCTGCTCGGCCATGGAAACCCATTCCATGAAGCTCTCTGCGTACTGTACGTGGGCTAATCGGAAGTTCACATGAAGTTTGGAGCTCTGTAGAAACTGACTGTGCAGAAAGTCGGCGACCTCTTTGCACTATGCACTTTAGCATCCGCTGACCCCTCTCTGTCAGTTTACGTGGCCTACCACTTGGTGGCTGAGTTGCTGTTGTTCCCAAACTCTTCCATTTTCTCATAATAAAGCCGACAGTTGACTTTGGAATATTCAGGAGCGAGGAAATTTCACGACTGGATTTGTTGCACAGGTGGCATCCTGGAGAGGAGGCTACGCCGGATAGTCGAACCTCGGATTCAGGAGGAACAGTGTGGTTTTCGTCCTGGTCGTGGAACTGTGGACCAGCTCTATACTCTCGGCAGGGTCCTTGAGGGTGCATGGGAGTTTGCCCAACCAGTCTACCTGTGCTTTGTGGACTTGGAAAAGGCATTCGACCGTGTCCCTCGGGAAGTCCTGTAGGGAGTGCTCAGAGAGTATGGGGTATCGGACTGTCTGATTGTGGCGGTCCGCTCCCTGTATGATCAGTGTCAGAGCTTGGTCCGCATTGCCGGCAGTAAGTCGGACACGTTTCCAGTGAGGGTTGGACTCCGCCAAGGCTGCCCTTTTATGGACAGAATTTCTAGGCGCAGTCAAGGCGTTGAGGGGATCCGGTTTGGTGGCTGCGGGATTAGGTCTCTGCTTCTTGCAGATGATGTGGTCCTGATGGCTTCATCTGGCCAGGATCTTCAGCTCTCACTGGATCGGTTCGCAGCTGAGTGTGAAGCGACTGGGATGAGAATCAGCACCTCCAAGTCCGAGTCCATGGTTCTCGCCCGGAAAAGGGTGGAGTGCCATCTCCGGGTTGGGGAGGAGATCTTGCCCCAAGTGGAGGAGTTCAAGTACCTCGGAGTCTTGTTCACGAGTGAGGGAAGAGTGGTTCGTGAGATCGACAGGCGGATCGGTGCGGTGTCTTCAGTAATGCGGGCGCTGTATCGGTCCGTTGTGGTGAAGAAGGAGCTGAGCCGCAAGGCAAAGCTCTCAATTTACCGGTCGATCTACGTTCCCATCCTCACCAATGGTCATGAGCTTTGGGTTATGACCGAAAGGACAAGATCACGGGTACAAGCGGCCGAAATGAGTTTCCTCCGCCGGGTCTCTCCCTTAGAGATAGGGTGAGAAGCTCTGTCATCTGGGAGGAGCTCAAAGTAAAGCCACTGCTCCTCCACATCGAGAGGAGCCAGATGAGGTGGTTCGGGCATCTGGTCAGGATGCCACCCGAACGCCTCCCTAGGGAGGTGTTTAGGGCACGTCCGACCGGTAGGAGGCCACGGGGAAGACCCAGGACACGTTGGGAAGACTATGTCTCCCGGCTGGCCTGGGAACGCCTCGGGATCCCCCGGGAAGAGCTAGACGAAGTGGCTGGGGAGAGGGAAGTCTGGGCTTCCCTGCTTAGGCTGCTGCCCCCGCGACCCGACCTCGGATAAGCGGAAGAAGATGGATGGATGGATGGATGGATGGAGGTGGCATCCTAAGACAGTTCCACGCTGGAAATCACTGAGAGCGGCCCATTCTTTCACAAATGTTTGTAGAAACAGTCTCCATGCCTAAGTGCTTGATTTTATACACCTGTGGCCGGGCCAAGTGATTAGGACACCTGATTCTCATCATTTGGATGGGTGGCCAAATACTTATCCTTCTGTTTCATTCTCATTATTGTCCGCCAATACAATCATCGCTAAACTAATCCACCCCCAGGTTGAAATAATATTGCCTATATATAAAATGAAGATTGGCAGGCAGTTAATAAGTGGACTCAAAAATGTTGGATTGAACATGGACATAAAACAACTTTAATTGTGTGTGTGTCTGGCAGTTATTAAACCTTTGTGGCTCACAAAAACGACGACTTTTGAATAAATGCGTATTGTCCCCCTGGAGCACAGTCGCAAAAGTACATTTTCCATAGCTGATTGCTTTTTTTCATAACCTATGCTGACCCCAGTGTTCCTGTCTTACGCCATATAATTAAACCATGACACATGTGTACATTATACAATGCAGAAAGAAACCTATAAGACTGCAGCTCATTGGAACAACAACATCCAAAGGCAAGGGCGGGAGATTTACTGTTGCTCTGTATTTCCTTTAGTGACACTTGGAACATCCTCTTAAACTTTTTGTAGCTCCTAATAAAAGTGACAGTGAGTTAACGTGTACAGGTAGTGTCACTCAGTAGACCAGTGTTTTTCAACCTTTGCTGAGCCATTGAAAACATTCTGAGGCACACCACCAGCAGAAAATATGAAACAATGAAACTCAGATATTGCCAATAAAAAGTTGTTCTCGCAATTGTTGGATATGACTTTAAACTAGAGATGTCCAATAATATCGGACTGCCGATATTATCGGCCGATAAATGCTTTAAAATGTAATATCGGAAATTATCGGTATCGGTTTCAAAATTATCCGTATCGGTTTCGAAAAGTAAAATGTATGACTTTTTAAAACGCCGCTGTGTACACGGACGTAGGGGGAAGTACAGAGCGCCAATAAACCTTAAAGTGCCGGCCCAATCACATAATATCTACGGCTTTTCACACACACAAGTGAATGCAAGGCATACTTGGTCAAGAGCCATACAGGTCACACTGAGGGTGGCCGTATAAACAACTTTAACACTGTTACAAATATGCGCCACACTGTGAACCCACACCAAACAAGAATGACCAAACACATTTCGGGAGAACATCCGCACCGTAACACAACATAAACACAACAAAACAAATACCCAGAACCCCTTGCAGCACTAACTTGCTACAATATACACCCCCCGCTAGCCCCTGCCCCCCACCTCAACCCCGCCCACTTCAACCTCCTCATGCTCTTTCAGTGAGCGCATGTCCCAAATTCCAAGCTGCTGTTTTGAGGCATGTTTAAAAAAAGAATGCACTACGTGACTAATGTCCTGAGATGGGTGGATTGTGAGTTCAAACCCCGGCCGAGTCATACCAAAGACTATAAAAATGGCACCCATTACCTCTCTGCTTGGCATTTAGCATCAATGGTTGGAATTGCGGGTTAAATCACCAACAATGATTCCCGGGCGCGGCCACCGCTGCTGCTCACTACTCCCCTCACCTCCCAGGGGGTGACCAAGGCAGAGAATAATTTCGCCACACCTAGTGTGTGTGCAACAATCATGGGTACTTTTACTTTAACTTTAACTTAATAATAATAAATAAAATAAATATATACATAAATAAATAAATAAATACATAAGTAAATAAATAAACAATTATGGCAGTGCCATGTTGTCATTTTTTTCCATAACTTGAGTTGATTTATTTTGGAAAACATTGTTACATTGTTTAATGCATCCAGCGGGCCATCACAACAAAATCAGGCATAATAATGTGTTAATTCCACGACTGTATATATCGGTATCGGTTGATATCGGAATCGGTAATTAAGAGTTGGACAATATCGGAATATCGGATATCGGCAAAAAAGCCAATATCATACATCTCTACTTTAAACCATAACCAAGCATGCATCAATATTGTTCTTGTCTCAAAGTAGGTGTACTGTCACGACCTGTCACATCACGCCGTGACTTACTGAGTTTTTTGGTGTTTTCCTGTGTTTTAGTTATTGTCTTGCACTCCTATTTTGTGGCTTATAGTCTTTTGTTGGTATTTTGCTTTTGTTTTCGCAATCAAGACTATTTAGCGGACGCCATCCTTCTTTGTGGTTACATTGTTGATCGTCACGTCATACACAGGTGCACTTTGTGGACGCCGTCTGCTCCACACGCTGTAAGTCTTTGCTGTCGTCCAGCATTCTGTTTTTGTTTACTTTGCAGGCAGTTCAGTTTTAGTTTCGTTTTGCATAGCCTTCCCTAAGCTTCAATGCCTTTTCTTAGCGGCACTCACCTTTTGTTTCTTTTTGGTTTAACCCTTGTGTTGTCCTCATTTCCTGTATACACCCCGTGACCTCCGGGTCAAAATGACCCGTCTTCACTAAACCCCTAATATAAGCAGCTTAATTGAATTTAAACACCAAATGTCATCTTGCTTGAAGAAACAACTTGTCATTCACCATAACATGTGTGAATAACTGAGTTTTCCCTCTTCACTTCATTTCTATAGCTTAAGAAAAGCAAAAAAATGTGCGTTTTTAATGCATTTTTATTCATCCCAATGACTCAGTTTCTTTCTTTTCTTTCTCCAGTGAACAATTGAAGACAATGTACAATACAAAAATATGAAAAATAACATAACCCATTCAACTAATTAACTAACCCTAATTGGCACATGTAGGGCAGTGTGCAAGTGCACAGCCTTAGCAGATATATTTCTTACACCTGCAGCACACAGTATGTGTTTTACAGTCCTTCTTTTAAGGGCAGAACTGACATCTCTTCCTCTTACATGCCCTAGCTGGGGAAGTGGCTGTGGTAGCTGGATCCTCAGGTTGATCAGGAGCTCCTGCACTCTGAATAGCTTTTACAACTGCTGCTGAGGCTTCTGTGCGGGGGACATGCTTCCTTATTTCAATGAGTGGAATTACAAGTGCCTTTCCCAGCTGCTCCAGGAACACCCTCCTCTTGTTCTGCTTACGAGACATCCAGGTCGGGTTGATCTCTCTCCAAATCACAAAGGCATTGTAGGAGGAAACATCAATGATGTTGTGGAAGATGACCAGGGGCCAGCGGGCAGTCATCCTTCTGCAGCTGTATGTTCTAATCACCTTATCTAGGTTGTCCACACCTCTCTTGTTGCGGTTGTAGTCTAGGATGATGACTGGCTTCCTGTCCTCAGGATCGCTAACGTCACGATCTGTGTGCATTGTGCTCAGAAGAACTACATTGTCCCAGACCTCTCTTATGGCTGCAAGTTTGTCTGTCACACGTCTTGCTGGTCTTGACTCACGGTCATCAAATCGTATCAGTCTTGAGTAGGTGTGAAAGAGTTTGAGTGGCATTGTGGCTCGGAAAATTGGCCTTCCGCTCTCTGCATCCCATAGACTAGTTGCAGCCTCACCTCGGGGCCTGTATACACCAGCTAAGATTAGCAGCCCTAAGTAGGCCTGCAGGTCAGTCTCATCCATCTTTTTCCAGCTGTCTCCATATTTGCGAAAACCCTCCAAATTTGTCATCTCCAGGATTATTTTTTCAGTTGCTGGTGTGATAAACAGGTAGAATGTAGAGACAATGTCATGGGCATGAGAAACGGCATACCTTGTGGGTCCTGGGTTCATCTTTATGATGTTTTGTTCTGCATGATGGTCATATGCTGCTGAGGACCATGTTATTTTGCCATTTTTTGAAAGGAAAGTCTCTCTTTCAGCTTAAGGGTTTTCTTCTTCTTCTGAAGATGATTCATCAAGCTCTGGGTTGTATTCCTCCCTATCTTCTTCTTCTGATACACCCTCCACTTCCTCTTCTGAATCAGAGTTGTCTTGCTGGACATCTGAAAAAATCAGCTCTAGAGCCTCTTCAGCGGTATAACGCACACTCATGGCTTCAGCACAGACAGAATTCGGGGCCCTGTGATCTGCAGCACCTTTATAATCTCTGGAAATCCACAGAAAAAGAGCTCTGCTACTGATGGACTATAACAACTAAAACATTGTAACATTCTGTGATGTATAAATAACTCTGTGACTTTGATTTCAACACTTTGTGACTCACGGGTCATTTTTGACCCGAAGACCACCTTTGTCAATTTTTTTGTACAGCTTACATGGAAATGTGAATAAAAGCAACATTTCACTTTTTCTACTGTTGGTGCCAAGCTGGGAGAAGTCATAAAGTTTCAAGTTAAAAAAATATCATTTGGGGGATTTTTTGTTTGTTTTTTAACACAGGATAACAGGAGGGTTAAGTGTTAGACAAACCATGTTCTCGTCATCTACAAAGCAATTAGCTACCTGCTCCCACCTACTGATATGGAAGAGTATTACACGGTTAGTCTGCCGAGCTCTAGGCAGCACAGACACTCAACAACGGCACATTTTGCGGATTCCACTTACTGGTTTGCAAAAGATTAATTTTAACCCAATTAGGTGAAATGACATAATCTCCCACGGCACACCAGACACTGCTATAGACCACTGCCCCATCCAATTACTATTTTAACTTCAGTGGCAGTTCTGACAGACCTGTATGCATTGTTAAATATTGTACTATGAATACTAAGCCGGCACTTTGAACTGAACATATCTCAGCAAACACTCTATACGCATTTAAACATGCATGCCGTACACGTGCACATAAATAAAGAACTGAGCGACCCAGGGAAAAACCAAACAACGTTTTGATCAAAAGCTTTATTGATGATCCTGACATGAATAAATCAGCAGGTTTGAATGTATTTCTTTTTAGTCCCGAAGTTATCCTGCAGCATCAATTTAACAGGCAACCTTAAACAAGGTCAAACAAGGACTAAATACTATTCACTTTGACTCGCGTTAAATATTACATATTGTAAGATATGTGCTTATATAACAAGGACCATAGAGACCCGATACCAAGCCGGTGTATAACAATAAATATGCTTCAAATTTAAAAATTTGCATCTGCTTTTAAAGATATCAGTCACAAGCAGTGTTACTTTTGACAGCAGTTTTTTTAAATTTAGTTTTAGTCATAGCCTTCTAACGAAAAATGTATTTTAGTGTTAGTCATTGTGGAGGGGGCGTGGCTGCGGGCCTGCCGCGGAATGGGGTGTGCAAGGACCGGCCTCGAAGACAGCGACAGGTGAGTAGATGGCCCAGGTGGACCTTGTTATCTAATCACCTGTCGTCTTTATTAGCAGCAGCCGGAACGAGACATGTGTTTGGAGTTGGAGTTGGAGAGGGAGCCAGAGAGAGAGAGAGACACGAACAAAGAAAAATATATTTTGCTGGAAAGCAAAATCCTCTCCATATTTATGCAAATAAAACAATGTTGTACCCCTGATCCGGGCTCTCGTGGCAGTGTGTGGTGGTCCGAGGAACCCACTATAACACTGTTTTATTTGCATAAATGTGGAGAGGCTTTTGCTTTCCAGCAAAATGTATTTCTCTTTGTTCGTGTATCTCTCTCTCTATGGCTCCCACTCCAACTCCAACTCCAACTCCAACTAAGTGTCTCGTTCCGGCTGCTGCTAATAAAGGCGACAGATGATTAGATAACAAGGCCCACCTGGGCCATCTACTCACCTGTCGCTGTCTTCGAGGCCGGTCCTTGCACACGCCGTTCCGCGGCAGGCCCGCAGGCCACGCCCCCCTCCAAAGTCATATTTTAGTTTACTAAATTCCTCAACAATTTAATAAACTAAAATTACTGTAAATTTTGTCGACCAAAATATACTGTAAAGTAGTCCCGATACAAATATTTTGGTACCGGTACCAAAATTATTTAGATACTTTTTGGTACTTTTGTAAATAAAGGGGACCACAAAAAATGTCATTATTGGCTTTATTTTAACAAAAAAATCTTAGGGTACATTAAAAATATGTTTATTATTGCAAGTTTGTCTTTAAATAAAATAGTGAACATACAAGACAACTTGTCTTTTAGTCGTAAGTAAACAAACAAAGGCTCCTAATTTAGTCTGCTGACATATGCAGTAACATATTGTGTCATTTTCCATTCTATCATTTTGTCAACATTATTAAGGACAAGTGGTAGAAAATGAATTATTAATCTACTTGTTCATTTACTGTTAAAATCCGCTTAATTTCTCTTTTAACATGTTCTATCTACACTTCTGTTAAAATGTAATAATCACTTATTCTTCTGTTGTTTGGATACTTTACATTCATTTTGGATGATACCACAAATTTGGGTATCAATCCGATACCAAGTAGTTACAGGATCATACATTGGTCATATTCAAAGTCCTCATGTGTCCAGGGACTTATTTCCTGAGTTTATAAACATAATATACATTTTTTTTAAAACAAAAATAGATTTTGTGATGCTAAAACATATCAATGTAATCATAGTAGTTTTGACTAGATACGCTCCTGTACTTGGTATCATTACAGTGGATGTTAGGTGTAGATCCACCCATGGCGTTTGTTTACATTGTGACGCCGGTGAGCTACGGTGTGTAGTGAAGCATGTTTAGCTATTCCTCGTCCTGCACGGATGATACTTGTAAGAAACTTACTTTATTCGTCGCCATGGAGACGAGGATTAGTGATTTAGAAGTAGCTAAAACACTGCCGACTAGGGCTGGTACTATACTAATACCGGCATACCGTACAACCCTACAAAAAAGTACAGTATAAAGGATAACACATTTTTTAAGGGTTATTGCAGAGCATCTCCAAAACTTAATTCACAACAAGACCTGCACTTTTTGAATATATCAATAAATACATTTTACACCAACTTTACCAAATGTTGAATAACGTATGACTAAAATGGCCATATGAAGAAACTAACTATTTTCACTCTATTTTGGAGGACACCGTGGCTCGGCGGAAGCAAATTGAGGGTTCCAGGTTGGATCCCAGATTCCGCCATCCTTGTCACGTCTGTTGTGTCCTTGGGCAAGACGCTTCACCCTTGCTCCTGATGGGTCGTGGTTAGGGCCTTGCATGGCAAGTGCTATAAGTGTAAAATCCACTTACCATTCCATTTACCAAACATCCACTGAGTGTGCACAGTTGGTGCCTTGACAACTGTCCCGTTTAAATAGAGCTATTAGCGTTATTAATCTCACATACCGGTCTTTCTTTGTGTGTTAGCTAGAAAAAAATGACAAATTTGGTCTTTTGGGTTGTCAAATTGTGCAATTAATAGCTGAATAGTGTTCTGAGGGCATTGATTAAAGTGAGCTTGCTTATTAAATTGGTGGACAAGCTTTCCCATGGTCTACTACAAAAGTAGTGGTAGAGTACATAGTAACAGTAGTTCACTTCCATTGTCTTCTGCTTATCCAAAGTTGGGTCGCGGGGGCAGCAGCCTAAGCAGAGAAGCCCAGACTTCCCTCTCCCCAAATACTTCGTCCAGTTCTACCCAGGGGATCCCGAGGTGTTCCCAGGCCACCTGGTGCACTATCCCTAAAATAAACACTGTAGACCAGGGGTGTTCGAAGTCAGACCCAGGGGCCAATTTCATCCCAGAGCTTGTCCTTTGACATACACTATATTGCCAAACGGATTTGGCCACCTGCCTTGACTCGCATATGAACTTGAAGTGCCATCCCATTCCTAGCCCATAGGGTTCTATATGATGTGGGTCCACCTTTTGCAGCTATTACAGCTTCAACTCTTCTGGAAAGGCTGTCCACAAGGTTGTGGAGTGTGTTTATAGGAATTTTCCACCATTCTTCCAAAAGCGCATTGGTGAGGTCAAACACTGATGTTGGTCGAGAAGGCCTGGCTCTCAGTCTCCGTTTTAATTCATCCCAAAGGTGTTCTATCGGGTTCAGGTCAGGACTCTGTGCGGGCCAGTCAAGTTCATCCACACCAGACTCTGCCATCCATGTCTTTATGGACCTTGCTTTGTGCACTGGTGCACAGTCATGTTGCATCCGCTGACCCCTCTCTGTCAGTTTATGTGGCCTACCACTTGGTGGCTGAGTTGCTGTTGTTCCCAAGCTCTTCCATTTTCTTATAATAAAGCCGACAGTTGACTTTGAAATATTTAGGAGCGAGGAAATTTCACGACTGGATTTGTTGCACAGGTGGCATCCAATGACAGTTCCACGCTGGAAATCACTGAGAGCGGCCCATTCTTTCACAAATGTTTGTAGAAACAGTCTCCATGCCTAAGTGCTTGATTTTATACACCTGTGGACGGGCCAAGTGATTAAAACACCTGATTCTGATCATTTGGATGGGTGGCCAAATACTTTTGACAATGTAGTGTATTTAAACTCCAAGATTTATTGGAGTTAGCGACTAACTTTGCTTTGTCACTGTTAAAACAAAGCTATGACTATGTTTTGACCTGCATTGGATTGGTTATAGCATCTTCAATGCACAACATGGATCAGGCGGGTCTCACCCATCATCCCTAAATTAGGCGCAAATTGGCAGCCTCGCTTCCATCAGTCTACCCCAGGGCAGCTGTGGCTACAAATGTAGCTTACCACCACCGGGTGTGAATGAATTATGGGTTCTCACTTCTCTGTGAGCGCTTTGAGTATCTAATAACAGAAAAGCTCTATATAAAATTGTCAGGTTCAAACACTGATGACATTTTTAAACAAGACAAGACGCAAGGAATTAAACAGAGACATGATTCAATTTGGCTCAATTGAAGAGAAACGTCTGGAGTGTACTCTTTGCACAGTCCCGCCACGCTCTGACGAAAGATTGTACGCCTCCTCTTTTATTTGGACTTTCCCGGATTACATGGCAACAGCTGTTTCTAAAGGAAGGGGGTCGTAAACAGCCGCTGCCTTTGGTCACAAAACAGTTCAAAGAGCCTGGAGGGGAGTCAGGCCCGGCTTCCTCTCCGCTTTGTAGACCTCGGGTCAAGACAAAACCTTCCTGTGGATTACAATAGAAGAAAGAAACCGACGCCTTCATGTCGCTTCCCATCCTACACAGTGGAGTTTTACAGGCCTTTTGATTGGTAAGATCAAAGACAGCTTTTGTCTGCTCGCCGGGAACTCATTAAAACACAAAGTTGTGTGACAACTTAGATACAATTATTCTGACAAAAATCTAATCTATTATTATTATTATTATTATTATACAAACCCCGTTTCCATATGAGTTGGGAAATTGTGTTAGATGTAAATATAAACGGAATACAATGATTTGCAAATCATTTTCAACCCATATTCAGTTGAATATGCTACAAAGACAACATATTTGATGTTCAAACTGATAAACATTTTTTTTTTTTGCAAATAATCATTAACTTTAGAATTTGATGCCAGCAACACGTGACAAAGACGTTGGGAAAGGTGGCAATAAATACTGATAAAGTTGAGGAATGCTCATCAAACACTTATTTGGAACATCCCACAGGTGAACAGGCAAATTGGGAACAGGTGGGTGCCATGATTGGGTATAAAAGTAGATTCCATGAAATGCTCAGTCATTCACAAACAAGGATGGGGTGAGGGTCACCACTTTGTCAACAAATGTGTGAGCAAATTCTTGAACAGTTTAAGAAAAACCTTTCTCAACCAGCTATTGCAAGGAATTTAGGGATTTCACCATCTACGGTCCGTAATATCATCAACGGGTTCAGAGAATCTGGAGAAATCACTGCACGTAAGCAGCCAAGCCCGTGACCTTCCATCCCTCAGGCTGTACTGCATCACCAAGCGACATCAGTGTGTAAAGGATATCACCACATGGGCTCAGGAACACTTCAGAAACCCACTGTCAGTAACTACAGTTGGTCGCTACATCTATAAGTGCAA
Organism: Entelurus aequoreus; assembly: GCF_033978785.1. Lineage (NCBI taxonomy): Eukaryota > Metazoa > Chordata > Actinopteri > Syngnathiformes > Syngnathidae > Entelurus > Entelurus aequoreus. Next base: position 43,045,990 of record NC_084749.1, on the reverse strand, counting down.
GTTAAAACTCTCCTATGCAAGGCGAAAACCGTTTATCAACAACACCCAGAAACGCCGTCGGCTTCGCTGGGCCTGAGCTCATCTAAGATGGACTGATACAAAGTGGAAAAGTGTTCTGTGGTCTGACGAGTCCACATTTCAAATTGTTTTTGGAAACTGTAGACGTCGTGTCCTCCGGACCAAAGAGGAAAAGAACCATCCGGATTGTTATAGGTGCAAAGTTGAAAAGCCAGCATCTGTGATGGTATGGGGGTGTATTAGTGCCCAAGACACGGGTAACTTACACATCTGTGAAGGCGCCATTAATGCTGAAAGGTACAAACAGGTTTTGGAGCAACATATGTTGCTATCCAAGCAACGTTACCATGGACGCCCCTGCTTATTTCAGCAAGACAATGCCAAGCCACGTGTTACATCAACGTGACTTCATAGTAAAAGAGTGCGGGTACTAGACTGGCCTGCCTGTAGTCCAGACCTGTCTCCCATTGAAAATGTGTGTCGCATTATGAAGCCTAAAATACCACAACGGAGACCCCCGGACTGTTGAACAACTTAAGCTGTACATCAAGCAAGAATGGGAAAGAATTCCACCTGAGAAGCTTCAAAAATGTGTCTCCTCAGTTCCCAAACGTTTACTGAGTGTTGTTAAAAGGAAAGGCCATGTAACACAGTGGTGAACATGCCCTTTCCCAACTACTTTGGCACAAGTTGCAGCCACTAAATTCTAAGTTAATTATTATTTGCAAAAAAAAAAAAAAATTATGAGTTTGAACATCAAATATGTTGTCTTTGTAGTGCATTCAATTGAATATGGGTTGAAAATGTTTTGCAAATCATTGTATTCCGTTTATATTTACATCTAACACAATTTCCCAACTCATATGGAAATGGGGTTTGTAGTTTTACTAGAAACATGTATTAATTTCATAATTACTAGCCTGCAGCTGTTAACACAAAAACTAAGGTAATGGTTTCATTTTTGTTCTCTTACTGTACCCAGAACGAACCAAACCGTGACCTTAAAACTCCAGCACTTAACAATGATTACAGCGTACAGTTAAACTCGGATTTATTAGTGTAACTTTTAAAATGTTCCAACATTAAGGTTTAATTGCTCTATTGTTATTGTCCACATTTACTACGAATGTAGAAATGTTGAATGGGACAAAAGGTTTGCCGTTTGTGGAAATGTGTTGTCATTGTCGTCGATGTTCATTCTAATGTCCTTTTCAGACACCGCACGCTGAGCCTGTGGTAAGTTTGAGCCACAGGAAGCTTTCAATTTTAGAAATAATGGCTTGGATTTAAATAGCGCCTTGAGATACCCAAAGCGCTTCTCAGTGTAACCCATTATCCATTTGCCGCACAGTCACACGTTGGCCGTGGCAAGCTACATCTGTAACCACAGCTGGCCTGGGGTAGACTGACGGAGATGTGGCCAGCCACAATCTGTGCCAGGGGCCTCTACGAATTTCAACACAACATTTATTCACATTTACACACCAGGGAGGACTGCACTGGAGGAAAGGTGGGCAGAGTGCCTTGCCCAGGGACACAACAACAGAGACTGGGATGGAGGTAGCTGGGTTTGGAACCTCCAATCTGGTGGTGGGGCAAACCTGTTCTATTTCCTGAGAACGGGTTTGGAACCTCCAATCTGGTGGTGGGGCAAACCTGTTCTATTTCCTGAGTTAACTTTATAAGTTAACCCGGCCGTATTGGCATGTGTTGCAATGTTAAGATTTCATCATTGATATATAAATCAGACTGCGTGGTCGGTAGTAGTGGCTTTCAGTAGGCCTTTAAGTAAAGTCTGAATGTCATTAAAACAGTTAGCTCCATCTTTTGACACTTCTTCCACTCCTGTCCTTGCACCCTACACCTCAGACTCGGCGGTCCAGGGAACAGGCTGGAAGTCGGAGACATTAGAGAGGCATCAAAGGTCCGTGTCCAGGGGGGAGGTCGAGATCCAAGAAGCAGCCAGAGAACCAGAAGGAATACGGGGAGACGAGACACACTCCTCGTGACGCGGGAATGGAAGAATGGGGCTGGATGACGACAAGGAAAACACGAGACAAGTGAACACGGCGGGGGAGAAAACACAGAGAGAGCATAGAGCTAGATACAAGTCGCTTACTGTACGGGAACAGGTTATTATGTTCTGGCCCAGGATAGCAGGTTGTGCTGGCTTGAGAAGGCAGGTCTCATCAGCGACAGGTGTGTTGATTGCTGGCGATTGATTGCAGCTGCTTGCTGCAGCCGGACTGGCGCGCTCTTTGAGGTGTGCCCAGCGTTGTGCACAGATGAATGCGCACTGACGTGCGCCCGGGCCGTGGCAAGTATGGCCAATTAAAAAACAGGCGCCATAATTGCTTCCAAGGACGTGTGCGGCTGGTCCCGAATGCATGAAATTGCTGTTGTTTTGACGTTAGTTTTTCTGACAAAATAAACCAAAATAATGTGTCTGTATGTAATTCTAAACATACTCCAGCTCATAAACTTACAATAAAACATGCTTTTATTTCTTGAAAGTATAATTTTACGGCCATATTTGTCACACTCTACTGCTACATTCCTGCAGTGTTTCCTGGCCAGCAGGCACTCTGACACACACCCGAAAAATAACTTATTACCCTCATTTTGCCCAAACCTTCATTAGCTTTGGACCAACAATCACGGAGAAATAATGACTTTTATGTGAAGTTTGTCAACCGTGGTGGCTGCCTCCAATGTATTTGTAATCACTGTATGTATCACTCATTATGTAACATTCTAACTGATCTTTCTTTTGTGTAACATGTTAGGTAAATAAGTGTGCTTTTCTAGTTATTTCCCCAAATTTCTGCATAATAACTCAAATATGGTAACACTGCCGAGCAGTAGAGTGGAATGATTTTTGGTCCATAACATATTTAGCTTTATTAATTATTGATGTATTTCTTACCACTTTATGTTGTATATACAGTCATGGTCAAAAGTTTACATACACTTGTAAAGAACATAATGTCATGGCTGTCTTGAGTTTCCAATAATTTCTACAACTCTTATTTTTTTTGTAATAGAGTGATTGGAGCACATACTTGTTGGCCACAAAAAACATTCAAACTTTTATGAATTTATTATGGGTCTACTGAAAATGTGAGCAAATCTGCTGGGTCAAAAGTATTCATACAGTAATGTTAATATTTGGCTACATGTCCCTTGTCAGGCCTCTTGCTACTTGTGATTTGGTGGTGAACCACAAATGAAATGCATATTGTCAGGTTCAAACACTGCTGACATATATTAAACAAGACAAGAAGCAAGGAATTAAACAAAGACAGAATTAAATTTAGCTCTTGAGGAGAAACGCGTTGACACTGTACACTTTTACAGTGTCGTCCCACGCTCTGACGAAAGATTGTACGCCTCCCCTTTTATTTGGACTTTCCCTGATTACATGGCAACAGCTGTTTCTAAGGGAGGGGGGTCGTAAACAGCCATCGCCTTTGGTTACAAAACAGTTCAAAGAAAAGGTCGGTTCAAAGAAACGGTCGTTAACAGCCGTTGCCCTCTGTCACAAAACAGTTCAAAGAAAAGGTGCCTGGAGGGGGGTCAGGCCTTGCCTCCTCTCCGCTTTGTAGGTCTCGGGTCAAGACAACATCTTCCTGTGGATTACAATACATCAAAGAAACCAACACCTTCATGTCGCTTCCCATCCTACACAGTGGAGTTTTACAAGCCTTTTGCTTGGTAGGATCAAAGACAGATTTTGTCAGATTTTGTCAGATTTTCGCAGGGCGAGCTGAACTCAATGTAACACAAAGTTTTGTGATAACTTGGATACAATTATTCCGACAGATATATTTTCGTAGTGGAGTGTACGCAACGTCATACCAACATCAAGTTTACTACACATGTGTCTTCTGTACAGAATACTGACTGTGGGGGTTGGAAAGAAGACAAATATGAGTTATTGTGATAAAGTAAATATTATCATTATTCACATTCAAACCAACCATATTCTTACATCGACCAGCATGTCTGAGGATCAATCATTTAGAATATTAGTGTTAGAATATTGTTGAAAATATACTCTTGAATTCACTTAAGTTCGCCCTTCTGTTTTTGACTTTGAACATTAGTCTCCATGCCTAAGTGCTTGATTTTATACACCAAGTGATCAGGACACCTGACTCTGATCATTTGGATGGGTGGCCAAATACTTTTGGCAATATAGTGAATCTGATGTGTCTTGAATCCAATTGTTGTTGTTAGAATCCAAGAGGATTGTTTGTTCTTGGATGCAAACATTAACACAACATTAAGACCCTATGGAACCAATTAGAGAGCTTATTCACTTCAGGTCCATTAGAGATGAATCAATAGAAAAAACAAACAAACTCTGAATCAATACAAACTTACATTTTTTTTGCCACAGAAAAAAGCTGCAGTGCAGATACAAAATGTTTTCTCGTTCCTCTGTATAATTTTGATGGTGAGTCGCCCGCACTGCTGACATTAGTTGTTAATGAGCTAAAATTGTTATTCAGCTTAAGTAGCTGCATTTCAGCCACTTTGGAAGAATGACACAGACAATAGCCTGCAGCTAAAGATAACATTATTTAGCACTGATGAAATGAGAGTTGGAAAAAAAACCAAGAGAAAGTCCAAATAGCCTAAAAAGATTAAAAAAAAGGGGGTTGTTGATCACAAAAACCGGTTGTTCCAACAATAAGTCCTCTTAAGGGGAGAAATAGGAAAATGGAAAAATGCAGGAGTGCTATTAGAACCATTGTTCCCTAAAATTGTAGGAGCACAACAGTTTATCTGCAGTTTAGTCTGAGAGTGCAAAAAATAATGACACTGTTATTATTGTTGAGGGTAGTTGAAAATCGACATATCATGACAAATACATCACACACAGAACTCGAAAAAACACTATAAATCTCACAAAACTCTAAATAATATTAACTGTTATAGACTAATTTCTAAATGTGTATTTATGTTTAGAAAAGTGATTCAGATGTTAGTTTTGTAATACTTACATCCTGGAAAATAAATATAAACTGAAACCGTTACAGTAGTGCCTCAAATTTTGAGTACCTTAACTCAGTGTTTTTCAATCACTGTGGAGATTATGTAATTCCACCTAATTGGGTAAAACATTTTTTATATATTTTATAATCCGCAAATGTGCTGCTGTTGAATGTCTGTGCTGGCTAAAGCTCGACAGAGTAAACGTGTAATACTCATCCATATCAGTAGGTGGCAGCAGGTAGCTAATTGCTTTGTAGATGTCGGGAACATGGTTTGTCGTGATCCAGATATGCAGACGACAGCGGGATGCAATGTGCAGGTAAAAAGGTATCTAATAAACCAAATAAACAAGAGGCATTGAAGCTTCGGGATGGCTATGCTAAACGAAACTAAAACTGAACTGGCTGCAAAGTAAACAAAAACAGAATGCTGGACGACAGCAAAGACTTACAGCCATACTTGCCAACCGTCCCGAATTTTCCGGGAGACTCCCAAATTTCAGTACCTCTCCCAAAAATCTCCCGGGACAACCATTCTCCCGAATTTCTCTCGATTTCCTGTTGAATGTCTGTGCTGGCTAAGGCTCGGCAGAGTAAACGTGTAATACTCATCCATATCAGTAGTTGGCAGCAGGTAGCTAATTGCTTTGTAGATGTCGGGAACATGGTTTGTCGTGATCCAGATATGCAGACGACAGCGGGATGCAATGTGCAGGTAAAAAGGTATCTAATAAACCAAATAAACAAAAGGCATTGAAGCTTCGGGATGGCTATGCTAAACGAAACTAAAACTGAACTGGCTGCAAAGTAAACAAAAACAGAATGCTGGACGACAGCAAAGACTTACAGCCATACTTGCCAACCGTCCCGAATTTTCCGGGAGACTCCCAAATTTCAGTACCTCTCCCAAAAATCTCCCGGGACAACCATTCTCCCGAATTTCTCCCGATTTCCGGCCGGACTTGAGGCACGCCCCCTCCAGGTCCGTGCGGACCTGAGTGAGGACAGCCTGTCGTCACGTCCGTTTTTCCTTCATACAAACAGCGTGCCGGCCCAGTCACGTTAAAACATCTACGGCTTTTGGCGACTGCACAACTGCACACAAAACAAGAAGGAGATGAAGAAGAGATAGTCATGGTGACGACGAGTGACAGAGAATAGAACGAGGATGGACAATTGGACCCTAAACTCACTCATTTCCTGCAAATTAAATTTCACAGATGCTGCATGTAATAGAGTGATCTAAGTTGTTTGTTGCCGTCTCCTGGTGAATGTTGGGTATAGTGTTCTTTTCTGTGGTTACTTTTTGGTTGGCCAACGGTTTACGTTGTATTGCGCACCCTGACAGCAAGTGTGGGAGTCGGTTCTGAAGTATGAAGTAAAGAGACATACTTCATCACCTCGCCTGGTTATTGACTCCAACCCAGAATATTACACTGCCCATACCTATGCTCCTTCATAGGCTGTGCTACTGGCTGCAAAGCATTGCACTTTCAAATACAACAATAAATGAACACTGAAATTCAAGTATTTATTTTATATATATATATATATATATATATATATATATATATATATATATATATATATATATATATATATATATATATATATATATATATATATAATAAAAAAAATAAATAAATATATATATATATATATATATATATATGCAAAAGTATTTAGTCAGCCACCCATTGATTGTCAATGGGTGGCTGACTAAATACTTTTTTGCCCCACTGTATATATATATATATATATATATATATATATATATATATATATATATATATATATATATATATATATATATATATATATATATATATATATATATATATATATATACATATATATATATATATAGCTAGAATTCACTGAAAGTCAAGTATTTATTTTATTTATATATATATATACTATATATATATATATATATATATATATATATATAAGAAATACTTGAATTTTAGTGAATTCTAGCTATAATTATACTCCTACCCCTTAACCCGCCCCCCCCCGGCCCCGAACACCCCGACCAAGCCCACCTCAACCCCCCCCCAAATCTCCCGTATTCGGAGGTCTCAAGGTTGGCAGGTATGCTTACAGCGTGTGGAGCAGACGGCGTCCACAAAGTACATCCGTACTTGACAATCAACAACAAAATATAGGAGCGCAAGACAAGAACTAAAACACTACACACAGGAAAACAGCAAAAAACTCCAAATAAGTCAGGGGGTGATGTGACAGGTGGTGACAGTACACCTACTTTGAGACAAGAGCTATATTGATGCATGCTTGGTTATGGTTTGAATTCATATCCAACAATTGCGAGAACGACTTTTTACTGTCAATATCGGCTGCTGAGTTTCATTTTTTAATGTTTTCTGCTGGTGGTGTGCCTCGGGATTTTTTCAATAAAAAAAAATGTAACTTCGCTCAAAAAAGGTTGAAAAACACTGCCTTAACTTACCGGTAATTTAAGATTTAGATTGCAAGCATACCTCGAGTTATGAACACTTTCGACATCGTTTGATGTTATATTTGTAACAGGGTTGTGTTGTATCAGCAATAAAAAGTGAAAATGTTGTTACACATTGTTGTTCTTGATTTGTTTACACAAGAAACACATTTAAGTGGACCAGTGGTTCTCAAAGTTTTTTTCACCAAGTACCACCTCGGAAAAAACTTGGCTCTCTAAGTACCACCATAATGACCAACATTAAAATACAGCAGCGTGGTAGGCTCACATATTAATTTAAAAAATGGCTGTGGTTTTATTTAACACGTATATTTAGTATTTTTGTACTATTAGATGGAGCCCGCGTACCACTAGTAGTACACAAACCACAGTTTGAGAACCCCTGGATTAGACAGTTGACGTACGTGTTTGAGCGCCACTCAGAGATCAACACAATCCTTCACTCCAACCACTCGAGCTCGGAATGTTAGTGCGAAGGAGAAGAAGCTGAAGACCAAATCAGAGAAACAAACTGTAGCATGCAGCCACCAACAATGAACATTTATCCACAAAAATATTGAGAAGCTGCAGATGCTGTGTTTGGCGTGTTTACATTTATTCTGTCTACTAATTTGGGCTGCTTTTGAGGTACGAGTGTTTTGAGTGTCAAACTTGGTCGTGAAACTGATTGAGCTTGTAAATTAAGGCAGTGATCCCCAACCACAGGTCCGGGGACCGGTACCAGTTCGTGACGCATTTGCTACCGGGCCGCAGAGAAATATTAAATAATTTATAAACCACTGTATTTTCTCCGACTTAACTTTGGCCTGTCCCACAAAACCAGGGATGTCAGACTTGTTTTCATTAAAGGCCACACCGCAGTCGTGGCTGCCATTAGAGGGCCGCTTGTAACAGTAAATAATTAATGAATTTGCCTATGAATTTAAATATTTGTAAAAAAATGTTTACGTAAAGAGTAAAAAAAATCTGTGGATTTTACCACTGTTTTTTTTATATAAAAAAAAGTGGCAGTTTAGTTGCCAGACTTGTACTGGAAAATATATGGTTGTGGAGGGAGATGTGGCCAGCGCTGCCTGCAGGAGCAAAGGTCACCGCCTCTGTCCATGGTGCTGAGGACAGAGCACCATCAGATGGGGGCGTGGCAGTGCTGACGGCGAGACACAGCTGGCAGGTGATTAGATTTCACAGCTGGTACGTGTTAATCTAATAATCTGTTGTCTTTAACAGTAAGCGGCCGGGAGCAGGAGGAGAGAGAGGATACGGACGTGACAGAAAAGTCACGTTCTGCTGGAGAAAGAGCTTGACACAAATGTATGCACATTCAAAACTTTGTTAAAACTGCACACTTGGCTCTTGTGCCGCGTCTACAGTGGAACTGCTAGGAGGCAACTTCCACAATGGTGTTTTATTTTATTTTTACAACATTTTACTGTAAATAGAAATAAAGTACTGCTGTTTAATTGTATTTCGGCAATTCAGCTGCAAGTTTTTTTTACCATAATAAAATGTGGTACCATAAAATCATCAAAAACGAACAAACTGACAGTTCAGTCGACAGAATTTTACTGGAAAAAAACAAACATTGGTCGATTTTTTTTTAACTTACAATAATATTCTGTAAAAAAAAATCCCTCAATTTTACAGTAAAATCTATTGGTCATTGTGGAAGTCGCTTCCTAGCGGTCCCACTGACATACACTTCACAGGAGCCAAGCGTGCCGTTTTAACAAAGTTTTAATGATCAATTGCTTTAACAAAGTCTTTCTCCTGCAGAACATGACTTTCCAACCACGTCCGTATCCTCTCTCTCCCTCTGCTCCCAGCCGCTTACTGTTAAAGACAACAGATGATTAGATTAACACGTACCACCTGTGAAATCTAATCACCTGCCAGCTGTGTCTCGCTGTCAGCACTGCCACGCCCCCGTCTGATGGTGCTCTGTCCTCAGCACCATGGACAGAGGCGGTGACCTTTGCTCCTGCAGGCAGCGCTGACAACATCTGCCTCCACAGTCATTTTTATAGTGTACAATTTGATGGATAACTTGCTTTGAAATCATAAGTTAAGCAGATATTTACGTATTTATTTGGATTTTGACCAACAAAGTTAGATGATATAATATTTGTTGCAATTTCGGACACCATTTTTTTCCCTGTCAAACTAGAAAAAAAAAAACCTAATACCTTTAGTAAGAAAATAAGTATATATAAATATAAGGTATTTTATTGACACATATTATTTCCAGGCTTTTGCGGGCCATATAAAATGAGGTGGAGGGCCAAATCTGGCCCGTGGGCCTTGAGTTTGACACCTGTGCACTAGGCACACCAATGAGCTAGTTTTTGGATGTACAATAAAACTCCTCATAGTAAGTCGTCATTTTTTATAATGAACATATCAAATAGAAAAGTAACAGATTGTAGCCAAAGGCTGATTTCCATCTGCATCTCATTGCAAAGAAACACTAATTCAGCGTTATAGTGAGTTGTATTTTTCATGCACTTAGTTTTACTGTATTTATCTGGTACGAGTGGAAAGCCGGTGCCTGAAAATAATGCCTACATTGAACCGGTCCGTGGTGCAAAAAAGGTGGGGGACCACTGAATTAAGGTACCATTGTGTGCTGTACAAAGAACAGGGACACGGCCATTCAGGTAAGTGCTTGAGGCTTTGTTTATAATCATCCAGGTTTTGTGGGTACTCCAGCCTCCTTCCATATTAAAAAGACATGCATGTTAGACTAATTGGAGACTAAATGTACACAAGTGTGAGTGTGGTATCCCCCACCTCTCGCTTAGTCGACTGGGATGTGCTCCCTTGCGGCCGACACGATACACAAGATGGACGGGTGGATCACCTTATTTCATGATGCATTTCTTTCTGGAGATGCTTATGTGTTTGTAGTGGTTTTAAATTATAGAGAAGGTTAGAGATCTGTATTGCCTGAGGGGGGAATTTCTATTTGCAAGTTCCCAATATGCAGACGACAGCGGGAGGCAGCCTGCAGGTAGAAAAGGTATCTAATGCTTAAACCAAAAATAAACAAAAGGCATTGAAGCTTAGGGATGGCTATGCTAAACGAAACCGAAACTGAACTGGCTGCAAAGTAAACAAAAACAGAATGCTGGACGACAGCAAAGACTTACAGCGTGCGGAGCAGACGGCGTCCACAAAGTACATCCGTACATGACATGACAATCAACAACAAAATAGGAGCGCAAGACAAGAACTAAGGTTAGTTAAGAAGGTTAGAGATCTGGGGCCGTACTTATCAAGCTTCTTAGAATTACTCCTAAGAAGTCTGCTAAGAGTTGACTTAAGAGTAAATAAATTATTCGCTGAAAGCTGCACTTAAAAGTTAGTTATCAAGCGTCTTACTCACACTTTCAGCGAAGTGTAGGACTGAATCTTAAGTGTCACACTCAGAGCTGAATTACGACATTACTATGTGCCGTAAACGGAATTTTAGGTGACGTCATTTCTGTGTCCATAGAAATGACCAATCACGGAAGGGAATCCCTTGTCTAAGAATAAAGAAATATCTTAGAAATATTTAAGTGGACAATGGGAGTGTATATTTTGACAATAAACTACAAAATAATACAAAACAAACTAGTCCCCGCCGGCACTCACGCTACCGCTCCCTCTCTTCTATCGCCCACACACTCACTGACGTCACTCACCTCACGGCCACACACATACGCTACTGTCATAACATTTTCTTTCCAATTCATTAATTAGGCAACTAATTTGAAACTGGTGTGGGTGGCTCTATATATACTAGCCCACTGCAGACACATGCAGAAATCAACAAGGAATCGAAAAGTATTAAATCTGTGACAAAAATAATATCCGCTCTGTCTAAACGATACCGTTTGATCAGCTGCTCGTCATCAAAAAACAAACAAACATTGTTCCGTTCCCTGAACGTTCGCGCACGTCTCTCTGGCCTCAGTGCCATCCCCTGCTGGCAACTCCTAACCACTTAAGACACCTCTGAAGGTCTCTTAAATATCGTGGAGAGTAGGAGTGATTCTTAGACTTAAGAACGTTGATAAAAAGCTTTTATTCTTAAGTTTGAGAGTAGGACTAAATTTTGCAAATTCTCAGGACTTAAGTGTAAAATGGCACTCTAAGAAGCTTGATAAGTACGGCCCCTGTATTGCCTGAGGGAGGAATTTCTATTTGCAAGTTAGCCAATCATTAAAAAAAATATACACCCTCATATGAGCTGTGTAATGCTTATGGGGGTCATTACTCAACGTACAGTATTTGTTATTAGTTAATTCACCATGTTATGAAATAAAACCACAAACGAGCACGCACACAACAGGTAGTCTACTTAATGTGACTAACATCATTTTCCAGCTATAAACTTGTTTCCCACAATTCTGCGGCTAATTTATGGATTTGTTTTGGTTCACAAACTTTTAATGCTGCAAATAAATTTGGCCTCATCACATCCACCGAGTCAAGGTGGACCACTAAAATTGTTTGCATTAATTAGATGCACTCACACAATCATTCAGTCGGTCATTTAGCGCCTTATGCACTCACCCTCACCATGGATGTAAAGTGAAAAAAATAACACACAGCTCCAAAGCTGAAGACAAACAACCCGGCGATCGAAAAAGGAAACAGCCGCCGTACGAAATGGATGAGGAATCACGCTTTTCCATCTGGCAATTTGATGGACGAGTCTGGGTTTGGAGGTTGCCTGGAGAACGGTACATTTCGGACTGCATTGTGCCGAGTGTGAAATTTGGTGGAGGAGGAATTATGGTGTGGGGTTGTTTTTCAGGTGTCGGGCTTGGCCCCTTAGTTCAAGTGAAAGGAAATTTGAATGCTCCAGGATACCAAAACATTTTGGACAATTCCATGATCCCATCCTTGTGGAAAACAGTTTGGAGCAGGCCACTTCCTCTTCCAACATGACTGTGCACCAGTGCACAAAGCAAGGTCCATAAAGACTTGGATGACAGAGTCTGGTGCGGATGAACTTGACTGGCCTGCACAGAGTCCTGACCTGAACCCAATAGAACATCTTTGGGATGAATTAGAACGGAGACTGAGAGCCAGGCCTTCTCCACCAACATCAGTGTGTGACCTCACCAATGCGCTTTTGGAAGAATGGTGGAAAATTCCTATAAACATACTCCGCAACCTTGTGGACAGCCTTCCCAGAAGAGTTGAAGCTGTAATAGCTGCAAAAGGTGGACCGACATCATATTGAACCCTATGGGTTAGGAATGGGATGGCACTTCAAGTTCATATGTGAGTCAAGGCAGGTGGCCAAATACTTTTGGCAATATGGTGTAATTCCCACTACCCCATAGTTCAAGTCTTTGTCCAAATATACAGCCACACCTTCTCTGCCTTGGTTCTTTCTGTTGATGTGGGTGAGTTCATATCCTTCCAGCTCAAAATCCATTCCTTTTTCTGCGTTAATCAATGTTCAATAATCTTGAATGGTTTTGTAAATTTACTCAAAGAATCCTCAATGTTACTAAAATGTGAGTACATACTTTTGAAATGGATCATGGAAAGTTTGTTATCCGTTTTAATGATCTGAGTGTACTGTTTGTCCGTATAGTAACATCAATTATCTGTAATACTGAAGAAAAAAAAAAATCTGGCTTTGTATCGTTTTCAACCTTTTTTGAGCCGAGGCACATTTTTTTCATTGGAAAAAATCCAGAGGCACACCACCAGCAGACGATGTTCAGAAATGAGACTCAGTAGCCTATATTGGCAATTCAAAGTCGTTCTCAACCAATACCTGACGCGATTGTTTGATACTAATTCATACCATAATCATTACGGCGATTTGGGACGGCGTGGCTTGGATGGTGGAGCGGCCGTGTCAGCAACCTGAGGGTTCTGGGTTCAATGCCATCCTAATCTAACCTGATCCTAATCACCCTAACCTGCTCAGTGTCCGCCCTGAGATCGGTAGGTCGTGAGTTCAAACCCCGGCCGAGTCATACCGAAGACTATAAAAACTGGACCCATTACCTCCCTGCTTGGCACTCAGTATCAAGGGTTGGAATTGGGGGTTAAATCACCAAAAATGATTCCCGGACGCGGCCACCGCTGCTGCTCACTGCTCCCCTCACCTCCCAGGGGGTGATCAAGGGTGATGGGTCAAATGCAGAGAATAACTTTGCCACACCTGGTGTGTGTGTGACAATCATGGGTATGCTTTAACTTTTTAACATTAACTAATCACGGCCCACCTATCTCCCAGTGGCACCTGCTCTGGTGTATGAATGTGCAGGACTCTCTTGAAAAATACATTCTTAATCTCAATGGGACCTTTCCTGGGTAAATAAACATTAAAAAAAATAACCATCCATGCATCACTCATTTTCTTATCTCAAATTAGGCCTACAAAGCAATTACCTACCTGCTGCCACCTACTGATATGGGAGAGCATTTCATGGTTACTCTGTTGACCATGAGACAGCTCGGACAACGGCACATTATTTGTAGATTAGAATTATTGGTTTGCCAAAAATTTTTTTTTTAGAACAAATAGGTGACATTGCTAAATTTCCCACAGCCCATGTTGTGGTTACACAGAGGGAGATGACGGCAAAGACACCAGGGGGCAGTATAGTGTAGTGGATTGTCCGACGCTTAAACAGCAACAAAAATGAGTTTAGTACAAAGGGTTTGTTTACCCAGAGTCAAAAGTGCAAGTTGGATTGAGCTGTCCCTGCAGACAAACAAACAGACGTCCTCCGGAGGACACACGAATCAAGCAATCTCTCTAGAGTCCTGGGGCCGTACTTATCAAGCTTCTTAGAGTGCCATTTTACACTTAAGTCCTGAGAATTTGCGAAATTTAGTCCTACTCTCAAACTTAAGAATAAAAACTTTTTATCAACGTTCTTAAGTCTAAGAATCACTCCTACTCTCCACGATGTTTAAGAGACCTTCAGAGGTGTCTTAAGTGGTTAGGAGTTGCCAGCAGGGGATGGCACTGAGGCGAGAGAGACGTGCACGAACGTTCAGGGAACGGAACAATGTTTTTTGTTTTTTTTGATGACGAGCAGCTGATCAAACAGTATCGTTTAGACAGAGCGGATATTATTTTTGTCACAGATTTAATACTTTTCGATTCCTTGTTGATTTCTGCATGTGTCTGCAGTGGGCTAGTATATATAGAGCCACCCACACCAGTTTCAAATTAGTTGCCTAATTAATGAATTGGAAAGAAAATGTTATGACAGTAGCGTATGTGTGTGGCCGTGAGATGAGTGACGTCAGTGAGTGTGTGGGCGATAGAAGAGAGGGAGCGGTAGCGTGAGTGCCGGCGGGGACTAGTTTGTTTTGTATTATTTTGTAGTTTATTGTCAAAATATACACTCCCATTGTCCACTTAAATATTTCCAAGATATTTATTTATTCTTAGACAACGGATTCCCTTCCGTGATTGGTCATTTCTATGGACACAGAAATGACGTCACTTAAAATTCCGTTTACGGCACATACTAATGTCGTAATTCAGCTCTGAGTGTGACACTTAAGATTCAGTCCTACACTTCGCTGAAAGTGTGAGTAAGACGCTTGATAACTAACTTTTAAGTGCAGCTTTCAGGGAATAATTTATTTACTCTTAAGTCAACTCTTAGCAGACTTCTTAGGAGTAATTCTAAGAAGCTTGATAAGTACGGCCCCAGGTCTCCTGGCCATATTATCTGTTCCTTCGTGCGTCTATCTGTTTTTCTCGTGCGTCACGGTCTTGTTGTTTTCGACCTGTCTGTTCCATAACAACCTCGAATCCCTTAGTCATACTTAGACAATCAAAACATTTTGTAGACAGGTCGGCACGACTTCATATTCAACTTTGTCCTACATCTGGTCTATTCAATGGTATAGAATAGAAGAGAAATTAAATGAGCAGACATTCTTAATAGACACGAAATATAGTTCAACGGTCAGAAATTCTAATTCAATAGCTCTACGTATTTTATTATATATATTACCATATATATAATAATGATCAAACAATAATAATAATAATACATACGGAAATGGAGTGTGGGACAAAATCCAACAGTGTTAGACTATGTGTGTAGTAAGCTGTTGTGTATTACCGTGATGTTGGATGAGGAAGCAGACAAATCCAAAGGGGGGGCTAGGCAAAAGGGTTTCCGTGATACGCGTGAGGTCCGTGGCGCAGAGAGAGGCGTCGGAGTCCGTGTCCAGAGCGAGGGTCGAGGATCGAGGAAGGCGGTCCAAAACCAAGGGGGAAACAACTGGTAAGACTCGGGAAGGAACTACGGGAGAACAAACAAGGACGTCAGACACGGAGGGAAAACGCAGAGAGAAAGAGAGCATAAGTCTTCGGCTTACGGTACACCAAGGGTAAACTAAGTTCCCGCATGGATCCTTGGGTCCACTGGTCCTTTATACAGATCCCTCTCATCAGGTCCAGGTGCGTTGATTGCCGTGGGCGCGCCCCGAGGCGCGGCAAGCAGAGCGCAAAGATGAAGGTGCATTGGAATGCGCCCTGGCCGTGACAGCCCATCAGTCAATATCTTACGGCACGCTGATGTACAGTACATCAAGGTCTGTATATTGAAAAGTTCTCAGTTCCATATTGTCAATATCAAAAGTCCCTTGAGTTGTGTTGTCATGGTTTCCAGATGAAGGTGTACGAGATATTCCCGATGGTGTCATGATCATGTGTGGAAAGGTTCATACCTTACAATTCACTCACTGACACCTGTCTAGCTCCTCTATGTTCCTGATGATGACAATTGTTGATTGCTGTGGTTGATCCCTTCCATTGTTTTTTTCAGAATGAGTGCTTTTCTTGCAAAGTTGGAGTTTCCTTTTGTGGGGTGTTTCAACAGTGCACACTTGTATTTTCTGTTTGTAAATCTCAATATAACGACTGATGTGTTTCCGCCACTTTTCCGGGGCAGAGAGTGGCTACCTCTATGATGTTTAAATCCACTTCAATCCACTTCGAGTGGAGGAGGACAGCCACCTGTGGCTCTGCCGATCTGTCATCCCGCTCCCCACCCCCTGTTGTCAGTGATCACCGCTCGGGCGTATGACCGGGGTTCAATGCGGAGCCTAGTCACATCATGCGTTCCATTTGTACTGGGAAGTCGGAATTTTCGAGTTCTTCGTCGGAATTTCAACTGGAATGCCCCTCGAGGTCGGATTTCCGACTCGGAAACTTGGATCATTCTCATCACTCCCGATTTGGTTTCAAAGATGGCTGCTCAGATGTATACAATGATGTCCGCTTCTATAATATCCGTTATTAACACTTCTGATTAGTTAGTCGCAGTAAATCAACCATTTTCTGTAACGACTTGGTCGCATAGTTATGCGGAGGTCGTTCTCCCAAGATGCGGACGGAAAACTCCGGACGAAACGTGCAGGTAGAGAATTATTTATTTGCATAAATCATGCAGGGAATGCAATAAAACAAAATTTGGCCGATTTTGCACGGGTGGCAAAGCTAAGGAAGAGCCTAGCCTGGAAGCTAGCATACAAACAGGAATCAAAACTATAGCCGTCGTTAACCGTTGTGTGATGCAAACAAGGAAGCCAGACTGATTGTGGAGAGAAACGGGAATATATAGCTCTCTGATTAGTGCCCAGGAGCAGGTGAGCGTCCCGAACACTAATCAGAGGCAGGTGGAACTAATTTGCAGTCATGGCAACGGAAACACAAACCCAGGGGTGCAGAAAATAGAACTGAGGTAGTCAAAACTAACAGAACAAAACATGATCCGGGGAATGGATCATAACAATATACAATGTATTGTTGTACGTTTATATATGGTAACATTACTGTAGTGTAAATAGAGTCCATATTTCCCCATTAGTTGTTTGTATTCAGACAAGTCAAGCGCCAAAAAAAACAGCTTTTGTGGGCGGAGCCATCTTATTTTCCGACCTTGTAACTGGAACGCTCCCAACTCGGGTGTGACGCCATTCCCAGGTCCGACTTCCAACTTCCGATGTAACTGGAACGCAGCAACGATTAGATCGTTGATCGTGGTGTATTGCTCCAGGTCCGACACTCTGTTCTCCAGCTCTACCAGAGTCTGGTCCTGCTTGGCGTTCTGGGTTCTGAGTAGTTACGTGCCAGTGAGGTTTGAGGTTGGGCAGGCACTGACCCACTATTTACAAACAAACAGTATGATGCTAAGTCACTGACTCACAAGTCAGATTTACAAACATGACAGTATGACTTGGGGGCCGCATTGGGTTAAAACAATTTGACCGTGGGCCGGGCTGTATATATATATATATATATATATATATATATATATATATATATATATATATATATATATATATATATATATATATATATATATATATATATATATATATATATATATATATATAAAGTTTACATACACTCGTTAAGAACACAATGTCATGGCTGTCTTGAGTTTCCAATAGTGAAACTGGTTGACTGGTGCAAAACCAACAACCGGATCCTGAATGTCGACAAGACCAAGGAGATCATCGCCGACTTCAGGAAGCACCAGTCCAGCCACACTCCACTCTTCATCAACGGCGCAGCAGTGGAGATCGTAAGCAGCACCAAGTTCCTGGGGGTGCAGATAACTGACAATATGACCTGGTCCCTACACACCGGAGCTCTTGTAAAAAGAGCTCAGCAGCGCATGCACTTTTTGCGTTGGATGAAAAGAGCACAGCTCATTTCCCGCCATTCTCACCACATTCTACAGAGGCACTATAGTATACTGACCAACTGCATCTCTGTCTGGAATGGAGCCTGCAGTGCCTCAGACTGGAAGTCTCTGCAGAGAGTGGTGAGGACGGCGGAAAATATCATCAGGACTCTTCTTCCTCCTATCCAGGAGATCAAAAAAAGCCGCTGCCTGACCAGGGCTCAGAAAATCTGCAAAGACTCCTCCCACCCCCACCAAGGACTGTTTTCACTGCTGGACTCTATAAAGAGGTTCCGCAGCCTCCGTAACAGAACTCCAGGTTCTGTAACAGCTTCTTCCCCTCAGGCCGTAAGACTCTTGAACGCATCATAGTAATCCCCTCAATTCCCCCCAAAAATGGATTAACTTGCTGGAATATAAAGACAATATAACATACATCCATAAACGTGGATGCATATGCAAAAGTGCAATATATTTATCGGTATAGTAATCTATTTATTTATATCTGCACCTTATTGCTCTTTTATCCTGCACTACCATGAGCTAATGCAACAAAATTGTGTTCTTATCTGTACTGTAAAGTTCAAATTTGAATGACAATAAAAAGGAAGTCTAAGTCTAAATTTAACATCACATAGAAAGCATAGACCAAAAGAGAAATATTAAAACTTATTTTATTGTATTACTTTGTTTTTGAACATCTCATGGTTAAGACCTTTTAACCCCCTGGTGGCAAGGTGAGGCAGTCCCCTGGCAGCATGTCACTGGTTCTGAGATCCTTCACTTTTTTTCAACCAGGACTTTCTGCTGCTTTTTAAGCACAAAAATCTCTTTGGCCAGAAACTCCAGGGTGTTTTAAGTTCGCCTCCCTCTTCAGCTGTCATTATCTTCTTCGGCGGCATGCTGCTGCTGCTAGATAACCATACAATCAGTTGTTAGCCTATAGCCACCGGCTAGTCAACTTGTGAACTTCGCAACGAGGGTAGCGCTTCGGTCCGTGTTCAAAAATCAGTGTCGTCAAAATTGCTGAAAGTGTGAAAAAAAATTCTGCCGTACGTGTTGTTTTTGCTGTGTGTCTTGGAGCGTCAAACAACTACCTACAAAAGGGCTGCAGTGAATTCTGGGAAGTGGGAAGAATTAATTCTTGCTGGACTTCTGTTGCGTCTGACCAGTCTCCCTCTCAGGGAATTTAAATCACCAGTCAATCCCAAGTTCTTTCGATGACATATATGCTGAGTAAGAAGCACCTTCAAGATATAATAGGACTATTATCAAGTTTTACTAAAGCTTCAGGAGACCAGTCCAATTGTCCTTTCATATTGACATCTCGAAATGGTCTAACATTCAAACGGGAAGATACAACTTATTGAATACGAAAACAGCCCCCACCCTGTCCAGAAAGGAATACAGCCTCATTGTTCTAATACAGATAAGATAAAAAAGGGAGTTCTCCAACTCCCACATTCCAACCCCTCAAGACACTACACAGACATCTGCGGACACAAGATACAAGCATAGAAAGAGTACACACTACAAAATACTGGCTCATTAAACATGACTATGAATAAAAAAAAGAACTTTTAAACATATATGCATTCTCCACACTACCCAGAATGCATAGCATCTTGGAAATACAGTTAAAGTTTAAACTTTGTGAGCACATGGTAGTTAGCTTTAGTACGTAGAGTAGTAGTTTGTCAATGCCATGGGTTAACCTAACATTAAACCCTTTAGGGTCATCATTGGGTTTCAAATTTTTTTTAGGGCTTACGGCAAATGATGAGGGCGGTTGCAGTTTTTGCTGCAGGTGCCGTGGTTAAATTCGAGCCCTGGCCATATTGGACCAAAAAATCAAAAAATAAAAAATCTGTCTGGAACCACAAAATTTAAAAGCCTTATATATAGGTCTTCTAATAAAAGCAACACATGATGTAAGAGTCTATATTAGCTTACTATCCCGCAGCCTCTCCATCCGGAAAGGAGCCAGGAATGACAACATCTCATTCTCAGCGGATGGTGAATTAATCCCACGTGTGGTCGACCAACCTGTGCGGAGCCTCGGAAGGTGTTACACTGCTGACATGTCTGATAAGCACATGGCTGCCTCTGTCACTTCTCAGCTGAAGGATGGCCTGAACAAAATTGACCAAAGCTATCTTCCAGGGAAATTCAAGGTCTGGTGTTACCAGTTCACCTTATACCATCGCCTGATGTGGCCCTTGAAGTTGTGCGACATCACCTCCACAACAGTCCTCAAGATGGACTCAAAAGCTAACAACTACATTCGAAAGTGGCTGGGCCTTCCCAGATGTCTTTCCAACACGGTGCTGTTTGGAAGAACCATTCTGAAGCTGCCACTGAAATCCATCAGCTTGGGCTACAAACAGGAGAAGGTGAGGCTCGTGTTCGAGCTCAGAGACTCACCTGATCCGTCTGTCCGCAACACCAAGACCCAAGTCTGTACAGGGCGTAAGTTGAATGCGACGCAGACAGTAGACCAGGCCATCGTCCGACTGAAACACCAAGAGATGGTAGGACAGATACAGTCTGGCAGAGCCGGCTTCGGATGGGGAACAGCATCCAAGATGTGGTCGAAAGCCTCAAGGAAGGAAAGAAAAGATCTGGTGATCTCAGAAGTGGTCAAGATGGAAGAGGAGAGCTACATGATCAAGGCTGTGGGCCAACAGCAGCAAGGGAGATGGACCAATTGGGAGGCTGTTGTCAACAGAGTTGTTACGTGGGCAGACATGTGGAAGATGCCCCAGGCGAGGTTAAGTTTCCTCATCAGGGCCATGTACGATACCCTCATCAGGGCCACGTACGATACCCTCCCCAGTCCCGGGAACTTGCATGTGTGGTACGGGGCAGAGGTGACCTGCCAGCTCTGTGACTCCCAGAACCCAAGCTTGCATCACATTCTTTCTGGCTGCAAGGTGGCTTTGTCGCAGGGCCGGTATGGATGGCGGCACGACCGCGTCCTGCAGAAGCTAGCTGAAATCCTGGAGGCACGCAGAGTGGAAGCAAATGGGGCCAGTCCGGGAACAGTTCAGCGGTTGATTAAGTTTGTCAAGCAAGGTGGCCAGCCTCAGAGCAGCAGCAAGAGCATCCAGTCCCTCCTGTCTGCTGGCGGAGAATGGAACATGAGGGCTGATCTAGATCGTCAGTTCTTCTTCATCGTATGGGCAGCTGTTTTCCGGCACCCGGACCTGAGGCCGAGGGTCTATGCCTTTTACCACCCCAGGCCCGGGGGGCCCTCCCGTTCATATGTCAGGACACACAGAAGTGAGCCAGGTCACCGAGCAGTCATCCAGGTCCGCCAGGCCACGCAAACCATTAGGAGCACGATAAATCGGGCAACGCAGGATCACGTGGTCGGCAGTCTGCTCCTCCGCGCCACACTCACACGTCGCGTTAGGTGCTAAGCCCCACTGGAACATGTTTGAGCGAAAGCGACCGACACCAGTTCGGAGGCGGTTAAGCCTCACCCAGGCCACTCGTGGTAGTGAGAGGCCTGGTATTGAGCCGGTGTCAGGTATGAAGTCACGGAGTCTGGAGGAGATGGTATGCTCCAGGTCCGTGCTCCATTTGTGATTCGCCCAGTGAGCCGCCCTGATGTTGTTGTCACTGCATTGCTGCAGGAGCTTCAGGGCGGCTGGTACCAGTGGGTCTCTGGAGGGGAGGCGGGGCGTTGGCTCTGAGGAGAGTGTGAGCCTTTCATGGAGCAGGTGGTTCTCATCCATGTTTGCCCGGCCCGCCAGAGTTGCTACAGCACCTTGGCGACGAAGCTCAGCGGGTTGGATGCCTGCTAAGATGGGCAGTAGCTCCACAGGGGTGGGGCGCAGGCATCCAGTGATAACACGCAAGGCTTCGTTGATCGGGACATCAAGTTGTTTAGAGTGAGCACTGCGCGCCCAGACAGGTGCGCAGTACTCAGCAGTTGAGTAGACCAGGGCAAGTGCTGCTGTTCGCAGAGTTCTTGCCCCGGCACCCCAACCGGACCCGACCAACCGTCTCAGCAGTGAGACGCGGGTGTTGAGTTTCTTGCGTGTTGCCAAGAGGTGTTTACGGAAAGTGAGCGACCTGTCCAGGGTGACCCCAAGGTATTTAGGGTCAGGACGAGGGTCTTCAGGTGTAGAACGAGGCCGGCATAGGGTAAGGGAAGCCCCATCCGGCTTCCGCACCTCGAACCTGATCTCACGATCCGCTTCCCAATTGTATAGGTGGAAAGCTTGTGTCACCGTCTTGGATTCGCTGAGCTTCAATCTCCAGTTATGGAGGTAAGCCACTAAAGTCTCCATGTCCTGGCTTAGAGTTCCCTCCAAGGCCTGCCAGTCCCTGTCGGAGTGCAGCAGCGCGAGATCGTCTGCGTATGCGAACCTCCGTGAGACTGTGGCAGGCAGGTCGTATGTATAGATGTTATACAGGAGGGGAGCCAGGACAGATCCCTGGGGGACGCCATTTTTCAGGCGCCGCAACCTGCTTTTATCTCCGTTACTGGTGGTGAGAGTAAAGCTGCGGTTCCAGACAAGCTCCATGATCATTTTGACCATGTGCCTGTCTGGAAGCAGGCGGAGAAGTTTGCAGGTGAGGCCGCGGTGCCAGACTGTGTCATAGGCAGCAGTCAGGTCTATGAAGACGGCACCGGCCTTCTTTTTCGCCTCAAAGCAGTCCTCGATGTCCTGGGTAAGGAGGGCGACCTGATCCACCGTGGACTTCCCACGTCGAAAACCCGCCTGCTCCCGGGGGAGGTGGGGGTCTATGATGGGCTCGACACGGGCGTGAATCAGGCGCTCGAGGACTTTAAAGGGGATGCAGAGCAACGAGATTGGTCTGTAGCTCGTTACGTCATCCTTTGGCTTGTTCGGCTTGGGGATAGCGACAACAGTGGCCCTTCTCCAAATCCTGGGGATCCGGAGTTGGCGCAGGCAAGAAGACAGGAAAACTCTCAGCCAGGACTTCATTGCAGGGGCAGCGTGGAGCACGAGTTCTGGGCAGATGTTGTCAGGCCCAGCAGACTTGCCTGGTTTGGTATACTGGAGGGCAGCTGTGAACTCCTCCGGTGAAAACTCACCGGAGATGTTACACTCGCTAGATGTTGTTGTCCTCCAGAGGTCTGCAGTTTCCTGGCGCACCGCCCGGGAAAAATCTCGATTTATCCCGGTATATGCCCCGTTTTTCACAACCTGTGCTGCAATAGCATTTGCGGTAACGGGGCATGTTCGGGGTGCGCGCTCAGACCTACCAGTCAAGTTGTTCAAAGTGCTCCATGCGATACGGCTAGTGTGCGAGAAGTCGATGGAGTGGACTGCCTCTTTCCAGCGCTGGTGCCTCTTCCTTCCAAGAGTGGAAAGAAGGGCAGTGGCTGAATTGTTAGCCTCCGGGCCATAGGGAGCCCGGAGGAAGGCGCTGTAGAGGGTCTCGCACTCGCCATCCCAGCATGGTTTGTAGTTCTTACGCCGGCCGCGTGGGATGGCTTTTTTGGCCGCAGATGTTAGTGCCCTACAGAAGTCCTGGTATGCCTCGTCCACGTTGGGTGTGTCTGGTGGTGGGAGACACCGTGTGGACTTGTTGGTATGGAGGCGATAGAGTTTCCAATTGGCCTTCCGGAAGTTCCATCGCTTCATCGGTCCGCTCGGAACTGTTGTCACGAGGTCGGGCACCGATATCAGCGACGGTCGGTGTTGCGACCTGGGGAACATTCCTAGAACACGTCTGTCGGGGAGCTGGGTGTCCACACCGACACTCACGAAAGCCAGGTCAGGGTTCGTGTCAGTGTTATGCCGAGCGGAGTGAAAGCTGGCTGGGCCCTTCGGGTTGTAGAGAAGGTTGAGCGAGTTGCGCTCTGCCCAGTCAGAAAGAGTTTCCCCGCTCGGTGAGGTGGTACTGTATCCCCACCGTGTATGCCGGCAGTTGAAATCACCAGCATATACACACGGTGGTTCAAGCACTGGCAGTGACACTGGCGTGAGTTGTGAGGGTCTCTGATCGTCAGTTGAAATTCCCTCAAGAGATCACAACAACCTTGTTACGCCCAGACATTGTCCTGTGGTCCACATCTACTAAAACTGTCATCATGGTAGAATTAACGGTACCATGGGAAGAGGGAATGGAGGCTGCCTTTGAAAGAAAGAGGGACAAGTACTCAGAGCTGGCAGGCGAGTGTGCACAAGCAGGATGGAGGCCCTTCACCTATCCAGTAGAAGTTGGCTGTAGAGGCTACACTGGAGCGTCCACCCAGCGACTCCTAAAGTCCCTCGGGATCAAAGGCTCCAATCTAAAGAAGGCCCTCAAAGCCCTGGCAGAGGAGGCAGAACAAGGGAGCTTCTGGTTGTGGCTCAGAAGAAATGACAAGGCGTGGGGAAAGCAAGGCGCGTAGACAGGGGGCAGTAGGGAGGCTTCCCTGCTGCCATGTTATGGTATGCGGTCAGGCCCACGCTTGACTCACAGAGATGGACGTCCCTGCCATGCATAGTCCCTTGGGACTCATTCCATATACACAACAGCAATAACACCGGGGTTAGAATGTGGGTACAGTAGGGATCCTCTAGCTGGCTACAGGGGGCGGCAGGGAGACGTCCCTGTCGCTGCTCCACCACCCAGAGATGTTCCGGGATTAAAGGATCGAAACATCCGTGAAGGGTGGCTCCCGGCTGATGACCCTGCAGCCAGCACCACATGGCACTGTCGGAGGTGCGTCAGGCAGTAATGCCCTGCAAGTGATAACTTGTGCTTACATCTATCAACTATCAAAATGACTATGCGCAAATCTTCGTTTACAGAAATGCTAAAATTCTATATTTATTCTACACATTTTTACAACTTTGGAAAACATTAGTAAAACGAAGGCTTCCCAGAGGGTGAGATAACTCCTGGAAATTACTGTCTTAGAATGGCCTAAGATATAGATCAAGTTAAAGGAAACGGCAGGCCGTCTTCTTCTAACGGTTTATTACAATCTTTGCAGGGTAACGTTTGCTGTGGTCTGGAACAACATGGCACACAAACAACTGTCAGAAATGCAGCCACTATTACAGACAGATAATGTGTCATGAGACATGCACATACAAATTTAATACACAAAGGACATAAGTAAAGGAAATTAAATGAGCTCAAGTATACCTACAAACGAGGCATAATGATGCAATATGTACATACAGCTAGCTTAAATAGCATGTTAGCATGGATTAGCTTGCAGTCATGCGGTAACCAAATATGCCTGACTAGCACTCAACACAAGTCAATAACGTCAACAAAGCTCACTTTTGTGCATTCAGGCACAGCATGAAACGTTTGGTGGACAAAATGGGACATGGAAGGAATGGCATAAAGCATGTCTTTCTGTGGCAGCATCGGGGGAAGTAGTACATGTAAACAAACCACAGTAAGTTCAAGGATGTCATGATCTGTGGTCCGGATCATGTTTTTGTTATGTTCTGTTAGTTTTGGACTCTTTTAGTTCCTGTTTGACACCTGAGTTTGTTTTAGTTACCATGGCTACTTATGTTTTTCACCTGCCTCTGGTGTTTGGGACGCGCACCTGCTGCTAATCAGAGGACTATTTAAGCCTGCCTTTGCCAGTCAGTCGTCCTGGCGTCATTAGTTGTTTGCCTCATGCCTGGACTACGTAAATCTTAGTTGTTTCATGCCACAGTTTCGTATTGGTTCCATGCCACAGTTTCGTGTTTGTTCTATGCCATAGTTAATGCTAGTTGTTTCATGCCACAGTTTCGTGTTTGTTTCATGCCACAGTTTCGTGAGGTTCATGTCTATAGTTTCATGTCCTAAGTTTTTGCCTTTGCTTCCGCGTGCGATAGGCACGCTTGCCTTCGGGATGTTTTCTGTTTTGTACCTCGTTGAGTGTTTATTAAAATCAAATCATGTTCCTACCTGCAACTCCTGTCCGGAGTCATCCGTTTGCCTTCCTGGGAGAACGACCCCGCCGCAGTAAGCGAAAACCACGTCGTGACAAAGGACTGCCGAAATTAGTCGGAAGAAACGGAGCTCGCCAAATACTCTCATCAGTTAAGCATGTTTAATAAAAACAGTGGGATTTGTAACAATTAGGAAGGTTTGTGTCATATTTGTCCTCTGTATTAAAACTAAAAATCTTTTTCTCCCCTCCCCCACCTTTTTCCATTTTTATACATTTAAAAAAGAAGCCACTAGGGCGGTGCAGCTGGAGAGATGCAACCTAGGGCTTACCAATTACTTAGAATTAAACCTGCCAATAAATTAAAACAAATCTACTAACTTCGAATGGGACTTGACCTCACCTCGCACAGCTTGCAGCACTGTAGTGGTTTTCCTCAAGCACACGGTGACCTTTCTGTGGCAGCTTGACCAGCCTTCTCGAGACCGCAGGGGCAATTTATTGGCTGAGCAAACGCAATTAACTGCCAGAAGACCCCCTTTACGTGAAAAACCGTTCTTTTCCCACCAGACATACACATGCACTCGGCTGTGCCTGTATGTATTTTCCATACAGGAAATCTACCTCATCTTCAGCATTGATCTACTGCATGAACTTGCAGGCAGAAGTCATGCATGTCAGTCTCATGTGTGACGTTCTTATCTGCTTGTAGTTCTCTCCCACATACTGTGTGTGTGTGTGTGTGTGTGTGTGTGTGTGTGTGTGTGTGTGTGTGTGCACAGGTGGAACATGCTTTTTTTTAAAACTCAACCTTGCAGCTTGTGCACTTCCCTTCTCAGTAATTAGCTCAGAAGGTGGGATTATAAGTGCCTTGGGACAATCCTACATATAGACAACATACAACCTTTAAAATAAGGAGCACGGTCTAGTGTGGGGGTGTCAAACGTACGGACAGGCTTTATCCGGCCCGCGGGATGAGTTTGCCAAGTATACAAAATGAGCCGAAATTTTTGAATGAAAGAAACTGCTGTTCTAAATGTGTCCACTAGATGTCGCAATAGCAATTCTTTGTATCTTTGTAGATGATGCTACAGTCGCGATCAAAAGTTTACATACACTTGTAAAGAACATAATGTCATGGCTGTCTTGAGTTTCCAATCATTTCTACAACTTTTGTTTTTTTTTGTGATAGAGTGATTGGAGCACATACTTTTTGGTCACAAAAAAACATTCATGAAGTTTGGTTCTTTTATGAATTTATTATGGGTCTACTGAAAATGGGTCAAAAGTATACATACAGCATTGTTAATATTTGCTTACATGTCCCTTGGCAAGTTTCACTGCAATAAGGCGCTTTTGGTAGCCATCCACAAGCTTCTGCCTGAATTTTTGACCACTCCTCTTGACAAAATTGGTGCAGTTCAGCTAAATGTGTTGGTTTTCTGACATGGACTTGTTTCTTCAGCATTGTCCACACGTTTAAGTCAGGACTTTGGGAAGGCCATTCTAAAACCTAAATTCTAGCCTGAATTAGCCATTCCTTTACCACTTTTGACGTGTGTTTGGGGTCATTTTCCTGTTGGTTAACCCAACTGCGCCCAAGACCCAACCTCCGGGCTGATGATTTTAGGTTATGAAGAACTTGGAAGTAATCCTCCTTTTTTTATTGTCCCATTTAATGCACCAGTTTCCATTGGCAGCAAAACAGGCCCAGAGCATAATACTACCACCACCATGCTTGACGGTAGGTATGGTGTTCCTGGGATTAAAGACCTCACCTTTTCTCCTCCAAACATATTGCTGGGTATTGTGGCCAAACGGCTCATTTTTTGTTTCATTTGACATCACATGGACAAAGATAAGACCTTCTGGAGGAAAATTCTGTGGTCAGATGAAACAAAAACAGTCCGGCCCACTCGGGAGTAGATTTTTCTCCATGTGGCCCCCGATATAAAATGAGTTTGATAACCCATGGTCTAGAGATTACATTTTTACTACATTTCACTGTTTGTGTTGACTTGGCCTAGTGGTTAGAGTGTCCGCCCTGAGATCGGTAGGTCGTGAGTTCAAACCACGGCTGAGTCATACCAAAGACTATAAAAATGGGAACCTTTATCTCCCTGCATCAAGGGTTGGAATTGGGGGTTAAATGACCAAAAATGATTCCCGGGCGCAGCAACCGCTGCTGCCCACTGCTCCCCTCACCTCCCAGGGTGATGCGTCAAATGCAGGGAATAATTTCGCCACACCTAGTGTGTGTGTGACAATCATTGGTACTTTACTTTACTTACTTCTTATGGAATCTATAATAGGAACTTACAGTAGAGAAATAATCACTAACATGTTAGTGAACCTTTGTGTTATGAAATATCTCTAAATGGCTAATTTTATAAAACCTGCGAAACAGGCTTGTAGGGATGATAGAGCCTCTTGTGTTTTATCCCGACCTAACATATATTCCGCTCTACCCCGGTATTGAGCACTGTATAACGGATAAACCACAGAAACCTCAACTATATATACAGTATTTATATATACATATATATATATATATATATATATATATATATATATATATATATATATATATATATATATATATATATATATATATATATATATATATACAAACCCTGTTTCCATATGAGTTGGCAAATTGTGTTAGATGTAAATATAAACGGAATACAATGATTTGCAAATCCTTTTCAACCCATATTCAGTTGAATGCCCTACAAAGACAACATATTTGATGTTCAAACTCATTTGCAAATAATAATTAACTTAGAATTTCATGGCTGCTACACATGCCAAAGTAGTTGGGAAAGGGCATGTTCACCACTGTGTTACATGGCCTTTCCTTTTAAAAACACTCAGTAAACATTTGGGAACTGAGGAGACACATTTTTGAAGCTTCTCAGGTGGAATTCTTTCCCATTCTTGCTTGATGTACAGCTTAAGTTGTTCAACAGTCCGGGGGTCTCCGTTGTGGTATTTTAGGCTTCATAATGCGCCACACATTTTCAATGGGAGACAGGTCTGGACTACAGGCAGGCCAGTCTAGTACCCGCACTCTTTTAGTATGAAGCCACGTTGATGTAACACGTGGTTTGGCATTGTCTTGCTGAAATAAGCAGGGGTGTCCATGGTACCGTTGCTTGGATGGCAACATATGTTGCTCCAAAACCTGTATGTACCTTTCAGCATTAATGGCGCCTTCACAGATGTGTAAGTTACCCATGTCTTGGGCACTAATACACCCCCATACCATCACAGATGCTGGCTTTTCAACTTTGCACCTATAAAAATCCGGATGGTTCTTTTCCTCTTTTGTCCAGAGGACACCACATCCACAGTTTCCAAAAAACAATTTGAAATGTGGACTCTTCCACACTTTTCCACTTTGTATCAGTCCATCTTAGATGAGCTCAGGCCCAGCGAAGCCGACGGCGTTTCTGGGTGTTGTTGATACATGGTTTTCGCCTTGCATAGAAGACTTTTAACTTGCACTTACAGATGTAGCGACCAACTGTAGTTACTGACAGTGGGTTTTTGAAGTGTTCCTGAGCCCATGTGGTGATATCCTTTACACACTGATGTCGCTTGTTGATGCAGTACATGCTGAGGGATGGAAGGTCACGGGCTTAGCTGCTTACGTGCAGTGATTTCTCCAGATTCTCTGAACCCTTTGATGATATTACGGACCGTGCGGGGTGTACCCTGCATTCCGCCTGAGTGCAGCTGGAATAGGCTCCAGCCACCCTCGCGACCCCGAAAGGGACAAGCGGTAGAAAATGGATAGAAAATAGATTAAAATGGCTGGATGGAAAACGGATGGATGGATATGTGATTACAAACAATTAATTGGAGGCAGCCACGTCAGTAACTTCACACAAAAGTTACAATTTGTCTGTAATTGTTGTTCCAAAGCTAATGAGGATTTTGGCAAAGAAAAAAAGTTTTTTGTCATCTTAAGAATAAAGCCAGAGTTCGCTAAATTCTCTCTCAAGGCAACACGGAGACGTTAATGTATGCTTTTATTACAAGTCGTATAGATTATTATAACTCCTTGCTTTCTGGTCATCCTAAAAAGGTTATTGTACCTTTACAATTACTCCAAAATTCAGTGGCACGTGTCCTGACGAAGACCAGAAGGCGGGCTCACATTACACCAGTTTTAAAATCTCTGCATTGGCTCCCCGTGTTTTTCAGGATCAATTTTAAGGTTATTTTATTGTTTATAAATGTTTTTATTGTATTGGCCCTTCTTATCTTTCAGATTTGCTTTTACCCTATGAACCTTCGGCGCTTATCTCCTAATTATTCCCAAAGTCCGGACACAAAGTCATCGGATGGCATCTTTCCACCATTATGACCCACGTCTATGGAACAGCTTGCCGGAAAACCTTGGGGCTGCGGAGAATGTTTTTAAGAGCAGGCTTAAGACCCGCCTTTTTGATTTGGCTTTTACTTGATATTAATTATTTTATTGAAGTAATTTGTATTTTACTTTTTATCCTATTACTTATGCAAGATTGTATTTAATTATATTTATTTATTATTTATTTACTATAAATATACAAATATGTAAATATATATATATATATATATATATATATATATATATATATATATATATATATATATATATATATATATATATATATATATATATATATATATAAAAGACTCGATCCAACCTCGTGCCAGTGTGTGGTGGTCAGGAGAACCCACTAGAGGGCAACTTCTACATACATATATATATATATATATATATATATATATATATATATATATATATATATATATATATATATATATATATATATATATATATATATATATATATATATATATATATATGTATGTATGTATATATATATATATATATATATATATATATATATATATATATATATATATATAATATATATATATATATATATATATATATATATATATATATACATATATATGTATGTATATATATATATATATATATATATATATATATATATATATATATATATATATATATATATATATATATATATTGTGGAAGTTTCCTCCTAGCAGTTTGGTGGATCACAGACGTCAGCTGGAGACCGTTCTGGTTTGAAAATGTTTTATTTTTTCACAATTTAATCACATGACACTCGACTTTTCAGTCCTCCTCTGTGTCATGCCTCTCCTCCCCCTCCTGCTCCCGGCCGCTTACTGTTAAAGACAACAGATGATTAGATTAACACGTACCACCTGTGAAATCTAATCACCTGCCAGCTGTGTCTCGCCGTCAGCACATGCCCAGCCCTTATCTGATGGTGCTCGTCCTCAGCAGCATAGACAGAGGCTCCTGCAGGCGCACAGGCCACACCTCCCTCCACATACATATATATATATATATATTTTATTTTTCTATTAATCTTCATATGTCTTACTTGTATTTTATTCTTTATCTCTACAAATGGTTCTTACAATTTTACAAGTTTTTAAAAACATTTTTTTTCCAACGTTCCTCAGATGAGCCATCTGCCTCAGGGGTTATCGGCCGTGCTTTTGGGG
>NC_084749.1:42469388-42709388 GCF_033978785.1 Entelurus aequoreus | reverse complement strand
TGATTTATTAAATTGTATAACAGTGCAAAATATTGCTCATTTTTAGTGGTCATTCTTGAACTATTTGGAAAAAAAGATTTTTGAATTGTTGCTATTTTTAGAATATAAAAAAAAAATCTTACGTACCCCTTGGCATACCTTCAAGTACCCCCAGGGGTACGCATACCCCCATTTGAGAACCAGTGTTCTAATGGTACAATGTGTTTGCTCATTGGCTCAGAAGGCTAATTGATGATTAGAAAACCCTTGTGCAATCATGTTCACACATCTGAAAACAGTTTAGCTCGTTACAGAAGCTACAAAACTGACCTTCCTTTGAGCAGATTGAGTTTCTGGAGCATCACATTTGTGGGGTCAATTAAACGCTCAAAATGGCCAGAAAAAGAGAACTTTCATCTGAAACTTGACAGTCTATTCTTGTTCTTAGAAATGAAGGCTATTCCACAAAATTGTTTGGGTGACCCCAAACTTTTGGACAGTAGTGTAGGTGAAGTTGCATAATTTCCCACGACACACTAGTTGGTTGAAAAACACTGCTCTAAAGTGATGATCCCACTATTCCATCTGGCAAACTGATGGACCAGTCTGGGTTTGGAGGTTGCCAGGAGAACGGCACATGTGGGACTGCGTTGTGCCCAATGTGAAATTTGGTGGAGGAGGAATTATGGTGTGGGGTTGTTTTGAAGGAGTTGGGCATGGCAACGGAACTTTGAATGCTCCAGGATCTCAAAACATTTTGGACAATTCCATGCTCCCAACCTTGTGGGAACAGTTTGGAGTGGGCCCCTTTCCTCTTCCAACATGACTGTGCACCAGTGCACAAAGCAAGGTCCATAAAGACATGGATGACATAGTCCGGTGTGGATGAACTTGACTGGCCTGCACAGAGTCCTGACTTGAGCCTGATAAAACACCTTTTGGGATGAATTAGAACAGAGACTGAGAGCCAGGCCTTCTCCACCAACATCAGTGTGTGACCTCACCAATGCACTTTTGTAAGAATGGTGGAAAATCCCTATAAACACACTCCGCAACCTTGTGGACAGCCTTCCCAGAAGAGTTGAAGCTGTAATAGCTGCAAAAGGTGGACCGACATCATATTGAACCCTATTGGTTAGGAATGGGATGGCACTTCAAGTTCATATGTGAGTCTAGGCAATTGGCAATATAGTGTACATACAGTAGGTGTGGTACTATTGGTCAAGCATTAAACTGCTACCTCTTACCTGAGACGATGACTGGAAAATAGTAGTATACAGTATGAGTTTGTATACCGCACATTTCTTGATATAGTATATTTTGCATGGACTTTGTTTGTGTTAGACCGTGCAAAAAGATTCAAAACATAAACACAACAGATTAATTTGGAAAACAGCTGCTGAGAGCTCCATTTGGAGCCAGAGAACTGGAAAATGTCTTGCGCATTAGTGCCAGCAAAGAGGCAAAAGTAAGAGAGCAACTGCAGCGGGGAAAGCATCTGCTCCATCCATCAGCTGAGCTCTGATGGCCCAGCTTCCAAAGTATCATCTTAAGTGCTTGGGAACAGCTCTGTTTCTCAACAGGCCACTAAAAGAAATGACAGGTCATTGAGACAACTGAATGAACTGCAATGAAACCCAACAACGAACGGGTGCGCTGTGGTAGAATTCTTATTCAGCTGTTTTCAGCCTGTGAATCATTTTTATGATTCGGCATGAGCCGGACTTCTCTCCGGAAGCTCCATGGTTTCTACTTAATGTAGAGCACCTACAGATTTCCCATGGGCCCAGCTGACAAACACGTCAATGAGGTTGGAGAACCCACATATTTAAAGAAGAACGACAGGGAGAAAAAAATGCAGATACCATGAGCTAAAAACTGTTTTGCTTTTATCAATAAACCCGGAGAAAGCTAGATGCAGCTGAACAATAGAGAATTGTTTTCTTAAAGTTGCAAATTCAACCTTTTTTACCTATCGGTACCTGTTTTTGAGTATTTGGGATCTGCATGAGTCCCGAAAATGTATTTAAAATCACACAATGGATGCATGGCGGAATTATTTATAAAAAAATCTTGCCTTCCTTCATACTTCCGCTAAATGATCTGTTTGGAATTTGCCCAATGTGGAGGGAGGTGTGGCCAGCGCGCCTGCAGGAGCAAAGGTCACCGCCTCTGTCCGTGGTGCTGAGGACGAGCACCATCGATGTGCTGACGGCGAGACACAGCTGACAGGTGGTTAGATTTCCCAGGTGGTACGTGTTAATCTAATCATCTGTTGTCTGGGACGGCGTGGCGCAGTTAGGAGAGTGGCTGTGCCAGCAACCTGAGGGTTCCTGGTTCAATCCCCACCTTCTACCATCCTAGTCACGTCCGTTGTGTCCTTGAGCAAGACACTTCACCCTTGCTTCTGATGGGTCCTGGTTAGCGCCTTGCATGGCAGCTCCCGCCAACAGTGTGTGAATGTGTGTGTGAATGGGTGAATGTGGAAAGAGTGTCAAAGCGCTTTGAGTTCCTTAAAAAAAGGTAGAAAAGCGCTATACAAGTATAACCATTTACCATTTAACAGTAGGCGGCCCAGAGCAAGAGGAGAGAGAGGATACGGACGTGACTGAAAAGTCACGTTCTGCTGGAGAAAGACTTTGACAAAAATCTATGCACATTAAAACTTTGTTAAAACTGCACGCTTGGCTCCTGTGCCGTGTCTACAGTGGAACTGCAAGAAAGCAACTTCTACACCCAATTTGTGAATTTTTTTCCATTGGTGACGTCAGTGCATATCTCCTTAAATGGTAACGTTTTACCCGAAGAACGTTGCAGGAGTCCGCCATCGTAGTTCAAAGTTGTAGTCAAGCAGTTCCTTCTTTTTCTCTATCCTCTTGTTGTGGTGCAGATTATCTCGTACATGCACATGCATCCTCCGCTGTTGCCATTTGTAATACAGAGTAGCATATGGTTCTCACTTATATCTTTTAGTAGACTAAAAATTGCAACATGGCTGACAGGGAGAAGACGCAGTCAAAACAGCGCTGACGTTAACAAACAACTTACATATATGTACACACATATATATATATATATATATATATATATATATATATATATATATATATATATATATATATATATATATATATATATATATATATATATATATATATATATATACACTACCGTTCAAAAGTTTGGAGTCACCCAAACAATTTTGTGGAATAGCCTTCATTTCTAAGAACAAGAATAGACTGTCGAGTTTCAGATGAAAGTTCTCTTTTTCTGGCCATTTTGAGCGTTTAATTGACCCCACAAATGTGATGCTCCAGAAACTCAATCTGCTCAAAGGAAGGTCAGGTTTGTAGCTTCTGTAATGAGCTAAACTGTTTTCAGATGTGTGAACATGATTGCACAAGGGTTTTCTAATCATCAATTAGCCTTCTGAGCCAATGAGCAAACACATTGTACCATTAGAACACTGGAGTGATAGTTGCTGGAAATGGGCCTCTATACACCTATGTAGATATTTCACCAAAAACCAGACATTTGCAGCTAGAATAGTCATTTACCACATTAGCAATGCATAGAGTGTATTTCTTTAAAGTTAAGACTAGTTTAAAGTTATCTTCATTGAAAAGTACAGTGCTTTTCCTTCAAAAATAAGGACATTTCAATGTGACCCCAAACTTATATATATATATAAATATATATATATATATATATATATATATATATATATATATATATATATATATATATATATAAATATATATATATATATATATATATATATATATACATATATGTGTGTGTGTGAAGGGAGATGTTGTCAGCGCTGCCTGCAGGAGCAAAGGTCACCGCCTCTGTCCATGGTGCTGAGGACAGAGCACCATCAGACGGGGGTGTGGCAGTGCTGACGGCGAGACACAGCTGGCAGGTGATTAGATTTTACAGGTGTTACATGTTAATCTAATCATCTGTTGTCTTTAACAGTAAGCGGCCGGGAGCAGGAGGAGAGAGAGGATACAGACGTGACTGGAAAGAAAACTTTTGTAAAACAATTGATCATTAAAACCTTGTTAAACCTGCACGCTTGGCTCCTGTGCCGTGTCTGACAGTGGGACTGCTAGGAAGCGACTTCCACAATATATATATATATATATATATATATATATATATATATATATATATATATATATATATATATATATATATATATATGTATATATGTATATATATATATATATATATATATATATATATATATATATATATATATATATATATATGGTTTTATATGTGCATATGGTTATATATATATATATATATATATATATATATATATATATATATATATATATATATATATATATATATATATATATATATATATATATATATATATATATACACTATATTGCCAAAAGTATTTCACCCCAAAGGTGTTCAATCGGGTTCAGGTCAGGACTCTGTGCAGGCCAGTCAAGTTCATCCACACCAGACTCCTTCATCCATGTCTTTATGGACCTTGCTTTGTGCACTGGTGCACAGTCATGTTGGAAGAAGAAGGGGCCCGCTCCAAACTGTTCCCACAAGGTTGGGAGCATGGAATTGTCCAAAATGTTTTGGTATCCTGGAGCATTCAAAGTTCTTTGCACTGGAACTAAGGGGCCAAGCCCAACTCCTGAAAAACAACAACCCCACACCATAATTCCATCATTTGGATGGGTGTCCAAATACTTTTGGCAATATAGTGTATATACAATATAAGTTCCTTCACTGGCGATAACGCCTGATTAACGTCCTTACTGATTTTTGGTCCTCGGCCCGTTCCGTAGCTTGAGAAAATGTAAATGCCTCCAGTTACCGTGGAGCCACAAGCAAGAAAACAGCAGCAGAAATGCACAGAGAAACCGGGACATCACAGAAGTCTCAGGTCTAAAGCTACGACTAGTCGTTCTCAGGACAAGACAAGACAATGTTATAATAATATGCAGATTGTTATTCAAACTGCTTTGTTAAGATGGAAAAAAAGCTCAGTAGACAAAGTACAGTACTCATCCATCCATTTTCTACTGCTTATCCATTCAGGGTCGCGGGGGTGGCTGGAGCCTCTCCCAGCTGCATTCAGGCAGAAGGTGGGGTACCCCACTGGACAAGTCGCCACCTCATCGCAGGGCCAACACGGACAGACAAACAACATTCATATTCTTTGATAACCTGTTCTGATCGATTAGTCCTTAATTACTGAATATTACATTTTATTAATAAATAGAGAAGGTCACAATATCATGCAGAGATATGAATACCATTAACTTGTATGACATGTAATGTACAGATTATCAGAAGCAACTATCAGGTAGAAATATCATTACCATTTTACATTACAAAACATCTTTGACAATCAAACCATGATTGTAGCAATAAACATTTTTTGTTATTAATGCGTGAAACTGGTATCCAAAACTGGTGTTGCTCCTCCTCTTAATGCAAGTGCTCCTATAGCAGGATTACAAATTCTGTCTTCCTACAAAATACAAAATCTGGCAAGACACCAACCGACACACTGCAGGTTTTGTTTTGTTTTTATTCTATTTAAAAGCGTGTTTATGTCCTTTTTGTCGAGCTGTGTAAAAGAGCAAAACATTTCATTAAAGCAAAGTAATTGTCCGGTCATTGTATTAAAACTTGAAAATGATCTGTCTAAGATACACTTATTAATGATGAAAAATACATTTATCTTTGATTAATCGCGATTAAATATGTTAATCGTTTGACAACACTAATATATATATATATATATATATATATATATATATATATATATATATATATTTTTTTTTTTTTAATATATATATATATATATATATATATATATATATATATATATATATATATATATATATATATATATATATATATATATATATATATACACAGTATATATATATTTATATATATATACGTATATCTATTAGGGGTGTGGTAAAAAATCGATTTGAATTCGAATCGCGATTCTCACCTTGTGCGATTCAGAATCGATTCTCTTTTTTTTTTTAAATCGATTTTTTAATTTTTTTTTTATTTTTATTTTTTTTATTTTTTTTATTTATTTATTTTTAT
Source organism: Entelurus aequoreus (assembly GCF_033978785.1). Lineage (NCBI taxonomy): Eukaryota > Metazoa > Chordata > Actinopteri > Syngnathiformes > Syngnathidae > Entelurus > Entelurus aequoreus. The sequence goes on along the minus strand of NC_084749.1, from coordinate 42,703,298 downwards.
TATTTTTTATTTTTTTATTTTTTTAAATGTTATTTATTTTTTTTTATTTTTTATTTTTTATTTTTTTTAAATGAATCAATCCAACAAAACAATGCACAGCCATACCACAACAATGAAATCCAATTCCAAAACCAAACCCGACCCAGCAACACTCAGAACTGCAATAAACAGAACAATTGAGAGGAGACACAAACACGACACAGAACAATCCAAAAGTTGTGAAACAAAAATGAATATTATCAACAACAGTATCAATATAAGTTACAACTTCAACATAGCAGTGATTAAAAATCCCTCATTGTCATTATAAAAATAAAAATAAATGAACAATAGTGTCACAGTGGCTTACACTTGCATCGCATCTCATAAGCTTGACAACACACTGTGTCCAATATTTTCACAAAGATAAAATAAGTCATATTGTTGGTTCATTTAATAGTTAAAACAAATGCACATTATTGCAATCAGTTGATACAACATTGTCCTTTACAATTATAAAAGCTTTTTACAACAATCTACTACTCTGCTTGCATGTCAGCAGACTGGGGTAGATCCTGCTGAAATCTATGTATTGAATGATTAGAGAATTGTTTTGAATTGGGAAAATATCGTTTTTGAATCGAGAATCGCGTTGAATCGAAAAAAATCGATTTCCAATCGAATCGTGACCCCAAGAATCAATATTGAATCGAATCGTGGGACACCCAAAGATTTGCAGCATTAAAAAAGAAAAACATTGTAGAAGTCGCTTCCTAGCGGTCCCACTGTCAGACACGGCGCCGGAGCCAAGCGTGCAGGTTTAACAAGTTTTTTAATGACAATGTTGTCAACAAATGTTTTCTCACTTAGTAGAACGTGACTTTTCAGTCACGTCCGTATCCTCTCTCCCCTACTGCTCCCGGCCGCTTACTTTTAAAGACAACAGATGATTAGATTAACACGTACCACCTGTGAAATCGAATCACCTGCCAGCTGTGTCTCGCCGTCAGCACTGCCACGCCCCCATCTGATGGTGCTCTGTCCTCAGCACCATGGACAGAGGCGGTGACATTTGCTCCTGCAGACAGCGCTGGCCACACTTCCCCCCACAAACATATTTGTGCTTGTCTTACAAAAGGATTGTGAAAGATATCCAAAATTCCAAAAACAAGTGCAGTTCCCTTTTAAGCGCTTTTAAATAGACTCCAACAGGGGGGATGAGCCAGGATATACAAAGTGTTGCAAAATTGGATCAGTGGCTTATTTTTTTCACAATCCAGCAATCTGGAAAATAGCCCACTAAACAACGTCTTTGCAAGATGGCAGACACTTTTTTTGGATAGATTTTGAAAGTCAAAACCATGAATAGAATCAATAAATATCCAGCGGAGTCAAAGAGGAAACAAAAGTAAACATTGCACTCTTCTTGCAATTGTTCTATCCAACTTGTCTCCCTACACTAGCTTGAATCATATTTACTTTGTGTGCCAATAATGAAGACATGGCAACCAATACGGGCTTCTGAAAAGCCATCTGTGCACATGTTTGCTCTGCTAATGTGTTTTTTTTTAATATCTGAAACAGCCCACAATGACATACACATTAGCTTTGGTTATGCTTTGACCTCAACTTTTGTGAAACCATGTGCTGAATATCAAGTAATGAAGAGCTCGGGCGCAAAAAGTGATAAACACCTGTGAGTACCTCTAAATAGTTTACAACACAGGTGTCACACTCAAGGCACAGAAGTCATGAATATGTTTTTCTTTACTAAATGTATTCCACTTTCCATTTCGGTAGGAAAAAAATCATTTATTGCAAGCAATGTAATATTTTTCAATTATTATCTAATATTGCAACAAATATATTAACATACATTCCAAACACATATACTGTATATGTGTGTGTGTGTGTGTATATATATATATATATATATATATATATATATATATATATATATATATATATATATATATATATATATATATATATATATATATATATATATTAGGGATGTCCGATAATGGCTTTTTGCCGATATCCGATATGCCGATATTGTCCAACTCTTTAATTACCGATACCGATATCAACCGATACCGATATCAACCGATATATACAGTCGTGGAATTAACACATTATTATGCCTAATTTGGACAACCAGGTATGGTGAAGATAAGGTACTTTTAAAAAAAATTAATCAAATAAAATAAGATAAATAAATTAAAAACATTTTCTTGAATAAAAAAGAAAGTAAAACAATATAAAAACAGTTACATAGAAACTAGTAATTAATGAAAATTTGTAAAATTAACTGTTAAAGGTTAGTATTATTAGTGGACCAGCAGCACGCACAATCATGTGTGCTTACGGACTGTATCCCTTGCAGACTGTATTGATGTATATTGATATATAATGTAGGAACCAGAATATTAAAGGCCTACTGAAAGCCACTACTACCGACCACGCAGTCTGATAGTTTATATATCAATGATGAAATCTTAACATTATAACACATGCCAATACGGCCGGGTTAACTTATAAAGTGACATTTTAAATTTGCCGCTAAACTTCCGGTTCGAAACGCCTCTGAGGATGACGTATGCGCGTGACGTAGCCCGGCGAACACGGGTATGCCTTCCACATTGAAGTCGATACGAAAAAGCTCTGTTTTCATTTCATAATTCCACAGTATTCTGGACATCTGTGTTCGTGAATCTGTTTCAATCATGTTCATTGCATTATGGAGAAGGAAGCCAAGCAAGCAAAGAAGAAAGTTGTCGGTGCGAAATGGACGTATTTTTCGAACGTAGTCAGCCACAACAGTACACAGCCGGCGCTTCTTTGTTTACATTCCCGAAAGATGCAGTCAAGATGGAAGAACTCGGATAACAGAGACTCTAACCAGGAGGACTTTTGATTTGGATACACAGACGCCTGTAGAGAACTGGGACAACACAGACTCTTACCAGGATTACTTTGATTTGGATGACAAAGACGCAGACGTGCTACTGTGAGTATGCAGCTTTGGCTTTTTTTTGCGTATGTACGTAACTTTTTTAAAATATATAAGCTTTATGAACCTTGGGTTAGGTGAACGGTCTTTTGGGCTGAGTGATTGTGTGTGTTGATCATGTGTTTGAATTGTATTGGCGTGTTCTATGGAGCTAGGAGCTAGCAGAGGAGCTAGCATAACACGTACCGTACCTACGTGCGCGTCACGTACGTAACTTTTTAAAAATATATAAGCTTTATGAACCTTGGATTAGGTGAACGGTCTTTTGGGCTGAGTGATTGTGTGTGTTGATCATGTGTTTGAATTGTATTGGCGTGTTCTATGGAGCTAGGAGCTAGCAGAGGAGCTAGCATAACACATACCGTACCTACGTGCGCGTCACGTACGTAACTTTTTAAAAATATATAAGCTTTATGAACCTTGGGTTAGGTGAACGGTCTTTTGGGCTGAGTGATTGTGTGTGTTGATCAGGTGTTTGAATTGTATTGGCGTGTTCTATGGAGCTAGGAGCTAGCAGAGGAGCTAGGAGCTAGCATAACAAACACGCAGGTGTTTTTATGCAGGATTAATTTGTGGCATATTAAATATAAGCCTGGTTGTGTTGTGGCTAATATAGTATATATATGTCTTGTGTTTATTTACTGTTGTAGTCATTCCCAGCTGAATATCAGGTACCGTGAGTATGCAGCCTTGGCTGCTAAACATTCGATAACTTGACCGTATGTGCGCGTCACGTACGTAACTTTTTAAAAATATATAAGCTTTATGAACCTTGGGTTAAGGAAACGGTCTTTTGGGCTGAGTGATGGTGTGTGTTGATCAGGTGTTTGAATTGTATTGGCGTGTTCTATGGAGCTAGGAGCTAGCAGAGGAGCTAGGAGCTAGCATAACAAACACGCAGGTGTTTTTATGCAGGATTAATTTGTGGCATATTAAATATAAGCCTGGTTGTGTTGTGGCTAATAGAGTATATATATGTCTTGTGTTTATTTACTGTTGTAGTCATTCCCAGCTGAATATCAGGTCACCCCCGGCTCTTACAGCATCTTCCCTATCTGAATAGCTTCAACTCCCCACTAGTCCTTCACTTGCACTTTACTCATCCACAAATCTTTCATCCTCGCTCAAATTAATGGGGAAATTGTCGCTTTCTCGGTCCGAATCTCTCTCACTTCATGCGGCCATCATTGTAAACAATAGGGAACTTTGCGTATATGTTCAACTGACTACGTCACGCTACTTCCGGTAGGGGCAAGCCTTTTTTTTATCAGATACCAAAAGTTGCAATCTTTATCGTCGTTGTTCTATACTAAATCCTTTCAGCAAAAATATGGCAATATCGCGAAATGATCAAGTATGACACATAGAATAGATCTGCTATCCCCGTTTAAATAAAAAAAATTCATTTCAGTAGGCCTTTAATAATAGAAAGAAACAACCCTTTTGTGTGAATGAGTGTGAATGAGTGTAAATGGGGGAGGGAGGTTTTTTGGGTTGGTGCACTAATTGTAAGTGTATCTTGTGTTTTTTATGTGGATTTAATAAAAATAAAAAAATTTAAAAAAAACGATACTGATAATAAAAAAAACGATACCGATAATTTCCGATATTACATTTTAACGCATTTATCGGCCGATAATATCGGCAGACCGATATTATCGGACATCTCTAATGTATATATATATATATATATATGTGTGTATGTTAGGTCAGGAAAAAACACAGAGGCTATTTCATCCCTACAAGCCTGCGAAACAGGGTTGTAGGGATGAAATAGCCTCTGTGTTTTTTCCTGACCTAACATACACTATATTGCCATAAGTATGTGGCCACCCATCCAAATGATCAGAATCAGGTGTCCTAATCACTTGGCCCGACCACAGGTGTATAAAAGCAAGCACTGTTTCTACAAACATTTGTGAAAGAATGGGCCGCTCTCAGTGATTTCCAGCGTGGAACTGTCATAGGATGCCACCTGTGCAACAAATCCAGTCGTGAAATTCCCTCGCTCCTAAATATTCCAAAGTCAACTGTCGGCTTTATTATAGAGAATGGAAGAGTTAGGGAACAACAGCAACTCAGCCACGAAGTGGTAGGCCACGTAAACTGACTGACGGGTAAACTGACTGACGCGCATAGTGCAAAGAGGTCGTCAACTTTCTGCACAGTTAGTTGCTGCAGAGTTCCAAACTTCATGTGACCTTCCAATTAGGTTGTGGCGGCATGGGCGCATCCCAACGGGTACATCCTTACAACACACTCGAATACTCAACTCGTCTTACTCCGTCTTCAATATATTTTTCAGAGAAGGTTATCAATTGTTGCACAACAAGGACAGACAATGCATAAGTACCTCCTGGATCTGAGGTTCGCCACTCCTCCAGTGTGAGCTTAATATTTGGAACACACCTTCAATGACAGTTCGTGTCAAAAAAATTGTATGTAAATTATCAAAAAACTTTCCGTTCTCTGAGTTCCCAGTGAAAAGACAAGAGGCTGTCTTTGTTGCACCAAGCCAAAGGCTTGTAAAATTCCATTGTGTACGATGGGAGGAGACGGGAGGGGTTATCTATTATGATCCAAAACCTGCCCAAGCTCGATCCAGGACCAGTCCACGCCGGAGGCATCTTTTTCTTTTGTGTTAATGTGGCCGAAAACAATGGCTGTTTACATACCCTCCATTCCTTTAGAAACAGGTGTTCTTATGTAAACAGGGAAAGTCCAAATAAAAAGAGGTGGCGTACAATCTTTCGCCAGAGCGTGCTGGAAACTGTGCAAGAGTACAGCCCAGGCTTTTCTCCTCAAGTTGAGCCAAATTAAATTATGTCTCTGTTTAATTCCTTGCTTCTTGTCTCGTTTAATATACACTACCGTTCAAAAGTTTGGGGTCACCCAAACAATTTTGTGGAATAGCCTTCATTTCTAAGAACAAGAATAGACTGTCGCGTTTCAGATGAAAGTTATCTTTTTCCGGCCATTTCGAGCGTTTAATTGAGCCCACAAATGTGATGCTCCAGAAACTCAATCTGCTCAAAGGAAGGTCAGTTTTGTAGCTTCTGTAACGAGCTAAACTGTTTTCAGATGTGTGAACATGATTGCACAAGGGTTTTCTAATCATCAATTAGCCTTCTGAGCCAGAGAGCAAACACATTGTACCATTAGAACACTGGAGTCATAGTTGCTGGAAATGGGCCTCTATACACCTATGTAGATATTGCACCAAAAAACCAGACATTTGCAGCTAGAATAGTCATTTACCACATTAGCAATGTATAGTGTGTATTTCTTTAAAGTTAAGACTAGTTTAAAATTATCTTCATTGAAAAATAAGGACATTTCAATGTGACCCCAAACTTTTGAACGGTAGTGTATGTCATCAGTGTTTGAACCTGACAGTCCGAACATCCCATCCAAAAATCACAGGTATTTAGGTTGAATATAGTCCACCCCCCGAGAATTGCTGCTCAGAACTTTTCTGGCGACTTCTGAAACCTTGGTGATGGTCATAGGCATGTCATACGCTGCTTTTCCTATGATAAACCCTGTATTACCGGCGAGGTATGAACTCTGCTTAACCACAAAAAGAGAGAAACATAGACTGGTGAAACAGGAACTACGAAAAAGCATAAGAAGGGCTAAGGAGAAGTATGTGACGAAGCAAACCTACAAAACCCAAAACCAGTAAAGTTGGCACGTTGTGTTCATCGTGAATAAAAACAGAATCCCATGATTTGCAAATCCTTTTCAACTTATATTCAATTGAATAGACTACAAAGACAAGATATCCCACAGGTGAACAGGCTAATTGGGAACAGGTGGGTGCCATTATTTGGGTATAAAAGTATCTTCCATGAAATGCTCAGTCATTCACAAGGATGGGGCGAGGGTCACTACTTTGTGAGCAAATTGTCGAACAGTTTAAGAACAACATTTCTCAACCAGCTATTGCAAGGAATTTAGGGATTTCACCATCTACGGTCCGTAATATCATCAAAAGGTTCAGAGAATATGGAGAAATCACTGCACGTAAGCAGCAAGGCTAAAAACCAACATTGAATGCCCGTGACCTTCGATCCCTCAGGCGGTATTGCATCAAAAACCGACCTCAGTGTGTAAAGAATATCACCGCATGGGCTCAGGAACACTTCAGAAAACCACTGGCAGTAATTACAGTTTGTCGCTACATCTGTAACTGCAAGTTAAAACTCTACTATGCAAAGTGAAAGCCATTTATCAACAACACCCAGAAACACCGCCGGCTTCGCTGGGCCCAAGCTCATCTAAGATGGACTGATACAAAGTGGAAAAGTCTTCTGTGGTCTGACGAGTCCACATTTCAAATTGTTTTTGGAAACTGTGGACGTCGTGTCCTCCGGACCAAAGAGGAAAAGAACCATCCGGATTGTTCTAGGCGCAAAGTTCAAAAGCCAGCATCTGTGATGGTATGGGGGTGTATTAGTGCCTAAGACATGGGTAACTTACACATCTGTGAAGGCACCATTAATGCTGAAAGGTACATACAGGTTTTGGAGCAACATATGCAACGTTATCATGGACGCCCCTGCTTATTTCAGCAAGACAATGCCAAGCCACGTGTTACAACAGTATGGCTTCGTATTAAAAGAGTGCGGGTACTAGACTGGCCTGCCTGTAGTCCAGACCTGTCTCCCATTGAAAATGTGTGGCACATTATGAAGCCTAAAATAGCACAACGGAGACCCCCGGACTGTTGAACAACTTAAGCTGTACATCAAGCAAGAATGGGAAAGAATTCCACCTGAAAAGCTTCAAAAATTGGTCTCCTCAGTTAACTTCCTGTCTCAAAATTGGACATCCAGCTAACCTGACCTACAACAGACCGGTCGGTCGCCCTTCTATTAGGTTATAAAGACGTTTTTCCGTCACCTGAGACCACTGACTGACGCTCTTGACCCCTGCGATTTGGATAACTGGAAGGACTAGGAGGTGATGATGCAATTCTTTACCTCCTAAATCGAGCATACTTCTACCTGAATGATCCAAGCGAGCACCGTGTTTTTGACTTTAACACTATTCGGCCCTTAAAGCTCAAGGACTAGCTTGTTAATAAGGGGATTGACCCTCCCCTAACAACCTGAATGTTAATAAAGGCTGTAATTGTATTAGAAGTACAAAAATGAGTCCCAAAACTTTAAGCATATGCAAATTGTCTCAGTATACTGTATTAAGAAGGAAGACAGTTTGTGCAGCACTTCAGCGGCTGTTCCCAGGAGCATGCGGATGGGGAGTCGGAGTGGTGGAGCATTGACTTGAGTTCTACAACAATTTATTTTCGCCACTGAACGTTCTCTTCTTATTTGTTCACCATTTGTATTCACCACCGTATATTTTGGCAAAGAATTGTGACATATTGTCACCTTACGAAGACAAATACACACACAAAAGATCCGCAGTAGAAGCATTTAAGTCCCATCTTAAAACTCATTTGTATACTCTAGCCTTTAAATAGACCCCCTGTTTAGATCAGTTGATCTGCCGTTTCTTTTCTTTTCTCTTCTGCCCCCCTCTCCCTTGTGGAAGGGGGGCGGGGGGCACAGATCCGGTGGCCATGGATGAAGTGCTGGCTGTCCAGAGTCGGGACCCGGGGTGGACCGCTCGCCTGTGCATCGGTTGGGGACATCTCTGCGCTGCTGACCCGTCTCCGCTTGGGATGATCTCCTGCTGGCCCCACTATGGACTGGACTCTCACTATTATGTTAGATCCACTATGGACTGGACTCTCACTATTATGTTAGATCCACTATGGACTGGACTTTCACAATATTATGCTAGACCCACTCGACGTCCATTGCATCCGGTCTTCCCTAGAGGGGTAGGGGGGTCACCCACATCTGCGGTCCTCTCCAAGGTTCCACATTGACATCCCACTGGGTTGTGAGTTTTTCCTTGCCCTTAAATGGGCTCTGTCGTCGTGGCTTGTGCAGCCCTTTGAGACACTTGTGATTTAGGGCTATATAAATAAACATTGATTGATTGATGATTGAAAAGTTACGTAACCTGAACGTTCAGACTGCAGTCGCATCGGATACATATCGAATTAATGACCACGTACGAAAAAAGGCCTGGGTCAATTAAAACAAATAAAATAATTGAAATTGTACTTTTTCAATACAATTTCTAGATCTCATCCAACCATTCAGTCATGGATGTTGCTTTGCCTTGTTTTAAAAAGGGGCATTTTCCACTCCTTTACATATCCCACTGGGATATGGGAAATCGGACAAATGTAACATTAGGGCAAAACAATCGGAGTAGACCTGCAGTGTGAACATAGCCTAAAGCTATGTCTACACTAAGCCGGATAACCCCTTAAACGAATATTTATTTAGCCTAAGCCTCGTTTCAGCCACACTAAACTATCGTTTAAGGTCCCCCTCCTCGTACAATTTTTTACACGGATAAGTGTGCCGTGAATTTCTTGAATCTCCGGCTCTTAGCTTTGCATGGACTCATTGATCGTTTACAAACTGAGTTCGGAGAGGAAGTGACGTCAGAAAGAACGCGCCACAGCCAGCTTCATAATAAAGCGGTTTCGTAACTCGGAGCTAACCACTGAAAATATGGAGGCGAGTCATCCAGACATGCCCGTGTGGAAATCACACATGAATACCTTAAGAGAAAGCGATTGCAGCTATTTGGGATACAACACTTCTCAGACGGCAAGAGAACTTTCCAATCAGCTGTGATTGTACTTACCGAAAAACTTTGTCCATTTGTCGGAAGGAGAGTCAACGAGAATGCGGGCTGCCGTGGATGCGATAAAAAATGTAGCGTGTGCTTTGTATTACCTGGCCGTCGAGGGAAGACTACGGAAAACGGAGAATGCTTTTGGACTGGCAAAGGCAAAAGAGTGAGGAGTGTCCTGACCAGATATCTAGATCCAGAGATTGATTATTATAAAATGTTCTTTGTCTCATTGTGTACTTTCAAGTGTCCAATAAAGATTTGATTAATTTATGATGGCTCAGCACACTGGATTCCAGTTCATTGAAATACCACAGCACTGGATATTGTTCAGATAAGTTAAATTTAAGAACTTGCACACAAAGCAACACTGGAGGTGACTATGTCGTACGCATTTTCCGCACATGCGTATTAGGTCGCGTTGCACCGGCTGACGGAGGGGGGATAAGGTGTCTTAAACGACCATTGTGTGTGTGTGGACAAGGATAAGGTTAGGTGGGATCTACCCTGGATAACCTGAACCGGCTTAGTGTAGAAGGGGCCTAAGTAACACAGTTGCAATCCAGCCTATAAACCACAACCACATATTCTCATACAAAAGAAGTCACCTTACCGGTACCATGCATAACAGAGCATTAATGTGGTGGTTGCATAAATTAAATGGCTGTTCACATGTTGCCCCATCTGCAGAATGTAGCTCCTGTAATAAAATGCATCCCAGTGGGACAGAATGTACAGAGCACATCACTCACGAAGAGAACATGGCCTTTTGATTAATAACCCTGCAAGTTCTTTCCTGATGTCAAGTGCTCCATTCATCAAATATGCAAGCTTATACATCGCCTGTGCATTTGTTTGCCATGCTTATGAGATGAGGCCCATTGGGCGAGATTGCTACTGTATATCCATTAGTCCAGTTTGAGCATGCATCACCATAAATTTAATGGAAAAGAGCTACACTTAAGCATCTTTGCAGCTCATAAAATCACAACTGTGGGTCAGCAATCAGGAAGAAATTATCTAAAAGCAATCAACATTTTGATTAGGTTCATCTGGGGTCATTAAGTCTTCAGTTTTATTTTGGTTTGTTTATGTTTTTAAAAAAAAAAACCATCCAGTTAAGAACCCTGAGTTTACCTTTCCATGTTTAGTACAAATAGTTTCAATAGTGTCAACATATTTTGTCATTTTACCATGTCACCATTTTCTAAAGAATAGTGACTGTGTAACTGATATATTATGCAGGGATGAAGAAGAAAGGTAGGAAGAAAATAAGTACAAAACAAGTAAATAGGAGAAAAAACAACAGCTGTACACTCTGTGCAAATATGTTCTGATTTTAAAGATAATAAACACATCATTGTATATCTAATGTACAGGTACAACTTTGTTGGCAACCACCTGTCTATGGCGGCCATAAACTGAACACAAGTGAACCATTATTAAATACTGAACGTTTTATCCTGGAAATCAACCAGTTCTAGGATAAACTTGCTATGATATGATTTGTTTTGTGCTTTCTTCCCTATTGTTCGGAGTCTGCGTGTCTCCCTCGTCGTAAAAGACCTCAACCTGGGTGGATGACGGTTGCATAGAAGCTCACAAAGGCGGAAGAAGGCTGCAGTAAAGATGGGCCCCCAATTGTCTTGGTCTCCATGCCATTGGACCCTGGCCTTCTCCTTGCCAAGGACAGTGTGGTGGCTGTCTGTGCACCAGTCTCCCCACTTTAAAAGATTCCACGCACAGGCATTCTCCTGGAGGCAATCCCACCAACAGGAGGACAACCGTACTCGTTTCGAGTGATCGCTGACGATTGTTTCATGGTTCCATTGCCATGGCAACCTGCGTATAGAGTCCACCTGTCTATAGTGGCTGCTTTTGCTGTTTCCCTTGAGTGGTCGCTATAGAACAGTGGTGTGCCGTACGGGCCAGCCAGGGCCGGCCCTTGGCATAGGCCGTATAGGCAAATGCTAAGGGCGCCATCCATCAGGGGGCGCCACGCCAGTGCCACAAATGTTGGAGGGGAAAAAAAATAAATAAATAAAATAAAAAGTTGGTACTATTATTTCTAAATACGTAAAATAATCCCACGTTAATTAAAATGCAAAGTAAAGCCTATTTAATAGAAATATTATTTGTTACAACATTACGCCCCCCCTCCCCCGGCACGGTGCGCCCCCTCCCTTCCCGTATCATGACTCTTTTTGGACGTCACCACATCAAAAAATAAACACAAGATGTCAAAACGGCCAAAACTGTCAGGTGCCCAGGGAAGAAAAAAGAGAAAAGAAGAGGAGGAGATACGAGAAAAAGACAGAGGTAGCAGGGAGGTAACGTTAGCCTACATGAAATTATTTGTCTGTTACAGTAACCTGGCTTTTTAGCATTAAGCTAATGTTACATGATTCGGCAATTGCTAATCAATAAATAGCTAGTTCTGTTTTAACGTCGGGTTAATATTGTGGAGGGGGCTAAATTGTTATGGAAAATAATAATGTAACGTTAGGTAATTACAGTACTCCCTGGTGCACAGTAATTTGTAAGTCATTCTAGTTAATGCAATATTAAAAAGCACAAATAGAGAACTCTGTAGGATCCCCTTTTTTGTAATATAGTTGTTGAAGTCATACTGGTTTGATATCTTGTTTCGTGCAGTGCCTTATTTATATTGTATTTTTAATTTATTTTATGCAACTTGTTGACAGTTTTCATTTTGTGTTTATGTATGTAAAAAATATTGTATTTCATATATTCATTTTTTATTTTTTGTATTCATTTATTTATCCATATTTTTTTTAATCTTGTTAACTATTCTGATTGTTAATTTGCTTTCTTTAAGTAAAAAAAAAGGTCAAAGACAAAGCTGTTCGGTTTCTTGTGAGTATATACACTTCACTGCCGATGTGGGGGGGGCGCCACCCAAAATCTTGCCTAGGGCGCCAGATTGGTTAGAGCCGGGCCTGGGGCCAGCAAGGCCTTCTCTGCTGGCCTAACATAACCAGAAATCAGAATCCTAATTAAAGATAAAAGTCATTTTTAATTTACTTTCCCTTATGTTGCCATGCTGTACAAAATCTGCCCGGGGTCTTCAGAAACAACAATGCGGGCGTTTGTGCACTGTAAGTGAGCGGACACATACAGTTGATTGACAATTGCGATAGCCAATCAGATCACGAGTTGCTGTCGGTAAGGCCTTCTAGCTGGCCTAACGTTGAACTTGACATTAACGCGTCCTGTGATTGGATACTCACTTGGGAGTCCCAAGTGAGTATCCAATCATTATAGGCATCCGTCCGTCAGTAGTGACGATGGGTTGCGCCTGGGGGAGTTATTCCTCCCACCGTCGTAGCTGGCGCCAATCGGGTGGAACTTAGGACTGCCAGCTTCCGTGTTGTTTCCTCCCTTTAGGGGGGAGGCTGGAGTGACTTCTCCGTGGCGCATGCCTGGGCATTACTCAGTGCACTCTGTTATGCGCTCCACCGAGCGCGGCTTGGGACATGCCCACGGGCGCTCATCTACAGCTGTAGCAGGCGGCTGGAATCAATCAGCAATCTGCACACCTGAAGCTGATGAGACGTTGCGCTTCTTAAGCCAGTGCAAACCTGCGTTCCGGGCCAGAACGTAGCTACCTGTTCCCTTACAGTAAGCCGACATGTCTAACTCTATGCTCACTCTCTCTCTGTGTTTTCTCCTCCTCCGTGTTCATTTGTCTCGTGTTCCTGTGTCGTTCTAGCAGCATTCCTCCGTTCCCTGGTTACGAGATGTGTGTCTCGTCTCCCCGTATTCCCTCTGGTTCCCTGGCTGCCCTTTTGGATCTCGACCTCCCGCCTGGACACAGACTTTGAAGCCTCGCTCTTGCCCCTGACCTCCTGCCTGTCCCTTGATCTCCGAGCTTGCCTTGCCCTCTTGGACTTCCGCACCTCGCTCAACACTCCTGGTAACACGACTCAGTTAATCACACCATGCACATATTTGGATCACGTTTCAGACTTAATACTATTGTAAATATAATAGAGAGCTAAATGACATATTTGCATCTGTGCAGTCTCCTTTTTCCCCGCCGTACCGTAACGATTGTAGTTATTGTATTGATTTTGTTGTTCATTGATGACTTTTTTCCATCAAACTGCCTCATTCTTTGGTTAAGTCTTTCATTTTCCTTGTCGTCAAGTTGAGAGATTTTTTGACAACATGAATCCAATTCAAGCATGTATGGCCTGCTCAGTCAAAGCAAGCCATTTCCATTTAAACCACTTTATTAAGACCAGGCTTTATTTTTAAATGGTTAGTACACTCCAGTCTGCAGTTGTTTGTTATATGTATGTGACTACTGAGATGACTCGTTAGACCATTAAAATTATAATGCACATACAAGATGCAGTGTTGTAAAGTTGTACGGCTATATGAGCTGAGAGGAGCATTATTGTGGAGGGAGGTGTGGCCAGCGCGCCTGCAGGAGCAAAGGTCACCTCTCCGCCTCTGTCTATGGTGCTGAGGACGAGCACCATCGGATGGGGGCATGTGTTGACGGCGAGACACAGCTGACAGGTGATTCGATTTCCCAGGTGGCACCTGTTAATCTAATCATCTGTTGTCTTTAACAGTAAGCGTCCGAGAGGATACGGACGTGACTGAAAAGTCACGTTCTGCCGGGAGAAAGACTTTGATAAAATCTATGTGCATTAAAAACGTTGTTAAAAACTGCAAGCTTGGCTCCTGTGCCGTGTCTACAGTGGAACTGCTAGGAAGAAACGTCTACAATTATATTGGGTCAAAAATCAAAATCGAGCCATATCAATTGAGGCGTCGAAGAGAAGGGTGAAAAAATGGAGAGAACAAACGTTTTTAAGTCAATTAAAACATGTGCATGTAAACGCGGTGATTGATTTGACATGCTACTATCTGCACAACGTTGCCATTTCCTTCCGTTCTATTCTCGTCCACGCTGGTGTTATTTCCATTTTACTGCCAATCAAGTCACTTGACATTCTCACCCACTGGCCGACTTGCTTCCCTTCCCTCATTAAACAGCTGACATTTCCCTTTTGTTCCCTACCAGATGGCCTATTGCACTTCTTAGGCGTAGTATTGCGGTACATGTTCCTCCTCCTGTCAATGTTTGACCCGGACTGCCCTCACCACTATTTGATTTGCCACAGCAATATGGTTTTGGAAATGTGAAGAATGTGCGTAGCTTCAGGATTAGCAAAATATGAGTCATCACAATATTTTTTTTATATTAAAGGCCTACTGAAAGCCACTACTACCGACCACGCAGTCTGATAGTTTATGTATCAATGATGAAATCTTAACATTGCAACACATGCCAATACAGCTGGGTTAGATTAGTAAAGTGCAATTTTAAATTTCCCGGGAAACTTCCGGTTGAAAACGTCTATGTATGATGACGTATGCGCGTGATGTCGATCGTTGAAACGGAAGTATGCGGACACATTGTATCCCAATACAAACAGCTCTGTTTTCATCGCAAAATTCCACAGTATTCTGGACATCTGTGTTGGTGAATCTTTTGCAATTTGTTTAATGAACAATGAAGACTGCAAAGAAGAAAGCTGTAGGTGGGATCGGTGTATTAGCGGCTGGCTGCAGCAACACAACCAGGAGGACTTTGAGTTGGATAGCAGACGCGCTATCCGACGCTAGCCGCCGACGGCATCGATGATCGGGTGAAGTCCTTCGTCGCGCCGTCGATCGCTAGAACGCAGGTGAGCACGGGTGTTGATGAGCAGATGAGGGCTGGCTGGCTTAGGTGGATAGCTAATGTTTTTATCATAGCTCTGACGAGGTCCCGTAGCTAAGTTAGCTTCAATGGCGTCGTTAGCAACAGCATTGCTAGGTTTCGACAGGCGGCACAGCATTAACCGTGTGGTTACAGGTCCAGTGTTTGGTTCGGTGTCTCCTGATAGTAGTATTGTTGATCTTCTGTCTATCCTTCCAGTCAGGGGCTTATTTCTTTTGTTTCTATCTGCATTTAAGCACGATGCTATCACGTTAGCTCCGTAGCTAAAGTGCTTCACCGATGTATTGTCGTGGAGATAAAAGTCACTGTGAATGTCCATTTCGCGTTTTCGACTCTCATTTTCAAGAGGATATAGTATCCGAGGTGGTTTAAAATACAAATCCGTGATCCACAATAAAAAAAGGAGAGAGTGTGGAATCCAATGAGCCCTTGTACCTAAGTTACGGTCAGAGCGAAAAAAGATACGTCCTGCACTGCACTCTAGTCCTTCACTCCCACGTTCCTCATCCACGAATCTTTCATCCTGGCTCAAATTAATGGGGTAATCGTCGCTTTCTCGGTCCAAATCGCTCTCGCTGCTGGTGTAAACAATGGCGAAATGTGAGGAGCTTTTCAACCTGCGACGTCACGCTACTTCCGTTTTTTTTCAGCGACCAAAAGTTGCAAACTTTATCGTCGATGTTCTCTACTAAATCCTTTCAGCAAAAATATGGCAATATCGCAAAATGATCAAGTATAACACATAGAATGGATCTGCTATCCCCGTTTAAATAAAAAAAAATCATTTCAGTAGGCCTTTAAAAGGGGCTGTTTACAACATTCCTCACAGGTAACATTTTTCAAAGCAAAAAAATACAACAATAACACCACTTGCTAGCTTTTGTTACCATTAGTGGTTTAACAGATCACATTTGTTTTTTCACAATTCCAAAGTTTTTGTAATAAAACATTTTTTACCAACCCGAATAAAATGATTGGTGTTTATGGCGGTCACTCGCCTGGACTCGTCAACGCGTACGCGCACACATACAAAAGCGGTCCGCGTGAATGTGTTACGTACACTATATTGCCAAAAGTATTTGCCTTGTCTCACATGTGAACTTGAAGTGCCATCCCATTCCTAACCCATAGGGTTCTATATGATGTGGGTCCACCTTTTGCAGCTATTACATCTTCAACTCTTCTGGGAAGGCTGTCCACAAGGTTGCGGAGTGTGTTTATAGGAATTTAATCTCAGTCTCCGTTCTAATTCCTCCCAAAGGTGTTCTATCGGGTTCAGGTCAGGACTCTGTGCAGGCCAGTCAAGTTCATCCACACCAGACTCTGTCATCCATGTCTTTATGGACCTTGCTTTGTGCACTGGTGCACAGTCATGTTGGAAGAGGAAGGGGCCCGCTCCAAACTGTTCCCACAAGGTTGTGATTATGGAATTGTCCAAAAATATTTTGGTATAGTGGAGCATTCAAAGTTACTTTCACTGGAACTAAGGGGTCAATCCCAACTCTTGAAAAACAACTCCACACCATAATACCATAATGTTTGTAGAAACAGTCTCCATGCCTAAGTGCTTGACTTTATACACCTGTGGCCGGGCCAAGTGATTAGGACACCTGATTCTCATCATTTGGATGGGTGGCCAAATACTTTTGGCAATATAGCGTATGTGCGTAATTACGTCATTACGTATGAGAAGCCGAGAGAGATATACTATGTTAAATACATTGGAAAGTTGGCGCCCTCTAGGTATCTGCGTAAATGTTGCAAACAGCCCTTTTAAGTCTTTTTATTGGAAAATATTGTATACCTGCATTTAGTGTTGTCCCGATACCAATATTTTGTTACCGGTACCGGTACTTAAATGTATTTTGGTACTTTTCTATACTTTTCTAAATAAAGAGGACCACAAAAAATTGCATTATTGGCTTTATTTTAACCAAAAATCTTAGGGTACATTAAACATATGTTTATTGTTGCAAGTTTGTCCTTAAATAAAATAGTGAACATACAAGACATTTTGTCTTTTATTAGTAAGTAAACAAACAAAGGCTCCTAATTAGTCTGCTGACATATGCAGTAACATATTGTGTCATTTATCTACCTATTATTGTGTCAACGTTATTAAGGACAAGTGGTAGAAAATGAATTATTAATCTATTTGTTCATTTACTGTTAATATCTGATTACTTTCTCTTTTAACATGTTCTATCTACACTTCTGTTAAAATGTAATAATCACTTATTCTTCTGTTGTCTGGATGCTTTACATTAGTTTTGGATGATACCACAAATTTAGGTAACAATCCGATACCAAGTAGTTACAGGATCATACATTGGTCATATTCAAAGTCCTCATGTGTCCAGGGACATATTTCCTGACTTTATAAACGTTATATACATGTTTAAAAAACAAAAAAAGATTTTATGATGCTAAAACATATCAATGTAATCATAGTAATATCGACTAGATACGCTTCTGTACTTGGTATCATTACAGTGGATGTCAGGTGTAGATCCACCAATGGCGTTTGTTTACATTTTGACGGTGTTGTTAGGCTCGACCAGAGCTGTTGAACCAAATGTACCAGGGACCCTCAAGGACAAAGACAACGGAGGCAGTAATTAAGTATAACAGAGTTTAATGAAACTTTACGGAGGAGCGGAGGGATCCCGGGGAGGCGGCGAGGCGTGGGAGACACTGGGTTTGTGGAGGAGGGAGCCTGGAACGAAGCAGAAAGCAGAATCAGCATGGAACAAACGAGCACCAAGTTCTCCTTTAACTAACTCACAGAATACTACTAGATAACTGTAATTCTAAATGCTGTCTATACTGACCACAGGAGTCAACGTTCAAGCGTCGGGCGCCGGCTCTCAGCGGTTTATGTAGGCTGCTCTCTGATGGCTGGGATGTGGAGCAGCTGGGCTGATTGGAACCAGCCACACCTGTGCTGGCTGCAGCAGGCTGAGAGAGACGCCCGGCCCTTGCCCTTAGATGGCGTGCAGGGGAGGGACCAGGAACGTGTGACACAACAGTACCCCCCCCCTTAGGGGAGGCACCGGACGACTGTCCTAGGGCACCTGGATTGTCCCGATAGAAATCGTCCAGCAGGGAGGGGTCAGCCAGGTAGGAACGGGGCACCCAGCTACGGTCTTCAGGGCCGAAGCCCTCCCAGTCCACCAGGTACTGGAATCCTTTCCCACGGCGGCGGACGGCGAGCAGCTTCCGAACCGTCCAAACAGGATCACCACCAGCCAGGACTCGGGGGGGTGGAGGGGCGGAGGTAGGGGGAGACAAGGCACTAGTGGCCACGGCCTTAATCTGGGACACGTGGAACACCGGGTGAACCTTAAGAGCAGGAGGGAGATTCAGACGAACTGCAACGGGGTTGATAACACTGTCCACAGTGTAGGGTCCGACATAACGAGGATTCAACTTGCGGGTTGAAGTCTGGGACGTCTGCAGGGGCAGGTCCCGGGCCAATAGCCAGACCTTCTGACCAGGCTGATAGTCAGGTGCACGCACCCTCCGGCGGTTGGCACCACGCTGGGTACGTGCAGAGGCACGGAGTAACGCAGCGCGGGCAGCCTCCCAGATGCGTCGACACCGGCGGAGGTGGGCTTCGGTGGAGGGAACTGCTACCTCCACTTCCTGTTCGGGAAACAGAGGGGGTTGGTAACCCAGCGAGCATTGAAAGGGTGACATGCCGGTGGCAGAGCTCTCCATGGTGTTGAGGGAATATTCCACCCAGGGTAAGTACTTAGCCCAAGAAGAGGGGTTGCTGGAGGCAACACAGCGAAGAGTCTCCTCAACTGTCTGGTTAGCGCGCTCCGTCTGCCCATTGGATTGTGGATGGTATCCAGAGGAGAGGCTGGCCGTGGCTCCAATACCCTTGCAAAAGGCCTTCCACACCTTGGAGATGAACTAGGGACCACGGTCTGACACGATGTCAGAAGGAATGCCGTGGGGGCGGACAACATGGAGGGTTAGGAGGTCAGCCGTCTCAGCAGCAGACGGGAGTTTGGGGAGAGGGACAAAATGAACTGCTTTAGAGAATCGGTCGACCACCGTCAGAATGGTGTCACAGCCCTGGGACACAGGAAGCCCAGTAACGAAGTCCATACCTATGTGAGACCAAGGCCGACTCGGAATAGGAAGGGGTTGTAGCAGGCCTGCAGGAGGCCTGTGTGAAGCCTTACTACGGGCGCAGACGGTGCAGGCGGCCACAAATTCCCTGACATCCTTCTTGAGGGTTGGCCACCAGAACCTCTGAGCAATGAACGAAGCTGTCCTGCGCTCTCCAGGGTGACAGGCAACACGGCTGGAGTGCCCCCACTCCAATACCGGTGTACGGACGGCATCAGGAACAAACTGTCTGTTCTGAGGGCCGTTGCCAGGGTCGGGCTGGTTCTCTAAGGCCTGCCTCACCACAGCGTCGATGGCCCACGTGACTACACCTACCACCCGGGCAGGGGGCAGGATGGTGTCGGAATCCGATTCCTCCTGGACAGCAGGATCTTCGTTAGAGAACTGACGAGAGAGAGCGTCCGCTCTGACGTTCTTGGAACCTGGGCGGTAGGTGAGGGTGAAATCAAACCGGCTGAAGAATAAGGCCCAGCGGGCCTGCCTGGAGTTACGCCTCTTCGCCGTCTTCAAGTAGGTCAGATTCTTGTGGTCTGACCACACGATGAACGGCAGCTTCGCTCCCTCCAACCAGTGTCTCCATTCCTTCAGAGCGTCGTGGACCGCCAACAGCTCCTTGTTTCCCACGTCGTAGTTCCTCTCTGCGGGGTCGTAGCTCCTGGAGAAATAGGCGCACGGATGAATCTTCTGATCCTCTTCGGACCTCTGGGAAAGGACGGCTCCGATGCCTGTGTCAGAAGCGTCCACCTCGACAATGAACTGTCTTGTCGAGTCAGGGTGGATTAGCACGGGTGCTGTGGAGAACAGACTCTTGAGCTTGGAAAAGGCTGTCTCGGCTCGAGACGTCCAGGAAAAGGGACGCGAAACGGAGGTTAGAGCATTAAGGGGGGCAGCGATCTGACTGTAACCCTTGATAAACCGGCGTAGAAAACCGGCGAAACCCAGGAATCGTCTGAGCTGAGTCCGGTTAGTAGGACGTGGCCACTCCTCCACGGCTTTGACCTTGGCAGGATCCGCACGCATCTGTCCAGCTTCCACAACGTTGCCAAGGTATGTCACAGAGTCAGAGTGGAAGACACACTTCTTAGCCTTGACGAACAGGCGGTTCTCCAACAACCGCTGGAGAACAAGGCGGACATGCTGGTGGTGTTCCTCCACAGACCTGGAGAAGATAAGGATGTCATCCAAATACACCACCACAAAGATGTTTAGCATATCTCGTAGCACATCATTCACGAGGGCTTGAAACACCGCCGGGGCATTGGAAAGCCCAAAAGGCATCACAAGGTACTCAAAATGGCCAAGGTGGGTGTTGAAGGCCGTCTTCCACTCGTCACCGTCTCTGATCCGAACTAGGTGGTAGGCATTGTGGAGATCAAGCTTAGTGAACACTCGGGCATGAGTGAGTGGCTCAAGAGTGGAACTAATAAGGGGAAGTGGATACTTATTCTTCACTGTGATGTCATTGAGACCACGATAGTCAATGCAAGGTCTCAGACCACCATCCTTCTTGTCTACAAAGAAGAAGCCTGCCCCCAGAGGCGAGGACGACGGCCTGATGATGCCAGAGAGCAGGGACTCCGCAATGTAGTTGTGCATCGACTCCTTCTCTGGTAGGGAGATGTTGTAGAGATGCGACTTAGGATAGGGAGCCCCAGGCAGGAGATCAATGCCAATATCATAGGGCCGGTGCGGAGGAAGTGAGAGTGCTTTATCCTTACTGAATACCAAGGCAAGGTCATGATAAACAGGTGGAACACCAGTGATGTCGGGGGGAGAGGACATGGGTTTGGGTCTGCTTGAAGGGGACAGGGCGGAGCGCAGACAGGTTGCATGGCATGCGGTGCTCCAGCCCAAAATACGACCAGAGGCCCAGGAGATGTGAGGTTCATGCCTCTCCAACCAAGGTCTACCCAACACCAGGGGCGCTGTTGGGGCGTGTAGAACAAAAAAGCGGATGGTTTCAGAGTGATTTCCAGACAGAGTGAGTGTGAGGGGTTCTGTGGAAAAGGATATAGTTCCCATGGAGTGTCCGTCGATCGCTTGGGGAGACAGTGTGCGATCTAAAGGAACTAAAGGAATGCCCGCCTGGTGAGCCAAAGAGATGTCCATGAGGCACTCGTCTGCACCGGAGTCAATGAGGGCACTAACAGACAGTGTCTCTTCATTCCAGGTCAAGGTTGCAGGGAAAAGTCGGTTGGAATGATTCTTGGGCTGGGGAAGAGTTGTTTGGCTCACCAGTATAGCCCCTACCGGCGAGCTGGGTCTTTTGGGCGGATCGGGCAGACCTTGATGAAATGTCCTGGCTCACCACAGTAAAGACACAGCTGGTTGGTGAGCCTTTGTTCCCTCTCAGCTAGTGTCAGCCGGGACCGGCCGATCTCCATGGGCTCGGCAGGCCCGGGTGAAGAGGGAGCAGGGGGGAGCATAAGCTGTCGAGGTTGTGGAGTGGAGCGAGGAGATGGTGAAGTGCGGGTCACTGAAGCAGAGCGACTGGACCCAGGAGGAGGAGAGCTTCGTTGGGCTCGGTCCGCATGGCGCTCCTGAAGTCGTGTTCCCATCTTAAGGGCCAGGGATATGAGCTCATTAAGAGTCTGTGGGCTGTCACGGACCAAAAGATCTTTAATAGAATCACTCAGCCCCTTGCGGTAGACACTAAGAAGGGCGTGGTCGTTCCACTGGCTTTCAGCAGCAAGGATCCGGAACTCCAAAGTATACTGAGCCACAGAACGTGACCCTTGGCGAATAACTAGCAAACGGCTGGAAGCATCTTGTCCGTCAGTAGGGTGGTTAAACACAGCTTGAAACTCACTCTTAAACTGAGAGTAGTTAGTGGCAAAGACAGGGTTGTTCTCTACTGCTGCAATAGCCCAATTAAGAGCGTCGTCGACCAGGAGGGACATGATGAGAGCAATCTTCAAACCATCAGAAGTATATTTGGATGGCTGATGAGTAAAAAGTAACTCACACTGTGCCAGGAAGCCCCTGCAATGACCAAAATCACCATTAAATGGCCTAGGACTGACTAAGCCAGGCTCAGACTGAGGCTGCTGTGTGCTGGGGAGGACGGGGTTAACAGGCTGGTTTGAAGAACTTGAAGCAGAGTTAGATTCAGCTGAAACATGTGCTGTAAGGACCTCCAGGGTCTTCTGTATGCCGAGCAAGACTCCAGAAATGTCATTCACTTGGCCAGACAGAGCAGCCACATTACCAACAGTAGTTTGTGAAGTCTTCTCAAGCACAGCAATTTGGGATTGAACAGTGGGAAAAGCTTTGTTCAATTCTTCATGCAAAGTGGACAGTTGTGTGGCCTGGCCAAACACAAGCTCTCGTAATTCAGGGTTCTTCTGTCCCTCTGTCCCTGAGGACCCGGTTTGGTTCATTTTGGCTTGAACGTTCTGTTAGGCTCGACCAGAGCTGTTGAACCAAATGTACCAGGGACCCTCAAGGACAAAGACAACGGAGGCAGTAATTAAGTATAACAGAGTTTAATGAAACTTTACGGAGGAGCGGAGGGATCCCGGGGAGGCGGCGAGGCGTGGGAGACACTGGGTTTGTGGAGGAGGGAGCCTGGAATGAAGCAGAAAGCAGAATCAGCATGGAACAAACGAGCACCAAGTTCTCCTTTAACTAACTCACAGAATACTACTAGATAACTGTAATTCTAAATGCTGTCTATACTGACCACAGGAGTCAACGTTCAAGCGTCGGGCGCCGGCTCTCAGCGGTTTATGTAGGCTGCTCTCTGATGGCTGGGATGTGGAGCAGCTGGGCTGATTGGAACCAGCCACACCTGTGCTGGCTGCAGCAGGCTGAGAGAGACGCCCGGCCCTTGCCCTTAGATGGCGTGCAGGGGAGGGACCAGGAACGTGTGACACAACAGGTGTGTAGTGAAGCATGTTTAGCTATTCCTCGTCCTGCAGGGATGATACTTGTAATAAACTTACTTTATTTGTCGCCATGGAGACCAGGATTAGTGATTTAGAATTAGCTAAAACACTGCAGACTACGGCTGGACTTTAGCCGCTAGCTAGCTAGCCATGTCTTAAAGCACCTCTTCCTGAGGGCGTTTCAGAGTTATAACTTCACTGTGGAGGGGGGCGTGGCCTGCGGGCCTGCAGCGAAGCGGAGTGTGCCAGGACCGGCCTCGAAGTCAGCGACAGGTGCGTAGATGGCCCACCTGGGCCTTGTTATCTAATTGCTCTGTATAAGCAGCAAACCGGGAGGAGAGACGTTGTGGGAGCTGGAGCAAGAGCGCGAGCGAGAGAGACAAGAGACACCTTTTGCAAAATAAAACTGTGTTGTGAACCTGAACCGGGCTGTCATGTCGATGCTTGGTGGTCCAAAGAACCCCCTGGAGGGCAAACTCCACATTCACCTTTACCGTTAGTTTTCAAGCCAAAACGCGTCCGTTCTCCCTTTTCTGTCTACACACTGTGTCTGCTTGTAAGTACTCTGTGATTGTGCGCTGCCAAACATGCTCCTCTGCTCGTAAACCAGCAATGACACGGATGGGGCGCGGGGGGATGGTGGACCGGTATTTTTCAGAGGTGTCATAGTACCGAATATGATTCATTAGTATCACGGTACTATACTAATATATACCGTACAACAAGGCTATGTGTCAAGACGCCAGAAAAGTAGTTCCTCTGTGTTAGCTCCTACAATAACAATGTTGCTATAGCCTAGTTAACATGCAGGTAGTGCCGTGGAAATGGAGCCTTGTTGACAAGTTTTGATGGCGTTATAGGCGGAATAGATGATGTCCTTTTACTTGCCTTATTGGCCACCTCGTACTAGCAGTTGTTCACTAGTTAGAATTCACAGAAAAGGGAAAGACATGCATTCTCACACTAGAGATTGTGGACGATGTGTACAATTCCAAAATAAAAGTGCCGTTTTTCTTGAAAGAAATGTCCTTTATTTATCTGTATACCGTATTGTAGAGGTTGCCCTCTTGTGCAGGGGTGTCCAAACTTTTTCCACTGAGGGCCGCACACTGAAAAATCAAAGCAAGCGGGGGCCATTTTGATATTTTTTATTTCAAAAACCAATACAATATATGTATAAAAAATATACATTTAGGCATCCACTCAGATCCCGGGGACCCCAAAGGGATTTGGTCAAAAAAATATATAAAAAAATGTGTTATTATTTATTATTATTATTATTATTATTATTACTCAAGGTTTAAATCTCTAGATCAACATTAGGTCTATCTGTCAATATAACGTTGTTAAAGATTTAAGTTGTGTGCCCTTTTTGTCAAAGAAAATCCTGTTTTTTATGGGAAAAAACACAAAATATACAATATTTTCGCCCAATAAAGATTTTAAGTGGAATATTTGAGATTATATAATAATTGGAGCCTTAAAAAGGTCAATAAATCATAACAACATTGATTTTAACCTTTTTTTTTTTTTTTTTTGAGCAATGACACTTAAAAAAAAAATGTCCCACTAAAATGATTGGGGATCCAAAAGGGTCCTACTCATTAAAGTGTTCAAAAATATATTAGACTTTTTTATTTATTTTCAACACAAGAATCTCGAGATCAACTTCAGATCCATCAGTTAATTATAAGTTTTATTGTTGTTTATGTTTTTTGTTCGTTTTAGGCCCTTCTTTAAAATAAAAAAAAAAAAAAAAAGAAAAAAGCTTAGTTTTTTTTATATGACTAACACAAAATATGCAACATTTTCCCCAGAAATATCTCAAAGTGGAATATTTAATGTGACGTAATTGGAGCCTTAAATAGGTCAATATTTCATAATGACATTGATTTTGATTCATTATTATTTTTTAAAGAAAGCCTGCATGACAGCTTTGCGTTATTAGAGTCAACATTGCAACATGTTCTTGTTACATTTGCTCTTTTATAACACTTTTTGAGTATTCTATCATCTTTTTAGAATGTGTCGTGGGGCCGTTAAAAAATTACCTGCGGGCTGCAAATGGCCCCCGGGCCGCACTTTGGACACCCTGCTCTAGTGTGTTCTTCAGCCCACCACAGACTGCCAGGAATTCAGGATATAACACTGTTTTATTTGTATCCAATGGTGCAAAGAGTCTTTTGCTTTCAGCAGCACCTCCAACTACCATCCCTCGTTTCATCACGGCTGCTCCTAATAAAGGCGACAGGTGATTAGCTAACAAGGCCCACCTGTGCCATCTACGCACCTGTCGCTGACTTCGAGGCCGGTTCCTGACACACCCTGTTCCGCGGCAGGCCTGCAGGCCACGCCCCCCTCCACACGTACGTAGCATGGTTTGTGGATTTACTTTATGTCGAACATAAATACAACTACAACATGATACATCACAATTTCCAGTTTCTCTTTTTTTTTTATGAATGCATGAAAAAACGTAAGAGTAGGAGATTTGAAGGTTTTGTCCAAAGTAAATTGGTAACGATGAATCAGTTTCCATGTTTTCAACCGCCATTAACTTTACAGGCTAAGCCAGGGGTGTCCAAACTTTTTCCATTGAGGGCCGCACACGAAAAAAATTAAAGCATGCGGGGGCCATTTTGATATTTTTCATTTTCAAATCATAACAAAATATATAAATATAAAGGGTCTCAGTCATTAAAATGTTAAAAATAAGTCAAATTATTATTATTTTTATTTATTTAAACGCTTACAGTAAATCTCTATATCAACTTCAGGTTGATATAACGTTAAAAAAAAAAGGTTTTATGCCTTTTCTGTCAAAGACAACTTTGTTTTTTTAAAGTAAAACTGAATTATGCAGTATTTTCCCCACCGCCCAAAACATTCAGAAAGCAATGTTTGATGTGAAGTAATTGAAACCCTAAAAAGATCAATAATGCAGGACACCATTGATTTTAATTAATTATTATTTTTGATCAATCACGGTGAAAAAATAAATAAAATCTCATTAAATATATTTGGGATCCAAAAGGTCCCCTACTCATATGGTGATACATTGTTATCATATATTTGTTTTACTTTCAACACTTAAATTACGAGATCAACTTCAGATATATCCGTCCTGTTTGTTTTATGCTCTTATGTCAAAGAAAACATTGTTTTTATATGGCAACCACACAATATATGCAATATTTTCCACATAAAACATTTTAAAGCGAAATATTTGAGGTAATTGGAGTCTTGAATTGGTCAATAATTGATTATAACATTGAATTTAAATTTGTTTTGATTTTTTTTTGGAGCAAAAATAGTAAAAGAAAGAAAGACAAAAGAAAAACAAACAGCCTGCGTGGCAGCTTTGTGTCAACATTGCAACGTTTCCTCTTTAGATTTAACCTCATTCCACTTTTTTTAATGTTTATTTTTAATTTTTGCAATAGCATTTCCAGAATGTGTGGCGGGCCTGCTAAACAATTAGCTGCGGGTCGCAAATGGCCCCCGGGCCGCACTTTGGACACCCATGGACTAAGCAATTGGTAATTAATCCACACAGTTACGGATACAGTAAAAGTATTAAAGGCCTACTGAAAGCCACTACTACCGACCACGCAGTCTGATAGTTTATATATCAATGATGAAATCTTAACATTGCAACACATGCCAATACGGCCAGGTTAATTTATAAAGTGCAATTTTAAATTTCCCGCTAAACTTCCGGTTGAAAACGTCTTTGGATGATGACGTATGCGCGTGACGTAACCAGTGAAACAGAAGTATCGGTACCCCATTGAATACAATACAAAATAGCTCTGTTTTCATCGCAAAATTCCACAGTATTCTGGACATCTGTGTTGGTGAATCTTTTGCAATTTGTTTAATGAACAATGAAGACTGCAAAGAAGAAAGTTGTAGGTGGGATCGGTGTATTAGCTGCTGGCTGCAGCAACACAACCAGGAGGACTTTGACTCGGATAGCAGACGCACTATCCGACGCTAGCCACCGACTGCACAGATGATCGTGGTGAAGTCCATCGTCCTTCCGTCGATCGCTGGAACGCAGGTGAGCACGGGTGTTGATGAGCAGATGAGGGCTGGCTGGCGTAGGTGGAGAGCTAATGTTTTTAGCATAGCTCTGTGAGGTCCGGTTGCTAAGTTAGCTTCAATGGCGTCGTTAGCAACAGCATTTTTAAGCTTCGCCAAGCTGGAAAGCATTAACCGTGTATTTACATGTCTCTGGTTTAATAGTATTGTTGATCTTCTGTCTATCCTTCCAGTCAGGGATTTATTTATTTTGTTTCTATATGTAGTTAAGCACGATGCTATCACGTTAGCTCTGTAGCCAAGTTAGCTTCAATGGCGTCGTTAGCAACAGCATTTTTAAGCTTCGCCAGGCTGGAAAGCATTAACCGTGTATTTACATGTCCCTGGTTTAATAGTATTGTTGGTCTTCTGTTTATCCTTCCAGTCAGGGTTTTTTTTTTTTGTTTATATCTGCATTTGAGCACGATGCTATCACGTTAGCTCCGTAGCTAAAGTGTTTCGTCGATATATTGTCGTGGAGATAAAAGTCACTGTGAATGTCCATTTCGCGTTCTCGACTCTCATTTTCAAGAGGATATAGTATCCGAGGTGGTTTAAAATACAAATACGTGATCCACAATAGAAAAAGGAGAGAGTGTGGAATCCAATGAGCCAGCTTGTACCTAAGTTACGGTCAGAGCGAAAAAGATATGTCTTGCACTGCATTCCAGTCCTTTACTCTAACATTCCTCATCCACAAATCTTTCATCCTCGCTCAAATAAATGGGGTAATCGTCGCTTTCTCGGTCCGAATCGCTCTAGCTACATTGAAAACAATAGGAAAATATGAGGAGGCTATCAACTGACTACGTCATGCTACTTCCGGTAGGGGCAAGGCTTTTTTTGTATCAAATACCAAAAGTTGCGATCTTTATCGTCGATGTTCTCTACTAAATCCTTTCAGCAAAAATATGGCAATATCGCAAAATGATCAAGTATGACACATAGAATGGATCCGCTATCCCCGTTTGAATAAAACATTTTCATTTCAGTAGGCCTTTAAGAGGTGGATTGTGTACAGTGTATGGTGATTTGAAATGAAGACCAACCGACTTCCAATTGTTTCTAATATTAAAACTTGTACTTGGAATATAAACAAATAATTTGCATCTATAACAGCTTTATTGTTTGTCCAGTGAAGTAGCATTCTGTTGGGTATCATTTTGACCGAAAAGGTAGGTCTGATTTAAATTGAAAAACAGAAGTATCGGTGAAGCGACGACAAAAAGCACGGTGGAATATATAAAGTAAACAACAACAAAAAACTGCAGACGGCATGATGTGGCATACAGAGCAATAAGGCAGGAAGTAAAAAAAACCCGAAATGAAGCAAGCAAAGAATTACCAGCTGGCAAAGTAGAAGCAACGGAGAAAAAAAACCCAGCAGGACTGTGTAAACTGTGGCTGGCTGGCAATCATGTCGGGGAGAAGCCAAGCCAGGACTCGACGCAATTGCGCAGAGTGGAACAATCTGGCATTTTCTTGGCCAGAATGCAGAGCTGATATCAGTAATGAGTGGTTGTGGTTAATACAGAAAGAACTTACTATAAACAGATTGGGGTTAGTAGTAGTACTACTGTTGTATTTAATAATAATGTACTCTTAAAGGCCTACTGAAATGACATTTTTTTATTTAAACGGGGATAGCAGATCCATTCTATGTGTCATACTTGATCATTTCGCGATATTGCCATATTTTTGCTGAAAGGATTTAGTAGAGAACAACGACAATAAAGTTCGCAACTTTTGGTCACTGATAAAAAAAAAGCCTTGCCTATACCGGAAGTAGCGTGACGTCACAGGAGGTAGGATTCCTCACAATTCCCCGTTGTTTACAATGGAGCGAGAGAGATTCGGACCGAGAAAGCGACGATTACCCCAGTAATTTGAGCGAGAATGAAAGATTTGTGGATGAGGAACGTTAGAGTGAAGAACGAGAGGCAGTGCAGGGCGTATTTTTTTTCGCTCTCACCGTAACTTAGGTACAAGGTCTCTTTGGATTCCATACACTCTCCTTTTTCTATTCTGGATTACGGATTTGTATTTTAAACCACCTCGGATACTATATCCTCTTCAAAATGAGAGTCGAGAACGCGAAATGGACATTTACAGTGACTTTTATCTCCACGACAATACATCAGCAAAGCTCTTTAGCTACTGAGCTAACGTGATAGCATCTGTCTCCAATGCAGATAGAAACAAAATAAATAAACCCCTGACTGGAAGGATAGACAGAAGATCAACAATACTATTAAACCATGTACATGTAACTACACGGTTAATAATTCTCGAAGCAATTCTATTTGGTACATGGTGTCATGATAAGTGTGACCAGTAGATGGCAGTCAAACATAAGAGATAAGTGTAGGCAGCACCGTTTGATGTGCTTCAACATACGAGTGTGAGGTACATTTGAGGTTATTGCGTTGCCTCCCCTGACCGCACATTCTTGGTCAAAAACTATTCAAAATTAGCCGAGATACAGTTAATTACCGTATTTTATATATATATATATATATATATATATATATATATATATATATATATATATATATATATATATATATATATTTATATATATATATATATATATATATATATATATATATATATATATATATATATATATATATATATATATATAAATGAGGCGCACTTAAAATCATTTTTTTCCCCTCAAAACTTGACAGTGCGCCTAATGTAAGGAATAAGTTTGGTTGCGCTTAACCACCTCAAAGCTATTTTATTTGGTACATGTTGTAATGATAAGTGTGACCGGTAGATGGCAGTCACACATAAGAGATGTCATGACTGGGTTCTTGGGTCTTGTTTCTCCAGAAGGCAACGGAAAGTTGGCGCGAGCCAGACGTGAGTTTAAATACATTATTTATTTATTTTTTAACACTAATAAACTACAAACAAAAAGGAAGCAAACAAATGGCGCGCACAAAGGCGGAAATACAAACTTGACTAAGAAACAAAAGACATGCACGTGGGCACAAAAACTATGAACAATAAAACAGAAACACTAACTGTGGCATAAATGAACAAAACTTACTTGGTAAAGAACTGTGACACGACATGAAGCAGAGTGACGAAATAGTGTGAATGACGCCAGGACGAACAACAGAAACAGACAGATTTAAATAGTGACGTGATCAGTGAAAACAGGTGCGTGACAAGACAGGTGAACAGGTGCGTGACATGACAGGTGAAAACTAATGGGTGACCATGGAAACCAAACCAAACAAGGAAGTGCAACCAGGAACTAAAAAGAGTCCAAAAAACAAACACATGGCCAAAACAAAAACATGAACAGACATGACGCATGACCAAAACAAAAACATGAACAGACATGACAAGAGATAAATGTAGGCTGCACTGTGATGGCAATATGACTCAAGTAAACAACACCAACATGTTATATATTCCATTGAAAATATAGAACATTACACACGGCGCTCAAAAATCTATCAAAATGTTTTAGTACGACTATGGTAAGCTATGAAGCCGCACCGTTTGAAGGATTGTACTGTGCTTCAACATACGAGTATTATTATGGTGTGTGTATAAGGTAAGACATATTATCTGGCATTTTGTTTTGCAATAATATGCAAAAGCAACTTTGCTTACCTTCTGGTACCTGCTGATCTGTATTTGGGATCCGCATAAATCCTGAAAAATTGCGCGCTTCCGCCTTTGTAATTTTCTCTACCTTCTTGTTATGTGACATTCATCCTCCGCTGTTGCCATTTCGAATATAAAGTCGTGTAAAGTTCTTACATATATCAGTCTGTAAATTCGCCGTCGGGCCGCGAGGACCCGCCGTCGTTCACGGAGCCCGCTGTGCCACACGCGCCAAGGGGCGGGCCGAAACCCGCCCCAAAGCCCTGAGACTTCCATCTTCCCGGTAATGATCCTTCCGCAGGTTCACCTACGGAAACCTTGTTACAACTTTTACTTCCTCTAGATCAGTGGTCCCCAACCTTTTTGTAGCTGCGGACCGGTCAACGCTTGAAAATTTGTCCCACGGACCGGGGGTGTAGGGGGGGGGGGGTGTATATATATATATATATATATATATATATATATATATATATATATATATATATATATATATATATATATATATATATATATATATATATATATATATATATATATATATATATATTTTTTTTTTTTAATTTAATTTAATTTTTTTTAATTTTATAAAGCAATACAATTATGTGTGCTTACGGACTATATCCCTGCAGACTGTATTGATCTATATTGATATATAATGTATATATTATGTTTTTTATGTTGATTTAATTTTTTTTTTTTTTTTTTTTTTTTTTTTTTCTATTTCTTGTGTGGCCCGGTACCAATCGGTCCGCGGACCGGTACCGGGACCGGTTGGGGACCACTGCTCTAGATAGTCAAGTTTGACCGTCTTCTCAGCCTCCACCAGAGCCTGAGTAGACCCCCCGCGGGGCCGATCCAAGGACCTCACTGAACCACGTCATCAACAATAATATCATCTGAGAAACGGACATTGAAACAGTGTAGGTCTGACTTCGTAGGATATGTACAGCGAGCAGTGAACTGCAAAGATGACTGCAAAGGTTGTAAAATAGGGTGGAGCGGCTGGAACTACCATGTTTTGCAAGGTTGATCATTGCCAAATATGAGTCACAGAGCTGATCACCGCTTCTGTCTCAGCCCTCTGGCTGGACACATACTGTATACACACCCTGATGACAGTCTGTCAGAGACAAATAGGATGATGTCGGGAGGATGAGCAGTACGAGCTAAGGAGACTTCTGCCTGCAGCCTTTAAGTATGTGTCATCATTCTGACTGCGTAAGTCGGAGTGGGGAAAATGACCATTAACTATGCACTTGTCAGTCAAGATAGCTCACACAATATAGCACCGTAGTGTTGTACTGATACCAATATTTTAGTGCCGGTCCCAAAATGGATTTCAATAACTTTTCGGTACTTTTCTAAATAAGGGGGACCACAAAAAATGGCATTATTGGCTTTAGTTTAACAAAAAATTGTACGGTACATTAAACATATGTTTATTATTGCAATCGAATGACAATTTTGTCCTTAAATATGTCACGATTGGGTAGCATCTTACTGCTGGGTTTGTTCCCCCGGGATGCAGACGGACCACTCCGGACAGGACGTGCAGGTAGGAACATGATTTATTTGTCGAAATCAAACAAGTACCAAAAAAACGGAAAACAAGCCAGAGGAAAAACGTGCCGATCGCACTGGATGCTAAAGCTAACACTTGGCATCGACTAGAGATAAGGAATACTCGCGTAACTGTGGCAGGAAGCAAACAATGAAGCCAGACTGAGCGTGGCGAGCAAGGTGAATAAATAGCTCTCTGATTAGTGGTTGACAGCAGCTGAGCGTGCCGACCACTATCCAGAGGCAGGTGAACCCAATTAATCTCCATGGAAACTAAAAAAAAACCCAGAGGTGCACAAACAGGAACTCAAGGAGTCCAAAACTAACAGAACATAACAAAACATGCGGATCATGACCAAATAAAATAGTGAACAAACTAGACAACTTGTCTTTTAGTAGTAAGTAAACAAACAAAGGCTCCTAATTTTTCTACTGACATAAGCAGTAACATATTGTGTTATTTCTCATTCTATTTTGTCAAAATTATGAGGGACAAGCTGTAAAAATTGATTATTAATCCACTTTCATTTATTTTAATATCTGGCTCCTTTCTCTTTTAATATGTAACATTATACACTTCTGTTAAAATTTAATAATCACTTATTCTTTTGTTGTTTGGATGCTTTACATTAGTTTTGGATCTCTCTCAGTCGTTCTCAGACGAGCTTCCATCGGAGTCTCCAATCATTCCGGTTCTCCATATCTAACCAAAAAGTTGAGTTATGATAACTTAATGTTGGGTCATTCCCAACCAAACTATTGGGTTGAATTATTTAACCCAAAAGTTGAGTTATTCTAACTCAATGTTGGTTTATTCCAAATTCAACTATTGGGTTGAATTTATTTAACACAACAATGTTGGGTTATTCCCAACCCAACTATTATGTTGCGCAATGTAGCGCTCCTTGACCCAATAGTTGGTTAAAAATGTTACATTTTACTGCTGGTTTGTCCTACTCCTTCCCAACTACTGATCAAAATTATTTTTATTCCATTAAATGTACTCAAAAGCATTTTTATTTTTACAAGAATTGCCGTGTATGGTCATAGTAGTTCTATACAGCATGCTCAAATATTTTCGTGTCCATAAGATATGTGATT
Source organism: Entelurus aequoreus (assembly GCF_033978785.1). Classification (NCBI taxonomy): domain Eukaryota; kingdom Metazoa; phylum Chordata; class Actinopteri; order Syngnathiformes; family Syngnathidae; genus Entelurus; species Entelurus aequoreus. The sequence goes on along the minus strand of NC_084749.1, from coordinate 42,669,424 downwards.
GTAAATAATTTTAATGAGATTAATCCTTGATAAAATTCCCTTCAAGTAAAAAGTACCTTTTTATAAAAAAAAGCCCTTTACCCAAAAATGCGTTACTCATTGAAAAACAACCCAAAAATGGTTCACAGTTATGAAAACTCAGAAATTGAGTTAAAATAATACCCTTACAACCCAAAAAAAAATGGATTGCTCTTCATAAAAATCCATGCATTTTCTACCGCTTAAAATAACTCACAAAATTGAACCCAACACTCGCAACTCATAATTTTGGTTATCAAAATAACCCAGCATTTTTTAGTGTGTACGATGAAAGTTTCATCTAAAATGTCCAATTAAGACACGGGTGTCAAAGTCCCAATTGGGCCGGACAAAAATCATGGCATGATAACTTAAAGATAAAGACAACTCCGGGTTGTGTTATTTGTTTTACTTAGGCCAAAAATAGAACAAGCACATTCTGAAAAGGTACAAACCACAAATAATCCTCTGGACAAAACACTTCAAGTTTGTTGAAAATTCTGAGGAAGTTGGTGCGGCTTCAAAAACACAATGGGCCCCATTCAGCAACTGTTCTCAAAAACAAATGTTGTTCTTAGGTACACTTACGAAGTTTTTAAGGTGATTTTTGTATTCTCCAATGTTTTCTTAGCTGGGATTTGTTCGTAGGTAAGAACAAAATCTACAAGTGCTCCAGAGCACTCTTAGGGTGGCCTATTTGTTCTTAAGTGTGACAAGTTCCCTTACTTCTATTGTCTAATGTTACATTGATATCATAGATAGATAGATAGATAGATAGATAGATAGATAGATAGATAGATAGATAGATAGATAGATAGATAGATAGATAGATAGATAGATAGATAGATAGATAGATAGATAGATAGATAGATATAGATAAGACAGACAGACATATAGCAAAATGATCAATATATATATCGTGCCCTGGGGAGGGAGCGCATATTTCACGACCATGTAGACCTATTTGCCCGAAGTGACGAATATTTATTTGAACGCTTTAGGCTACCTAAGCTGTCCCCCCTTTCTTAAACTTAAGTTTTGACATTATGTATTCCCCCCGCGGGATAATACGAATTTCTCTTCTGTAATCTGTTTGTGTTTTCTCCGTGTGTTTGATGTTCGGCCTTTTCGCCGGAATTGTGCCCTTATATGGGGAATAAAGGGCGTTTACCTATGCAAATTACGGAATTAAGGGTATTTACATATGCATATTGGGAAAATAAGGGCGTGTTTATATGCAAATTATGATAGACACGCACGTACTAACCATTTGGCATTCAGCAACTTAAGAACAGCAGGTGGGAACAGTTTGGCCGTTTAAAAACAAGGGAAGTTCTGTGGGGAGTGCTCAGAGAGTATGGGGTAACGGACTGTCTGATTGTGGCGGTCCGCTCCCTGTATGATCAGTGTCAGAGTTTGGTCCGCATAGCCGGCGGTAAGTCGGACCCGTTTCCAGTGAGGGTTGGACTCCGCCAAGGCTGCCCTTTGTCACCGGTTCTGTTCATAACTTTTATGGACAGAATTTCTAGGCGCAGTCAGGGCGTTGAGGGGATCCTGTTTGGTGGCTGCAGGATTAGGTCTCTGCTTTTTGCAGATGATGTGGTCCTGATGGCTTCATCTGGCCAGGATCTTCAGCTCTCACTGGATCGGTTCGCAGCCGAGTGTGAAGCGACTGGGATGGGAATCAGCACCTCCGAGTCCGAGTCCATGGTTCTCGCCCGGAAAAGGGTGGAGTGCCTTCTCCGGGTTGGGGAGGAGACCCTGCCCCAAGTGGAGGAGTTCAAGTACCTCGGAGTCTTCTTCACGAGTGAGGGAAGAGTGGATGGTGAGATCGACAGGTCGGTGCGGCGTCTTCAGTAATGCGGACGCTGTATCGAACCGTTGTGGTGAAGAAGGAGCTGAGCCGGAAGGCAAAGCTCTCAATTTACCGGTCGATCTACGTTCCTATCCTTACCTATGGTCATGAGCTTTGGGTTATGACTGAAAGGACAAGATCACGGGTACAAGCGGCCGAAATGAGCGGGGCTCTCCCTTAGCGATAGGGTGAGAAGCTCTGTCATCCGGGAGGAGCTCAAACTACAGCCACTGCTCCTCCACATGGAGAGGAGCCAGATGAGGTGGTTTGGGCATCTGGTCAGGATGCCACCCGAACGCCTCCCTAGGGAGGTGTTTAGGGCACATCTGACCGGTAGGAGGCCACGGGGAAGACCCAGGACACGTTGGGAAGAATATCTCTCCTGGTTGGCCTGGGATTGCCTCGGGATCCTCTGGGAAGAGCTGGACGAAGTGGCTGGGGAGAGGGAAGTATGGGCTTCCCTGCTTACGCTGCTGCCCCCGCAACCCGATATCGGATAAGTGGAAAAAGATGGATGGATGGATGGATGGATGGAAGAACACGTCATGAATTTGAATGGACTCTTCTTGGGAAATCACTTAGGAAGAAAGATAAGAGGAAAAGTTAGGAACTTTCTGCTGAATGGGGCCCAATGAGCTTAGACTTGGTCTCAGTATATCTACAAAGCCAGGATTAAACTTTAAGTCACAGTCATTGTGGGATTGCCTTGTCCACTTATCAATGCAGTGCTAACTCAACGAACCGTAAGAAACGGATTTAAAAAGTATTCAAAAGGGTTAAGTTCACTTTTCTGGTGTTTGACAGATACATTTTGGGGGAGTAAGGGTGCCAAATGTCGATGTGTTCGAAGCAGAAGACATAAAACTGCAGGTTTTAAGTTTCAGGGTCGAGGAGGAGGGGCCACAATCACCCTTTACCTCTTGCCTGGCCCTGGTATAAACCGTTTGCTTGCCTAACAGAATTGCTATTGTGACATCCAGTGGACACATTTAGAACAGCAGTTTCTTTCGTTAAAATAAAAAATTTTGGAAAATCAGCTCATTTTAATACTTGGCAAACTCGTACATTTGACACACCTGAATTAAGACATGTATCTCGTTCAAATTTGAACTTAATCGGTCTTGATTCATTACAAAGGCATATGTGCACTTGCAAAATGGTTCCCACTTTTTTTGATGTCTTTCCCACATTTTTATTAGTCAGTACATAAAAGAAAAAGAACATTCCCCCACGGGATAACAGCGTGAAGATGACTGAACCGATCTGCGGAGGAGCTCATTTTAAGAATAGATATCTGCCAGCGGTAGGGTTGAGTGACACTAAGATTTGAGTTTAAGGCTGTTCTTTGATTGCCTTGAAAATGCTCCAGTGACCCGATAAAGCGTGCTATATTTCCGTCTAAAGATTGGAAACATTTGAAGGCCGACCACTTTCCACACCAGCGTTCGTCGGCTGTGTTCAAATTTCAGAAGTCAGCGGTGCGAGAAAATATTCAATTGGCCTTGTATTTAATATCTCCTGCTAAGTCAGTAATACTCGCAGGAATTTGAGCTGAAAAGCCGCACTGCTTTTTAACAGTGAAACCGTTGAGGATGTACTCCATGATTCTGCACATTGTCGCCCGGTGATAAGAATGAGGCCAAGTACTCCTTCTTTTTTTAAGCATCATTTCCTTCCTGATGTGTTTTCCGGAATAAAAGACTATGCAAGCACTTCGATGTCATTGAGAGGAAATGTGAGCAGAAAACCTAATATGATTTTAAGCATGTGTGGCTAGATTCGCTCTTTAACTCTGTGATTTGTTTTTGAAAAGGAGCCACAACACTCTAGCAGTAAGTGTTATGAGTGAATTAAAGTTTTAGAGTTATATTTCATGCTGACTTTGAGGGATACATCAAAAGCCATTTAATATGCTGCATGTCAACAACATGACAACCATATGATGCCATAGATGTGGAGCTAAATAAGTGTCTCCATGGTGACAGATGGCTTACACCAGGGGTGTCCAAACTTTTTCCACTGAGGGCCGCACACGGAAAAATTAAAGCATGTGGGGGCCATTTTGATATTTGTCATTTTCAAACCATAACAAAATATATGGATTTTTTTATTTATTTTACCTTTAGGGGTGCCGGGGACCATAAAGGGTCTCAGTCATTAAAATGTTAAAAATAAGTCAGATTATTATTTTTTTTAAATTATTTAACGCTTACAGTAAATCTATATATCAACTTCAAGTTGATATAAAGTAATACAAATTAAAAAAAATGTTTTATGGCTTTTCTGTCAAAAACAACTTAGTTTTTTTATAGTAAAACTGAAATATGCAGTATTTAGTAATTAGAGCCCTAAAAGATCAATAATGCAGGACACCATTGATTTTAATTATTTCATATTTTTGAGTAATCACAGTGAAAAGAGAAATAAAAAATCACTAAATATATTTGGGATCCAAAAGGTGCCCCACTCATAAAGTGATACAGTTGTATTAGTTTTTTCTTTTACTTTCAACACTTAACACTGTCGATTTTATGCTGGAACAATTATTTTGTTTGTTTTATGCGCTTTTGTCAAAGAAAACTTTGATGTTTTGATATGGCACTACACAATATATGCAATATTTACCACATAAAACATTTTAAAGTGAAATATTTGAAGTAATTGGAGCCCTGAAAATAATTCATTATAACATGGATTTTTTGTCTTTTTTTTTTTTTTGAGCAATGGCAAAAAAAGAAAAAATAAAGAAACACAAAAGAAAACATGGCAGCTTTTGTGTCAACATTGCAACTTTTTCTCGTTAGATTTCACCTCATTCCACTTTTTTTAATGTTCTTTTTTATTTTTACGATAGTATTTCCAGAATGTGTGGCGGGCCGGTAAACAATTAGCTGCGGGCCGCAAATGGCCCCCGGGCCGCACTTTGGACACCCCTGGCTTACACAAAAACCTCATTTTAATAGGGCAGTCTGCACCACTTTTGCACTTGTTATTAATTGCACACGCAGTCTTAGTAGATCACCCGCAACACGCCCACTAATAGGATGCACAAAAACTTTATTTAAATGGTAAATAAAAACAGAATACAATGATTTGCAAATCCTTTTCAACTTATATTCAATTGAATAGACTGCAAAGACAAGATACTTAAAGTTCAAACTGCAAAACTTTGTTATTTTTTGCAAATATTAGCTCATTTGGAATTTCATGCCTGCGACATGTTTCAAAAAAGCTGGCACAAGTGACAAAAAAGACTGAGAACGTTGAGGAATGTTCATCAAACACTTACTTGGAACATCCCACAGGTGAACAGGCTAATTGGGAACAGGTGGGTGCCATGATTGGGTATAAAAGCAGCTTCCATGAAATGCTCAGTGATTCACAAACAAGGATGGGGCGAGGGTCACCACTTTGTCAACAAATGCGTGAGAAAATTGTCGGAACAGTTTAAGAACGACATTACTCAACAAGCTATTGCAAGAAATTTAGGGATTTCACCATCTTAGGTCTGTAATATCATCAAAAGGTTCAGAGAATCTGGAAAAATCACTGCACGTAAGCGATGATATTACGGACCTTCGATGCATCAGGCGGTACTGCGTCAAAAAGCGACATCAGTGTGTAAAGGATATCACCACATGGGCTCAGGAACACTTCAGAAAACCACTGTCAGTAACTACAGTTTGTTGCTACATCTGTAAGTGCAAGTTAAAACTCTACTATGCAAAGCGAAAGCCATTTATCAACAACACCCAGAAACGCCGTCGGCTTCGCTGGGCCCGAGCTCATCTAAGATGGACTGATGCAAAGTGGAAAAGTGTTCTGTGGTCTGACGAGTCCACATTTCAATTTTTTTTTGAAAACTGTGGATGTCGTGTCCTCCGGAACAAAGAGGAAAAGAACCATCCGGATTTTTAAAGGCGCAACGTTGAAAAGCCAGCATGTGTGATGGTATGGGGGTGTATTAGTGCCCAAGACATGGATAACTTACACATCTGTGAAGGCACCATTAATGCTGAAAGGTACATACAGGTTTTGGAGCAACATATGTCGCCATCCAAGCAACATTATCATGGACGCCCCTGCTTATTTCAGCAAGACGATGCCAAGCCACGTGTTACAACAGCGTGGCTTCGTAGTAAAAGAGTGCGGGTACTAGACTGGCCTGCCTGTAGTCCAGACCTGTCCCCCATTGAAAATGTGTGGTGCATTATGAAGCCTAAAATACCACAACGGAGACCCCCGGACTGCTGAACAACTTAAGCTGTACATCAAGCAAGAATGGGAAAGAATTCCACCTGAAAAGCTTCAAAAATGTGTCTCCTCAGTTCCCAAATGTTTACTGAGTGTTGTTAAAAGGAAAGGCCATGTAACACAGTGGTAAAAATGCCCCTGTGCCAACTTTTTTGCAATGTGTTGCTGCCATTAAATTCCAAGTTAATGATTATTTGCAAAACAAAATTAAGTTTCTCAGTTCGAACATTAAATATATTGTCTTTGCAGTCTATTCAATTGAATACAAGTTGAAAAGGATTTGCAAGTCATTGCATTCTGTTTTTATTTACGATTTACACAACGTGGCAACTTCACTGGTTTTGGGTTTTGTACGTGCAGGTGTGTGAGTCTTTGCAATGGGGGCTTGTTGAACGAGGTTATTAGGACATAATAACTTTAAACACACAATCCCTCAGGTGGATGGCGGCAGAAACTGGAAAAGTCAATAAAAAAGGCAGACAACAAACGCGAGGCTAAACTATCCTGGAGTGCCTTTAAAAACAACTCTTAAACATGTTCAACACCATGTTCGGTCTTCAAAAGAAATTCACAAAAAGCTTGCCAAGAGAAGACTTAGTACGATTAAAAGTTCTCCCCTAACAGCCTTGTTGGGAGCCCAGTGTTTTTGTGTGAGTCTAAGACGGGGGATCAGCCACCCGCGGCTCTAGAGCCACATGCGGCTCTTTGGTTGCTACATGGAGCTTTTTCAAAAATGTATGGAAATAGAAAATAAAATGGGGTGGAAAAATATGTTTGTTGTTGTACTATGTTTTCTGCAGAACCTTTCTAATTGTTAGAAAGCCCACTGTTGAATATGTTTATGCTTCTCTGATGAGAGTATTTGTCCTACTAATTTCAGCGGCCCTTGAACTCACCATTGTGTAGACTGTGACTTAGCCGTTTGTTTACATGTACAACTTTCTCCGACGCTGCCACAGAAAAGTGTGGTTTTTTGCCACTCCTTCTTTGTCTAATTTCAATCAATCAGTCAATGTTTATTTATATAGCCCTAAATCACAAGTGTCTCAAAGGGCTGCACAAGCCACAATGTCATCCTCGGTTCAGAGCCCACATAAGGGCAAGGAAAAACTCACAACCCAGTGGGATGTCAATATGAATGACAATGAGAAACCTTAGAGAGGACCGCAGATGTGGGTGACCCCCCTACCCCTCTAGGGAAGACCGGATGCAATGGACGTCGAGTGGGTTTAGTATAATATTGTGAAAGTCCAGTCCATAGTGGATCTAACATAATAGTGAGAGTCCAGTCCATAGAGGATCTAACATTATAGTGAGAGTCCAGTCCATAGTGGGGCCAGCATGAGACCATCTCGAGCGGAGATGGGTCAGCAGTGCAGAGATGTCCCCAACCGATGCACAGGTGAGCGGTCCACCCCGGGTCCCGACTCTGGACAGCCAGCACTTCATCCATGGCCACCGGACCTGTGCCCCCCCTCCCCCTTCTACAAGGGAGAGGGGGGCAGAAAAGAAAAGAAACGGCAGATCAACTACCGTAATTTCCGGACTATAAGTCGCTACTTTTCCCCTCATTCTGGTCCCTGCGGCTTATACAAGGGTGCGGCTTATTTACGGCCTGTTCTTCTCCGACACCGACGAAGAGGATTTCGGTGGTTTTAGTACGCAAGGAGGAAGAGGATGACACAATGATTAAAGCCTGGCTTTTCATATACTGGTAGGCTGGTTATTTTGATAACGTACAGGCGAGCACTTTGTATTACTTTGCACCGTTGTATTATTTGTACTCTGCACGAATGCTGTTCGCCATGTCAAAGATGTGAAAGTTTGATTGAATGATTGAAAGATGTATTGTTAATAAATGGGACACTTTGCGTTCCCTAACAGTCATCTGTGTCCCGACAATGGCCTCCGTGGTAGCAGGAACCCCTATATACTACGGTAATTACACATCAAAACCCTGCGGCTTATAGTCGGGTGCAGCTTATATATGGAGCAATCTGTATTTTCCCCTAAATTTAGCTGGTGCGGCTTATAGTCAGGTGCGGTTTACAGTCCGGAAATTACGGTAGTCTAAAAAGGGGGTCTATTTAAAGGCTAGAGTATACAAATGAGTTTTAAGATGGGACTTAAATGCTTCATTTTGTCCACCAAACATTGTATGCTGTGCGTGAATGCACAAAAGGTGAGCTTTGTTGATGTTATTGACTTGTTGGAGTGCTAATCAGGCATATGTTGGTCACTGCATGACTGCAAGCTCATCGATGCTAACATGCTATTTACATATTGCATCATTATGCCTCATTTGGAGGTATATTTGAGCTCATTTAATTTCCTTTACTTATGTCCTCTGTGTATTTAATTTGCATGTATCATGACACATGCATTGCTGTTTGTGTGCCATGTTGTTCCAGACCACAGCAAACGTTACCCAGCTTGCAAAGATTGCAATAAATCTATTAGAAGAAGACAGCCTGCGGTTTCCTTTAACTTGGACACACACATCTATACCTTTGGCCATTCTAAATCAGTCATTTCCAGGAGTTATCTCACTGATATGCACGCCAAAGTACACAAGCGTACAGATTTGACAACAGGTTTAATGTTTTTCAACACAACCATTAGATACTATGTTTTCTTCCAGGACTTTCCAGTCTCTCTCCAAACTTCCTCTCCCTCCTGCACCCGGCCGCTCACTCTTAAAGACAACAGATGATTAGATTAACACGTACCACCTGTGAAATCGAATCACCTGCCAGCTGTGTCTCGCCGTCAGCACATGCCCCGCCCCTGCCCGATGGCGCTCGTCCTCAGCACCACGGACAGCGGCGGTGACTTTTACTCCTACAGACAGCGCTGGCTACACCTCCCCCCACACTCACCCTCTGAGAAGTTTTACTAATGTTTTCCAATGTTGTAAAAATGTGTAGAATAAATATTACATTTCAACATTTCTGTCAACAAAGATTTGCGTCAGCCTGCGACACATAGTCGTTTTGATAGTAGGCTAATATAGCTAATATAGACACTTACGTCATGTGTTGTCTTCATTATAACACTTATATAAGACTTTTAACCCTGTAAGACCCCTTGTTGTAAAATTACAACGTTACCTTTAAAGGCCTACTGAAATGAATGGTTTTTATTTAAACAGGGACAGCAGATCCATTCTATGTGTCATACTTGATCATTTCGCGATATTGCCATATTTTTGATAAAAGGATTTAGTAGAGAACAACGACGATAAAGGTCGCAACTTTTGGTCGCTGATAAAAAAAAAGCCTTGCCTGTACCGGAAGTAGCGTGACGTCACCAGAGGAAGGACTCCTCATATTCTACCATTGTTTTCAATGGAGCGAGAAAGATTCGGACCGAGAAAGTGACGATTACCCCATTAATTTGAGCGAGGATGAAAGATTTGTGGATGAGGAAAGTGAGAGTGAAGGACTAGAGAGGCAGTGCACGACGTATCTTTTTTCGCTCTGACCGTAACTTAGGTACAAGGGTTCATTGGATTCCACACTTTCTCCTTTTTCTATTGTGGATCACGGATTTGTATTTTAAACCACCTCGGATACTATATCCTCTTGAAAATGAGAGTCGAGAACGCAAAATGGACATTCACAGTGACTTTTATCTCCACGAAAATACATCGGCGAAGCTCTTTAGCTACTGAGCTAACGTGATAGCATCTGGCTCAAATGCAGATAGAAACAAAATAAATAAATCCCTGACTGGAAGGATAGACAGAAGATCAACAATACTATTAAACCATGGACATGTAACTACACGGTTAATAATTCTCAGCCTGGTGAAGCTTAACAATGCTGTTGCTAACGACGCCATTGAAGCTAACTTAGCAACGGGACCTCACAGAGTTATGCTAAAAACATTAGCTATCCACCTACACCAGCCAGCCTTCATCTGCTCATCAACACCCGTGCTCACCTGCGTTCCAGCGATCGACGGAGCGACGAAGGACTTCACCCGATCATCCGTGCGGTTGGCGGCTAGCGTCGGCTAGCGTCAGCTAGCGTCGGCTTGCGCGTCTGCTATCCAAGTAAGTCCTCCTGGTTGTGTTGCTACAGCCAGCCGCTAATACACCGATCCCACCTACAACTTTCTTCTTTGCAGTCTCCATTGTTCATTAAACAAATTGCAAAAGATTCACCAACACAGATGTCCAGAATACTGTGGAATTTTGAAATGAAAACAGAGATTTTTTGTACTGGATTCAATGGGGTACCAATACTTCCGTTTATCTAGTGACGTCACGCGCATACGTCATCATATATAGACGTTTTCAACCGGAAGTTTCGCGGGAAATTTAAAATTGCACTTTATAAGTTAACCCGGCCGTATTGGCATGTGTTGCAATGTTAAGATTTCATCATTGATATGTAAACTATCAGACTGCGTGGTCGTAGTAGTGGGTTTCAGTAGGCCTTTAACCATCCTAAAAAACAATCTGTTATATGTATTTATTTATTTTACCACATTTATATAGTATTGGGTCCTATTGTTCAGTCTCACAAGGCTATTGGATTGTACATTTGTTTATAAGTCACGCCTTCTGGCCATGAACTCACACAACCTCTCAAGGTTTCCTTCGAACAACATCTATTTGTTTCATTGGACTGGATTCATCAGATTCAAGTAAGTAAAATGTCTTTTATTTTATTTTTTGGTTGTTATACAATGTCTAGAGCAGGGGTCACCAACGCGGTGCCCGCGGGCACCAGGTAGCCCGTAAGGACCAGATGAGTAGCCCGCTGGCCTGTTCTAAAAATAGCTCAAATAGCAGCACTTACCAGTGAGCTGCCTCTATTTTTTAAATTGTATTTATTTACTAGCAAGCTGGTCTCGCTTTGCCCGACATTTTTAATTCCAAGAGAGACAAAACTCAAATAGAATTGGAAAATCCAAGAAAATATTTTAAAGACTTGGTCTTCACTTGTTTAAATAGATTCATTATTTTTTTTACTTTGCTTCTTATAACTTTCAGAAAAACAATTTTAGAGAAAAAATACAACCTTAAAAATTATTTTAGGATTTTTAAACACATATACCTTTTAAATTCCTTCCTCTTCTTTCCTGACAATTTAAATCAATGTTCAAGTAAATTATTTTTTTTTATTGTAAAGAATAATAAATACATTTTAATTTAATTCTTCATTTAAGCTTCTGTTTTTTCGACGAAGAATATTTGTGAAATATTTCTTCAAACTTATCATGGTTAAAATTCAAAAAAATTATTCTGGCAAATCTAGAAAATCTGTAGAATCAAATTGAAATCTTATTTCAAAGTCTTTTGAATTTCTTTTAAAATTTTTGTTCTGGAAAATCTAGAAGAAATAATGATTTGTCTTTGTGGACGGTATAGCTCGGTTGGTAGAGCGGCCGTGCCATCAACTTGAGGGTTGCAGGTTCGATCCCCGCTTCCGCCATCCTAGTCACTGCCGTTGTGTCCTTGGGCAAGACACTTTACCCACCTGCTCCCAGTGCCACCCACACTGGTTTAAATGTAACTTAGATATTGGGTTTCACAATGTAAAGCGCTTTGAGTCACTTGAGAAAAAGCGCTATATAAATATAATTCACTTCACTTCACTTCACTTTGTTAGAAATATAGCTTGGTCCAATTTGTTATATATTCTAACAAAGTGCAGATTGGATTTTAACCTATTTAAAACATGTCATCAAAATTCTAAAATTAATCTTAATCAGGAAAAATTGCTAATGATGTTCCGCAAATTCTTTTTTTAATTTTTTCAAAAAGATTCAAATTAGCTAGTTTTGCTCTTCTTTTTTTCGGTTGAATTTTGAATTTTAAAGAGTCGAAATTGAAGATAAACTATGTTTCAAAATTTAATTGTCATTTTTTTTCGTGTTTTCTCCTATTTTAAACCGTTCAATTAAGTGTAAATATCATTAATTATTAATAATAACATAGAGTTAAAGATAACTTGAGCAAATTGGCTATTTCTGGCAATTTATTTAAGTGTGTATCAAACTGGTAGCCCTTCGCATTAATCAGTACCCTAGAAGTAGCTCTTGGTTTCAAAAAGGTTGGTGACCCCTGGTCTAGAGCATGTACATATGTACTTATTGTGGAACAGATGCATCAAATTTCATTTAGAGCTTGTTATATAATTGTTGCAATTATACAACACTGGGTGAATGTGGTAGTCAAAATAGCTGGCTTGATAAAGTGGACTCAAACAGGTTGTATTCCCTCCACTACATCACTGGCTGAAGTATTTTCTCTATACATGGATAGTATACATTCTACCCTTGTGTTGTGTTCTGGTGACTGATTTAAAAGTTGTATCTCTAAAAAATGTAGTTAATTGATCAGCCTGACCTAAACTTCCATGACTTTGTCCACGAAGAGGATGTCAACAGACAATTCAGTTCTGGGGAAAGGAATGTTCCTGAATGTGTGGATGTAATGGGGGTATGCATGTTTTCCTTTTAGTATGATAATTACAGCCATTAATCCATTTGGAATTTGGACACTTTTGTCCAAAGTGACTTACCAGGCAGACACTATTGTCTACCCTGAGCACTTGGTCCACCAACTGTTGCTGATGTGATGCCACGCAACAGATTCCAATCCCTGTTGACGTCATTACATTTTGTAAACAACATGACAGTATCTGAGAGGGAAAAGAAAGACAAACTATGGAAACTCAGACTCTGGCTTGATTCATTCAGAGAGAAATGCCTGCAGGTGTACCAGAAGAGCACAACTCTGTGGATGAGGTGATGATGCTGCAGACACTGCAATACAGGATACACCAACACACAATGCAGAAAGTGTGATGTTCAGGGACTGTTTTTAGGACTTTCACCACCAATGAAAGTCTTCATGACCAATGTCATGAAAAGAAAAAAAGAGGGTGGAAAAGCGTTTAAGAGTTTTATCTTGTTTCATATTTTTTATATTTGTAATAGATGACTTCATACAAATATAACTAATGTGTGATTATTATTAATGGTATATACCGTTATGGGGATAAGTAAGCAATCAACCCTGCAAATGAACCCTTAGTTGTTCAGACAACGTGAGTACAAATACAGAAATTCTGCTCCCATCAAAGCCTATTGTTGCAATATTACAACATTTGTCTAAAAACATACATACAACTCTTCAATTTCTGCATCAAATGCCTCCTACAACAACATCCGAATACATTCTAACAAAATGATTTTACAATAATAATAATATATGTGTGAATGTCTCTTGGTGTGGCCGACTGATCTTCGGGAGCCCGGGATACAGGTTTGAGCAAGACTTTTATTTTCATAAATACAAGGCGCAGGACTTGTCAGCCAGCCGTGTGCGTGCTTTCGTTCTCGGTCTCCTCGTGTGCTTCTGCTCCCAGCCGCCCTCCTCCTCATGGCCTCGGCCCCTGCTGATAAAGGCGACAGGTGATTAGATAACCAGCCCCAGCTGGGCAATCTACTCACCTGCCAGCTGGGCTTCGAAGCCGGGCCATACACACTCCCTTCCCGCAGGAGGCGCGCCGACCACGCCCCCCTCCACAATATGTTTCTGATATAAATTGTCAATAAAAGCAATTGCTCTTTTGGTGGCCCACTCGCGGCACAACAACGGGCACATGTTATGGTTCATACTCCTGCCATCTCTCATTCTGCTGTGCGCTCTGCCGAGCGTCCAAAGTCCAAAGAGGGAAAGGCAGGCTCGGAAGTCCAAAGGCAGTCTTTTAAGTCCAAAGACAGGCGGAAGGTCACGGGCTGGAGCAAGGCATCGTGGTCAGTGGGCAGGCGTGAGGTCGAAATCCAGAGAGGCAAGAGGAAGTCCAGAGGGGATCCGGGAAGACGAGACAAACAACTCGACAACGAGGAAGGACGATGGGAAGCTGGATAACGAAGCGACACGGGACACAATGAACGCGACGGGGAGGGAACACAGAGAGAGGATATGCACATGCGAGAAGGTTAGAGACGTAATGGGCTTACTGTACGTGTACGAGTAGCTACGTTCTGGCACTGGATCTTAGGACGCGCAGGCTTATGAAGCAGGTCGAGCGTACCGCGGGCCACGCCCACGGGCGTTCCCTCACGCAGTCAGTAATCAACACACCTGACCGTGATGAGTGACCTGCCTTCATAAGCCAATGCGTCCTGAGATCCAGTGCCAGAACGTAGCTACTCGTACAGGTACAGTGAGCCTGTATGTCTCCAGCCTTCTCACATGTGCATATCCTCTCTCTGTGTTCCCTCCCCGTCGTCTTCATTGTGTCCCGTGTTGTTTCGTTATCCAGCTTCCGGTCGTCCTTCCACATTGTCGAGCTGTGTGTCTCGTCTTCCCGGATCCCCTCTGGACTAGGGTTGTATGGTATACCGGTATTAGTATCATACCACGATACTAATGAACCATTTTTGGTACGACACCGTCTCTGAAAAGTACCCAAATTCGTGGTATCATCCAAAACTAATGTAAAGTATCAAACAACAGAAGAATAAGTGATTATTACATTTTAACAGAAGTGTAGATAGAACATGTTAAAAGAGAAAGTAAGCAGATATTAACAGTAAATGAACAAGTAGATTAATAATTAATTTTCTACCACTTGTCCTTAATAATGTTGACAAAATAATAGAAATATAAATGACACAATATGTTACTGCATATGTCAGCAGACTAATTAGGAGTCTTTGTTTGTTTACTTACTACTAAAAGACAAGTTGTCTTGTATGTTCACTATTTTATTTAAGGACTTAACGGCAATAATAAACATATGTTTAATGTACCCTAAGATTTGTTGTTAAAATAAAGCCAATAATACCATTTTTTTGTGGTGCCCTTTATTTAGAAAAGTACCGAAATAATTTTAGTACCGGTACCGGTACCAAAATATTGGTATCGTTACAACACTACTCTTGCCTTTCATAGTCTCCTTCTCCCGCTGTACCGTCACAGCACCGATGCGAAAGAAACAATGTCGCACAAAGAGCATGATTTCACATGAGCATCATCAGTCCTTCCACCTTAAAGGCCTACTGAAAGCCACTACTACCGATCACGCAGTCTGATAGTTTATATATCAATGATGAAATCTTAACATTGCAACACATGCCAATACGGCCGGGTTAACTTATAAAGTGACTTTTAAAACTTCCCGGGAAATATCCGGCTGAAACATCGCGGTATGATGACGTATGCGCGTGACGAAGTCCGAGTAACGGAAGTTATGGTACCCCGTAGAATCCTATACAAAAAGCTCTGTTTTCATTTCATAATTCCACAGTATTCTGGAAAATATTTTGCAATTTTTTTAATGAACAATGAAGGCTGCAAAGAAGACAGTTGTAGGTGGGATCAGTGTATTAGCAGCGGACTACAGCAACACAACCAGGAGGACTTTGTTGGAGCGCTAGCCGCGCTAGCCGCCGACCTCACCTTGACTTCCTACGTCTCCGGGCCGCCAAACGCATCGGGTGAAGTCCTTCGTCCTTCTGCCGATCGCTGGAACGCAGGTGAGCACGGGTGTTGATGAGCAAATGAGGGCTGGCTGGCGTAGGTGGAGAGCTAATGTTTTTAGCATAGCTCTGTGCAGTCCGGTTGCTAAGTTAGCTTCAATGGCGTCGTTAGCACAGCATTGTTAACCTTCGCCAGCCTGGAAAGCATTAACCGTGTATTTACATGTCCACGGTTTAATAGTATTGTTGATTTTCTATCTATCCTTTCAGTCAGGGGTTTATTTCTTTTGTTTCTATATGCAGTTAAAGCAAGATGCTATCACGTTAGCTCGTAGCTAAAGCATTTCGCCGATGTATTGTTGTGGAGATAAAAGGCACTGAATGTCCATTTCGCGTTCTCGACTCTCATTTTCAAGAGGATATAGTATCCGAGGTGGTTTAAAATACAAATCTGTGATCTACAATAGAAAAAGGAGAGTGTGGAATCCAATGAGCCAGCTTGTACCTAAGTTACGGTCAGAGCGAAAAAAGATACGTCCATCACTGCCTCTCAAGTCATTCACTGTAACGTTCCTCATCTACGAATCTTTCATCCTCGCTCAAATTAATGGGGTAATCATCACTTTCTCGGTCCGAATCTCTCTCGCTCCATTGTAAACAACGGGGAATTGTGAGGAATACTAGCTCCTGTGACGTCACGCTACTTCCGGTACAGGCAAGGCTTTTTTTTATCAGCGAGCAAAAGTTGCGAACTTTATCGTCGATTTTCTCTACTAAATCCTTTCAGCAAAAATATGGCAATATCGCAAAATGATCAAGTATGACACATAGAATGGATCTGCTATTCCCGTTTAAATTAAAAAAAATCATTTCAGTAGGCCTTTAAGGTGATGGACCAAACTTTCCCAGGAATTTATCAGGAGTGATAAATAAGACAACAAGGAAATTAAAATAAGGTTCAACAATTTATTTTCTAATGTCAAGCACTGTTATTGTCTTTGTGGAGCCTCAAGTGTTTAACATGTTGTATTGAAAGTAAACAGGGATGGCTAATTCTACATTTCAAATGCAAAGCCTGCCTACAGGGTAGTTTGGCAAGATTGCGTGTAAAGAAAAGGATACGACCATGCTTGTTTGTTCCGCAGAGAGAAGCCAACACACGTACATGCCAAACTGACAGCTTCTTTTAAGACATTGATCCATTCTACAATGAGCACAATGTAGTTTGTGATAATATGATATATTGCCAGTGGCGGATGCTGGTCTCTCAAGGAGCTCCTCATAAAATGTGTTGGTTTATTTATAAGTAAATTCTACCACTGTGTTACATGGCCTTTCCTTTTAACAACACTCAGTAAACGTTTGGGAACTGAGGAGACACATTTTTGAAGCTTCTCAGGTGGAATTATTTCCCATTCTTGCTTGATGTACAGCTTAAGTTGTTCAACAGTCCGGGGGTCTCCGTTGTGGTATTTGAGGCTTCATAATGCGCCACGCATTTTCAATGGGAGACAGGTGTGGACTACAGAAAGGCCAGTCTAGTACCCGCACTCTTGCTGAAATAAGAAGGGGCGTCCATGGTAACGTTGTTTGGATGGCAACATATGTTGCTCCAAAACCTGTATGTACCTTTCAGCATTAATGGTGCCTTCACAGATGTGTAAGTTACCCATGCCTAGGGCGCTAATACACCCCCATACCATCACAGATGCTGGCTTTTGAACTTTGCGCATTTAACAATCCGGATGGTTCTTTTCCTCTTTGGTCGGGAGGACACGACGTCCACAGTTTCCAAAAACAATTTGAAATGTGGACTCGTCAGACCACAGAACACTTTTCCACTTTGCATCAGTCCATCTTAGATGAGCTCGGGCCCAGCGAAGCCGGCGGCGTTTCTGGGTGTTGTTGATAAATGGCTTTCGCTTTGCATGGTACAGTTTTAACTTGCACTTACAGATGTAGCGACCAACTGTAGTTACTGACAGTGTTTTTTTAAAGTGATCCTGAGTCCATGTGGTGATATCCTTTACACACTGATGTCGCTTTTTGTACCGCCTGAGGGATCCAAGGTCACGGGCATTCAATGTTGGTTTTCGGCATTGCAGGGCTTTCTCCAGTGATTTAGAAGAAGCTAAAACATTGCAGACGGCGGATGGACGTTAGCCGCTAGCTAGCTAGCCATGTCTTAAAGCACCTCTTCCTGAGGGCGTTTCAGTGTTATAACTTCACCTTTATCTTTAGTTTTTAAGCCAAAATGCGTCGTTGCCTCCTAGCAGTTCCACCGTAGACACGGCACAGGAGCCAAGCGTGCAGTTTTAACAAAGTTTTAATGTGCGTAGATTTTTGTCAAAGTCTTTCTCCAGCAGAACGAGACTTTTCAGTCACGTCCGTATCCTCTCCCCCCTCCTGCTCTCGGCCGCCTACTGTTAAAGACAACAGATGATTAGATTAACACGTACCACCTGGGAAATCTAATCACCTGTCAGCTGTGTCTCGCCGTCAGCACATGCCCCGCCCCCATCCAATGGTGCTGGTCCTCAGCACCACAGACAGAGGCGGTGACCTTTGCTTCTGCCGGCGCGCTGGCCACACCTCCCTCCACATACTAATACCGGTATACCGTACAACCCTAGTCTGGACAGGGCCTAAGTCTTTCTGCAGATTTAAAGCTTCAGCCACAATCTGTCTGATTGCCTATTCATGATATGTAACAAGCTTTTTTATCAACTTGAAATTCAGGGTAGCCATTGACGTGATTTGAAAGGGGTTCCATAAATGAGAGTACCGATGTGAAAATGCAGCTCTGACCCTGAACACAACTCAGGTACATCTTAAAAAAAACGTCCATAAACAAGACCGGAGGGCAAAAGATGCTTATAGGGGCACTAAGTGTAGTTGAAGGAAAGTGCCGCTGTTGGCGGTGGAGGCAGCCTTCCATTTAGGAGAAAACCAGGCTTTATGTTGATTCATTACTCTATTAGGCTCTGTGACAGAGATAAGGACCAGCATGCTTCAAAGTGATGGCTGACCTGTGCGGTTTTTTACCCATCCTGCATGCAACACACCAACACCAGCCCTGTTTGTCAAATGCATGCTGAAATAAACAGTTGTATTCACGCTTTGTATCTAATATGTGCTCATGTACAAGATGGCTACATGGCTCTAGTCTTACATTAAACATTAAGACAACGGCTTGGTTGGGGGCGTGGTTATTTACAGCTAGAATTCACCAACTCGAGTATTTCATATATATTTCATATATATATATATATATATATATATATATATATATATATATATATATATATACACTACCGTTCAAAAGTTTGGGGCCACCCAAACAATTTTGTGGAATAGCATTCATTTCTAAGAACAAGAATAGACTGTCGAGTTTCAGATGAAAGTTCTCTTTTTCTGGCCATTTTGAGCGTTTAATTGACCCCACAAATGTGATGCTCCAGAAACTCAATCTGCTCAAAGGAAGGTCAGTTTTGTAGCTTCTGTAACGAGCTAAACTGTTTTCAGATGTGTAAACATGATTGCACAAGGGTTTTCTAATCATCAATTAGCCTTCTGAGCCAATGAGCAAACACATTGTACCATTAGAACACTGGAGTGATAGTTTCTGGAAATGGGCCTCTATACACCTATGTAGATATTGCACCAAAAACCATACATTTGCAGCTAGAATAGTCATTTACCACATTAGCAATGTATAGAGTGTATTTCTTTAAAGTTAAGACTAGTTTAAAGTTATCTTCATTGAAAAGTACAGTGCTTTTCCTTCAAAAATAAGGACATTTCAATGTGACCCAAACTTTTGAACGGTAGTGTATATATATATATATATATATATATATATATATATATATATATATATATATATATATATATATATATATATATATATATATATATATATATATATATATGTATGAAATACTTGACTTTCAGTGAATTCTAGCTCTATATATATATATATATATATATATATATATATATATATATATATATATATATATATATATATATATATATATATATGTATATACATTTATTTTATTTACATAAAAGAAATACTTGAATTTCAGTGTTCCGGTGGCTATCCATTAGATGGCAGTATTGTCCTGTTTAACTTCTCCGTTCATGATGAGTATATCATTTCGGCCACCGTGTTCAATGGAGAAGTATGTTCTACATATTTACAGGCAACATACACCTTCCCCTTCAAACTGTCCTGGATGAACTGAAATTCTTGTTTCCATTCGTTTTGGAACTTGCAAGCGTATTTCTTCATCTTGCTCATCGACGGCGTCACCATGTCTGTAATTTCCTCGTTCTTCTGCTTCGTCTCCTTGTTGTGTGCGCAGTTGTGCACTCTACTCTCTAAAAGCCCTAGATGTTATGACGTCATTGGGCAGGCAAGCTGTTTATATTGTGGGAAAGCGGACGTGAGAACAGGCTGTCCCCACTCAGTCTCAGGTCCGCATTGAGCTGGAGGGGGCGTGGCCTCCAGCTCCGGCTGAATACCGGGAGTTTGTCGGGAGAAAATCTCTGCCGGGAGGTTGTCGGGAGAGGCGCTGAATACCGGGATTCTACCGCTAAAAACGGGAGGGTTGGCAAGTATGCTGATGACAGTATTTGGCCAACGTCGTTTTGTCCTACAAATTTTGGCGGTCCTTGAACTCACCATAGTTGGTTTACCTGTACAACTTTCTCCGTCGCTGCCACAAAAAGACGTGTTTTATGCCACTCCTTCTTTGTCTCATTTTGTCCACCAAACGTTTTACGCTGTGCGTGAATGCACAAAGGTGAGTTTTGTTGATGTAATTGACTTGCGTGGAGTGCTAAAAATCCATGCTAACATGCTATTTAGGCTAGCTGTGTGTGCATATTGCATCATTACGCCTCGTTTGTAGGTATATTTGAGTTCATTTAATGTCCTTTACTGATGTCCTCTGTGTATTTCATTTTTATTTGTGTGTCTCATGACACAATATCTGTATGTAATATTGGCTGCATTTCTGATTGTGTGCCATGTTGTTCCAGACCACAGCAAACGTTACCATGTTGTTCCAGACCACAGCAAACATTACCCAGCTTGCAAAGATTGTAATAAATCCATTAGAAGAAGACAGCCTGTTCTTTCCTTTAACTTGGGCACACACATCTATACCTTCTGCAGTTTTAAGCCAGTAATTTCCAGGAGGTATGTAACCCTCTGAGACACTAACTTAATGTGTTGCCTTCAATATAACACTTACATAAGGCTTTTAACTTTTTGCGGCTCCAGACAGATTTGTTTTTTGTATTTTTGGTCACTTATGACTCTTTCAACATGTTGGGTTGCCGACCCCTGTTCTAGATGAGCTCGGGCCCAGCGAAGCCGGCGGCGCTTCTGGGTGTTGTTGATAAATGGCTTTCGCTCTGCATAGTAGAGTTTTAACTTGCACTTACAGATGTAGCGACAAACTGTAGTTACTGACAGTGGTTTTCTGAAATGTTCCTGAGTCCATGTGGTGATATCCTTTACACACTGGTGTCGCTTTTTGATGCAGTACCGCCTGAGGGATCGAATTTCCGTAATATCATCGCTTACGTGCAGATATTTTCCCAGATTGTCTGAAACTTTTGATGGTATTACGGACCGTAGATGGTGCAATAGCTCGTTGAGATATGTTGTTTTTAAACTGTTCGACAATTTGCTCACGCATTTGTTGACAAAGTGGTGACCCTCGCCCCATCCTTGTTTGTGAATGACTGAGCATTTTATGGAAGCGACTTTTATACCCAATCATGGCACCCACCTGTTCCCAATTAGCCTGTTCACCTGTGGGATGTTCCAAATAAGTGTTTGATGAGCATTCCTCAACTTTCTCCGTCTTTTTTGCCACTTGTGCCAACTTTTTTGGAAATATTTGCAAAAAATAACAAAGTTTTCCAGTTTGAATGTTAAGTATCTTGTCTTTGCAGTTTATTCAATATAATATAAGTTAAAAAGGATTTGCAAATCATTGTATTCTGTTTTTATTTACCATTTACACAACGTGCCGACTTCACCGGTTTTGGGTTTTGTACTTTTGCCCAAATTCTGGTCTTATCAGACATAATTCAGTGTCCTTGTGCACCAAACTTTGCACACACTTTCTTGGTTTACACCAGTCATACGTCACTGTCACGCCAAGTCACACAACAGGTGCCTTCACTGACCTTCCAAATATAGAAACGGAGACATAAATAACATGACTGACTCATAACTGTCAATAGGAACCGAAACTTAGTCTGTACCTTCATTCTTGCAATGTCTCTGTTAAAATGATGTTTTTTTTTGCAAAGGGGCATAAACCTCAATTTGTTGTTCATCTGCTTTTGTAATTAGCAGCTAAATAAAACTGCTATTTATTTCAAGACTTGCGACTTTTTTTTTTCTAATAGGCTCAGCATATGGAAAAAGTATGTCATCCCATGTATCTGATATGTGTGTCAAAATCATTCATTATATATTAAATCAACTTTAACCTAAATAAAATCACATCAAATTTCAATTGTAATGTCGGTCTAACATACACTATATTGCCAAAAGTATTTGGCCACCCATCCGAATGATGAGAATCAGGTGTCCTAATCACTTGGCCCGGCCACAGGTGTATAAAATCAAGCACTTAGGCATGGAGAATGTTTCTACAAACATTTGTGAAAGAATGGGCCGCTCTCAGTGATTTCCAGCGTGGAACTGTCATAGGATGCCACCTGTGCAACAAATCCAGTCCTGAAATGTCCTCGCTCCTAAATATTCCAAAGTCAACTTTATTATAAGAAAAGTGAAGAGTTTGGGAACAACAGCAACTCAGCCACTAAGTGGTAGGCCACCTAAACTGACAGAGAGGGGTCAGCAAACGCTGAAGCGCATAGTGCAAAGACTTTCTGCACAGTCAGTTGCGACAGAGCTCCAAACTTCATGTGACCTTCCGATTAGCCCACGTACGGTACGCAGAGAGCTTCATGGAATGGGTTTCCATGGCCGAGCAGCTGCATCTAAACCAGGGGTCACCAACCTTTTTGAAACCAAGAGCTACTTCTTGGGTACTGATTAATGCGAAGGGCTACCAGTTTGATACACACTTAAATAAATTGCCAGAAATAGCCAATTTGCTCAATTTACCTTTAACTCTATGTTATTATTAATAATTAATGATATTTACACTTAATTGAACGGTTTAAAAGAGGAGAAAACACGAAAAAAAATGACAATTAAATTTTGAAACATAGTTTATCTTCAGTTTCGACTCTTTCAAATTCAAAATTCAACCGAAAAAAAGAAGAGAAAAACTAGCTAATTCGAATCTTTTTGAAAAAATTAAAAAAATAATTAATGGAACATCATTAGTAATTTTTCCTGATTAAGATTAATTTTAGAATTTTGATGACATGTTTTAAATAGGTTAAAATCCAATCTACACTTTGTTAGAATATATAACAAATTGGACCAAGCTATATTTCTAACAAAGACAAATCATTATTTCTTCTAGAAATTCCAGAACAAAAATTTTAAAATAAATTCAAAAGACTTTGAAATAAGATTTAAATTTGATTCTACAGATTTTCTAGATTTGCCAGAATATTTTTTTTAATTTTAATCATAATAAGTTTGAAGAAATATTTCACAAATATTCTTCGTCGAAAAAACAGAAGCTAAAATGAAGAATTAAATTACAATTTATTTATTATTCTTTACAATAAAAAAAATAAATTTACTTGAACATTGATTTAAATTGTCAGGAAAGAAGAGGAAGGAATTTAAAAGGTAAAAAGGTATAATGTGTTTAAAAATCCTAAAATCATTTTTAAGGTTGTATTTTTTCTCTAAAATTGTCTTTCTGAAAGTTATAAGAAGCAGAGTAAAAAAAAAAAAAGAATTTATTTAAACAAGTGAAGACCAAGTCTTTAAAATATTTTCTTGGATTTTCAAATTCTATTTGAGTTTTGTCTCTCTTAGAATTAAAAATGTCGGGCAAAGCGAGACCAGCTTGCTAGTAAATAAAAAAAATTTATAAAATAGAGGCTGCTATTTGAGCTATTTTTAGAACAGGCCAGCGGGCTACTCATCTGGTCCTTACGGGCTACTTGGTGCCCGCGGGCACCGCGTTGGTGACACCTGATCTAAACCATACATCACCAAGTCCAATGCAAAGTGTCGGATGCAGTGGTGTAAAGCAGTGGTCCCCAACCACCGGTCCGGGGACCGGTACCGGTCCGTGACGCATTTGCTACCGGGTCGCAGAGAAACATAAAATAATTTATAAATGATTTAACTTTGGCCCGTCCCACTTGACACACCAATAAGCTTGTTTATAGATCTATAATACAACTCCTTATAGGGAGTTGCTATTTGTTATATTTGTTATAACTCTGTGACATGATATAATGCACATTAATGAACATTTAAAATATACATGTGACAGATTGTAGCCAAAGGCTGATTTCCATCTGCATCTCATTGCAAAGAAACAACCCACTAAGTCAACGTTATAGTGACTTGTATTTTTCATGCACTTATTTTTGCTGCATTTATCTGGCAGGAGTGGAAAGCTGAAAATAATGCCTACATGAAACCGGTCCGTGGTGCAAAAAAGGTTGCCACTGGACTCTAGAGCAGTGGAGACGTGTTCTCTTGAGTGATGAATCAAGCTTTTCCATCTGGCAATCTAAAGGACGAGTCTGGGTTTGGAGGTTGCCAGGAAAACGCTACATTTCGGACTGCATTGTGCCGAGTGTGAAATTTGGCGGAGGAGGAATTATGGTGTGGGGTTGTTTTTCAGGAATTGGGCTTGGCCCCTTAGTTCCAGTGAAAGGAACTTTGAATCCTCTAGGATACCAAAACATTTTGGACAATTCCATGCTCCCAACCTTGTGGGAACAGTTTGGAGCGGGCCACTTTCCTCTTCCAACATGACTGTGCACCAGTGCACAAAGCAAAGTCCATAAAGACATGCATGACAGAGTCTGGTGTGGATGAACTTGACTGGCCTGCACAGAGTCCTGACCTGAACCCGATAGAACACCTTTGGGATGAATTAGAACGGAGACTGAGAGCCAGGCCTTCTCAACCAACATCTGATCGAAAATTCCTATAAATACACTCCGCAACCTTGTGGACAGCCTTCCCAGAAGAGTTGAAGCTGTAATAGCTGCAAAATGTGGACCGACATCATATTGAACCCTATGGGTTAGGAATGGGATGGCACTTCAAGTTCATACGTGAGTCAAGGCAGGTGGCCAAATACTTTTGGCAATATAATGTAGTTCACTATATTTAGATAATAATTTGGCCTCAATTTAATTATATTGCAAAGCAGTACACTCAATACTTAGAGCCTAATATGCTAAGATCCAATTACCACACGCTAAACAGCGGGTGCAATGTATAAAATAGCTTGCACCATTAGTGGGCTGTTGTGTGCGATCTGCAAAGACTGCTTGTGCAATTGAAAAGTGGTGCAGACCGCGTGGATTATGCATGTACTATACGGGGCATCACCATGGAGACGCTGATTTACTGCACATTCATGTTATCACGTTGAATGTTAAATGGGTTAGTGCGCTGCGTATAGCGCTTTTCCTTATGGTTCTTTTCCTCCGAACCAAAGAGGAAAAGAACCATCCGGACTGTTATAGGCGCAAAGTTGAAAAGCCAGCGTCTGTGATGGTATGGGGGTGTATTAGTGCCCAAGGCATGGGTAACTTACACATCTGTGAAGGCACCATTAATGCTGAAAGGTACATACAGCTTTTGGAGCAACATAAGTTGCCATCCAAGCAACGTTATCATGGACGCCCCTGCTTATTTCAGCAAGACAATGCCAAGCCACGTGTTGCATCAACGTGGCTTCGTATTAAAAGAGTGCGGGTACTAGACTGGCCTGCCTGTAGTCCAGACCTGTCTCCCATTGAAAAGGTGTGACGCAATAGGAAGCCTAAAATACCACAACGGAGACCCCCGGACTGTTGAACAACTTAAGCTGTACATCAAGCAAGAATGGGAAAGAATTCCACCTGAAAAGCTTAAAAAATTGTTCTCCTCAGTTCCCAAACATTTACTAAGTGTTGTTAAAAGGAAAGGCCATACTTTTTTGCAATGTGTTGCTGTCATTAAATTCTAAGTTAATGATTATTTGCAAACAAAATAAGTTTCGCAGTTCGAACATTAAATATCTTGTTTTTGCAGTCTATTCAATTGAATATAAGTTGAAAAGGATTTGCAAATCATTGTATTCTGTTTTTATTTACCATTTACACAACTTGCCAAATTCACTGGTTTGGGGTATTGTATATTTATCAGTAATATACATGGAGAAGGGATAAAATTAGATACGCTGTGCCTGTTTCGACATTTTTCACACATGAATTGTGCAAATGTAACACTGTGATGTTCATTAAAGTAACTTCTTCATCACGCCTGAAACAAATAAACCATACCATACTGTGGAGGGGGGTGTGGTCTGCGGGCCTGCCGCGGAGCGGGGGTGTGTAAGGAACCGGCCTCGAAGTCAGCGGCAGGTGAGTAGATTGCCCCGCTGGGGCTTGTTATCTAATCACCTGTCGCCCTCATTAGCAGCAGCCGGAACGAGACACGTTGTTGGGAGTTGGAGAGAGAGAGACAAACGCACAGGGCGACACTGAAAAGTCCTCAAATTATATACTGCTGAAAAGCAAACAAGATGTGTGCATGTCAATAAAAGACTGTCTCAAATCGGACTCAGCAGAGAGACCTTCACACATACCAATCCTGCATGGGCTCAGACCAGTCTATAGTTGGCATGTACTCTTTGGGTCTTGTCTGAATTCTCCTACCAGATACATTTGTATTATAATCCTACAAATAATCTACAGTGTTTTAGTTTTATCATTCACATATCTACTTGCTAGTTTGTCAATATGTCCATTCATCCCTTTTCTACGGCTTAAGCCTTTCCCAAGTCTGCTGAAGTCCGTCTCAGCTGACTGTGCTGGAGGATATTGTGGAGTGACTTGGAAAAAAAACGGGTCACGTTTCCCTTGTGACCATACTTCTTAAAAATAGATAGCGCATGTTATTCTGAAATTAATTTAGTTGCACAGACAATTACTTGCAGTGTCAGTGTTTATTTTCCCCCAAAAAATACCAATATGGGAAACTGATTGAAAGCATAGAAATGAGAAATGATTCAAATGTGAAAGGGCTTCTTTAGTTGATGTTTTGCAGAAAAGGTGAGTTTCAATGTGTGACTGTATTCTCATATTACTTACATTAATACAGCAATATGATCACTTCAAAATATGTGTATCATTTCTTCACTCACTTTTTTTAGTCTACTATACCCATCCATATTTTCACTCACAACATCTCTTTACGTATATTTTGCTAGTGAAAATTAATCTGGCAGTCATTTCCCATAATATAAATTAGTTTTTGAGTAATGGGTAGCTCTGAGCTTGGAACCAGGGGCGCAGCTAGGGATTTTGGGCCCCATGAAAAGAATCTTTACAAGGCCCCATTTTTTTATGCTATTTTATGCATTTTAATGGGGCCCCCTCCATCATGGGCCCCTAGAATCCGTCTCCTTTACCCCCCCTTTTCGGCGCCCCTGCTTGGAACACCCCCTTTCCATCACCAGACTCGATATGCCGGTGTGACGTCATCTATCAATCAATCATTCAATCAATCAATCAATGTTTACTTATATAGCCCTAAATCACGAGTGTCTCAAAGGGCTGCACAACAAAATAAACACTGACACTACAAGATCCCACATCAGGGCAAGGAAAAACTCAACCCAATGGGATGACAATGAGAAACCTTGGAGGGTGGAGAAGGCCTGGCTCTCAGTCTCCGTTCTAATTCATCCCAAAGGTGTTCTACCGGGTTCAGGTCAGGACTCTGTGCAGGCCAGTCAAGTTCATCCACACCAGACTCTGTCATCCATGTCTTTATGGACCTTGCTTTGTGCACTAAGGGGCCAAGCCCAACTCCTGAAAAAACAACCCCACGCCATAATTCCTCCTCCACCCAATTTCACACTCGGCACAATGCAGTCTGAAATGTAGCGTTTTCCTGGCAACCTCCAAACCCAGGCTGGTCCATCAGATTGTCGGATAGAAAAACCTGATTTATCACTCCAGAGAAGGCGTCTAGAGTCCAGTGTTGACGTGCTTTACACCACTGCATCCGACACGTTGCATTGGACTTAGTGATGTATGGCTTAGATGCAGCTGCTCGGCCATGGAAACCCATTCCATGAAGCTCTCTGCGTACTGTGCGTGGGCTAATTGGAAGGTCACATGAAGTTTGGAGCTCTGCAGCAACTGACTGTGCAGAAAGTCGGCGACCTCTTTGCACTATGCGCTTCAGCATCCGCTGACCCCTCTCTGTCAGTTTACGTGGCCTACCACTTGGTGGCTGAGTTGCTGTTGTTCCCAAACTCTTCACTTTTCTTATAATAAAGTTGACTTTGGAAAATTTAGGAGCGAGGAAATTTCACGACTGGATTTGTCGCACAGGTGGCATCCTATGACAGTCCCACGCTGGAAATCACTGAGAGCGGCCCATTCTTTCACACATGTTTGCAGAAACAGTCTCCATGCCTAAGTGCTTGATTTTATACACCTGTGGCCGGGCCAAGTGATTAGGACACCTGATTTTGATCATTTGGAGGGGTGGCCAAATACTTTTGGCAATATAGTGTATGTTTAATATGAGTATTTGGTGAACATCGTTTTATCCTACTAATTTCGGTGGTTCTTGAACTCACCATAGTGTGGACTATGATGCAACAGTTTGTTTACATGTAAAATCTTCCACTTCTTCTATGTATTATTTTGTCCGCCAAAAGTTTTATGCTGTGCGTGAATGCACAAAGGTGCGCTTTGTTGATGTTATTGACTTTTTGGAGCGCTAATCAGGCTATTTAGGCTAGCTGTATGTACATGTCGCATCATTATGCCTCATTTGTAGGTATATTTGAGCTCAATTAATATCCTTTACTTGTGTCCTCTTTGTATGTAATTGAGTTTTGCATGTCTCATGACACATTATCTGTGTGTAATATTGGCTGCATTTCAGATTTCAGTTGTTTGTGTGCCATGTTGTTCCAGACCACAGCAAACATTGCCTAGCTTGCCAAAGATTGTAATAAATCTATTAAAAGAAGACAGCCTGCCGTTTCCTTTAACTTGAACACACACATCTATACGTTTGGCCATTAAAAGCCAGTAATTTCCAGGAGTTATCTCACCTTCTAAGTAGCCTCTGATTTACTAATGTTGTAAAAATGTGTAGAATAAATATTACATTTCAACATTTCTGTCAACAAAGATTCGCTTCAGCCTGTGACACATAGTCATTTTGATAGTAGGCTATAATAACTAATATAGACACTTACATCATGTGTTGCCTTCATTATAAGACTTTTATATGGATTTTTATTTTTTGCAGCTCCAGACAGATTTTTTATTTTGTATTTTTGGTCCAATATGGCTTTTTCAACGTTTTGGGTTGCCGACCCCTAAACTAAAGTCCAGAGCCTGCAGAAATGTGCGTACGGCAGCTATGGAATTGCCGTGAGTCAACGTCAGTTTTGATACATCTCACCTTTGCCATGAAAAAGAGCGCAAATCAGGTTTTTGTGCATATACAAGCTTTGTTCAAGAGGCCCAGGTCTGCTTATTATGCGCCCACAGCTTCTGAATTAGTATTTCTACCCTCGAGGGGTGCACCTCATTTTTGGCTTTAGTCTTTTACATTTTTTTCATCCAAACTCTGACCAAAATCCTTCTTTTTTAAAGTCAGTATCGCTAAAATGATGGCTGCAGATTACACAACTCTTGCTTGGTCCCTCCCATTTTCAAGTCCATACTTTGTGCATTTTCCCATCATTTGGAAATGTATGCAGGCTGACCCCTTCTTTGTTTGTATTGCTTCAACCTGCAACAATGCATTTGGCAATATTTGCTGATTGTGTTCAATTCTGCATGAAAATGACATAATTCGGGATGAAGATGCTACTAAAACACATACTATACATCAGGGGTCACCAACCTTTTTGAAACCAAGAGCTACTTTTTGGGTACTGATTAATGCGAAGGGCTACCAGTTTGATACACACTTAAATAAATTGCCAGAAATAGCCAATTTGCTCAATTTACCTTTAACTCTATGTTATTATTAATAATTAATGATATTTACACTTAATTGAACGGTTTAAAAGAGGAGAAAACACGAAAAAAATGACAATTAAATTTTGAAACATAGTTTATCTTCAATTTCGACTCTTTAAAATTCAAAATTCAACCGAAAACAAGAAGAGAAAAACTTAAAAAAAAGAATTTATGGAACATCATTAGTAATTTTTCCTGATTAAGATTAATTTTAGAATTTTGATGACATGTTTTAAATAGTTTAAAATCCAATCTACACTTTATATATAAAGTGTAGATTGGATTTTATATATAACAAATTGGACCAAGCTATATTTCTAACAAAGACAAATCATTATTTCTTCTAGAATTTCCAGAACAAAATTTTTAAAAGAAATTCAAAAGACTTTGAAATTAGATTTAAATTTGATTCTACAGATTTTCTAGATTTGACAGAATCATTTTTTTGAATTTTAATCATAATAAGGTTGAAGAAATATTTCACAAATATTCTTTGTCGAAAAAACAGAAGCTAAAATAAAGAATTAAATTAAAATGTATTTATTATTCTTTACAAAAAAACAGGAAAGAAGAGGAAGGAATTTAAAAGGTAAAAAGGTAAATGTGTTTAAAAATCCTAAAATAATTTTTAAGGTTGTATTTTTTCTCTAAAATCGTCTTTCTGAAAGTTATAAGAAGCAAAGTAAAAAAATGTATGAATTTATTTAAACAAGTTGAAGACCAAGTCTTTAAAATATTTTCTTGGATTTTCAAATTCTATTTGAGTTTTGTCTCTCTTAGAATTAAAAATGTCGGGCAAAGCGAGACCAGCTTGTTAGTAAATAAATAAAATTTAAAAAATAGAGGCAGCTCACTGGTAAGTGCTGCTATTTGAGCTATTTTTAGAACAGGCTGGCGGGCTACTCATCTGGTCCTTACGGGCTACCTGGTGCCCGCGGGCAGCGCGTTGCTGACCCCTGCTATACATGTTAAAATAGCCTCAGTCTTCAGTAGGTGCAGGCCTGCGCACATTTTTGAGCTAAAAGTGGATGTTCTAAAATGTGCCTAAACTTATTAGAAAACATGCCTAAAATAACTACTTCGAGATCAGCGACAGGTGCGTAGATGGCCCACCTGGGCCTGGTTATCTAATCACCTGTCGCTCTGTTAAAAGGCAGCAGCTGGGGAGGAGAGAGAGGTGGAGCTGGAGCGAGAGAGAGACAGAGACGAACGAACATGTTCGGCGCCAAATTGTGGAGGTTTCTCTTCTCCGGGTTCCTCGGACCACCAAGCACTGACATGACAATTCAGATTCAGGTTTACACCACTGTTTTATTCTGTCTTCGATGCAGTTTGTGTTGCTTTTCAGCAAGTGTCCGTTCGTCTCTGTCTCTCTCTCGCTTTCGCTCCAGCTCCACCTCTCTCTCCTCCCCAGCTGCTGCCTTTTAACAGAGCGACAGGTGATTAGATCACCAGGTGGGCCATCTACGCACCTGTCGCTGATCTCGAAGCCGGTCCTGGCACACCCCGCTTCGCTGCAGGTCCGCAGGCCACGGCCCCCTCCACAATGATCTATATACACTTCTGTTAAAATGTAAACATCATAAGCAAGCATAAGTAAGCAAACAAAGACTCCTAATTTGTCTGCTGACATATTGTGTCATTTCTCATTCTATTAGTTTGTCAAAAATTATGAGGGACAATCTTAAAAATTGATGATTATCCCACTTGTTCGTTTACTGTTAATATCTGGTTATTTTCCGTTTCAACATGAACATGTAATAATCACTTATTCTTCTTCTGTTTGGATGTTTTACATTAGTTTTGGATGATACCACACATTTGGGTATCAATCCGATACCAAGTTGTTACAGGATCATACGTTGGTCATATTCAAAGTCCTCATGTGTGCAAGGACGTATTTCCTGAGTTTATAAACTTTTTTTCTTTTTTTAAACAAAAGAAGATGTTGTGATTAGGGTTGCAAAGGAGTGGAAAGTTTCCGGTAAATTTCCGGAAACTTTCCGGAAATTTACCACAGGAAGTTAAGGTCGGGAAATTTGGAAATATTGACCATTTTTTTATTATTCAAAGTTGGACACCATCCATGGTAATTAATGGGAACATATGGGAATTAATGGGGAATTACAATAATTATATATTATTTGGCACTTGTCTATATGCTGTTGCATCTTTGTGGCATTTTTGACGTAGCTCTTTACACAGTATTTGCAAATGTACACCGCCTTTCTGCCTACATTGGTTGGGGTGAAATGTCTCCACACATCAGATCAAATATATTTACCCCAGTAATACCATCAAAACTTAACCTGACTGGATGAAGTTCTTGGGCTCAAATACTAGTGTGGCCTCAATAGCCCTGCTGTAGCATGCTGGGAATTATCTGTGCACGTGATGGACGAATGCACTGCACGTGTGATGGAGGAATGCACAGTGAAGGGTTGAAATTCTACTGAATTTGCATAAAATATGATTGTTTTAGCCAGTAGTCATGCTGCAAGATCAAGCATGTTGCATTCAATGTTTATTCCCATTAATTTCCCATTGATTCTTGTTAATTCCCATATATTCCCGTTAATTCCCATGGAAGGTTTCCAACTTTGAATATTCCCGGAATTTTGCAACCCTAGTTGTGATGCCAAAAAATATCGACGTAATCATAGTAGTATCGACTGGATACGCTCCTTTATTTGGTATCATTACAGTGGTTGTTAGGTGTAGATCCACCTATGGCGTTTGTTTACATTTTGATGCCGGTGAGCTACGGTGTGTTTAGCATGTTTAGCTATTCCTCGTCCTGCAGGGATGATACTTGTAAGAAACATACTTTATTTTGTTAGAATAATCATGTATATATATTATCACACAACTTTATGCTTAAGGGCCATTGCAATAGTTATTATCTGTATTTTTGTATCTGCGCAAAGCTGGCAAACCAAAAGATTGCCAGCCGTCTCTATCAGTGTTGTGTCCAGACTCGGCCTGCTGACTGTCAAGGCCGAACATCGGGTACCAGGACGCAGACAAAGCAGAGACAAGGCGATAGCACCAGCGTCAACACATTTGCATTTTTGCATAATCATGCATTGTGTCTAACTGGAGTTGTTGTTGTCCCTCAGCGACAGCTTCAGTGACGTAACCAGGGACCTTCCAAATAAATAGAGGAAGCACGCGGGCTGGACTTTTAGAACGTAGTTTGGATCTGTAACTCGAATACAGCCCAAAACACGTGTCTCCTCATTGAGCCAAATTGAACTCTGTCTCTGCATGATTCCTTGCTTCTCGTCTGTTTAATAGATGTCATCAGTGTTTGAACCTTACATATTTGTCGCCATGGAGGCGAGGATTAGTGATTTAGAAGTAGCTAAAACACTGCAGACTTCGGGTGGACTAGCCATGTCTTAAAGCACCTCTCCCTGAGGGCGTTTCAGTGTTATAACTTCACCTTTATCTTTAGTTTTTAAGCCAAAATGCGTCTGTTCACCCTTTTCTGTCTACACACTGTGTCTGCTCTTAAGTACTCTGTGATTGTGTGCTGCCGAACATGCTCCTCTGCTCGTGAACCAGCAATGACATGACGTGATGACGACTGGGGGGCAAGGGTATGGGGGCCGGTACTTTTTAGAGGCGGTATCGTACCAAATATGATTCATTAGTATCGCAGTACTATACTAATACCGGTAGACCGTACAACTCTACCATAGACAAGTGTCCTGGGCATGACGTTAAAGTGCATCCGGCAGTGGAGGCTCCTCTATGGGGTCTTGGGGCACTAGGAGGTTAACCCCTTTACTACTGTTACCCCAGGTGGCCCTTGGCAAAGGCCTAGTACCTGACTGCCCCCTAGCCAGGGATACGGTGAAGACCTCAACGGCGGAGCAGGCGGAGGACGGTAGATTTAAGAACTACCACAACGGCTGCGATGGCGGAAGAAGGCTGCAGCAGAAAAGGGTCCCCAGTCGTCTTGGACTCCATGCCACTGGACCCTGACCCGATTCTTTCAAGGATCATTGCATTCAATGTTTATTCCCATTAGTTTCCCATTAATTCCCACTACTTCCCGTTATTTCCCACGGAACGTTTCCAACTTTGAATAATATTTGAATATTAAACAAAGTCACGCACAGGCATCCTCCATAAAGGGATACACCCCTACCAGGAGGATCGTCATACTCGTTCGAGTGATGACTATAGACACATTTTTATGTCCAGAACTATGAAATAACTGTCACTAGTGTCAGCATGTACATGTAGGTCAGGGGTGTCCAAAGTGCGGCCCGGGGGCCATTTGCGGCCCGCAGGTCATTTTTTAACGGCCCCACGGCACATTTTAGAAATATGATTGAAAAAATGTAAAAACATAAAAAGTGGTATAAAAGAGCAAACAGGTGAAATGTAACAAGAAAATGTTGCAATGCTTACTCTAATAACACAAAGCTGCCATGCAGGCTGTTTATTTCTTTAAAAAATAATAATGAATCATAATCAATGTCATTATGAATTATTGACCTATTCAAGGCTCCAATTACGTCACATTAGATAATCCACTTTGAGATATTTTTTGGGGGAAATGTTGCATATTTTGTGTACGCCATATAAAAAACTGAGCTATTTTTTTAAAGAAGGGCTTCAAACGAACAAACAAAAAACATAAACAACAATAAAACTTATAATTGACGGATAGATCTGAAGTTGATCTCGAGATTATTGTGGTCAAAGTAAACAGTAAAAAAAATATATAATTTATGTTTTAAGACTTTAATGAGTAGGACCCTTTTGGATCCCCAATAATTTTAGTGTGATTTGTTTTTAAGTGTCATTGTTTAAAAAATAATAATGACTTAAAATCAACGGTGTTATGAGTTATTGACCTTTTTAAGGCTCCAATTATTATATAATCCCAAATATTCCACTTTGGAATTTTATGGGGTGAAAATATTGCATATTTTGTATTTTTTCCATTAAAAAAAATGGGTTTTCTTTGACAAAAAGAGCATACAACTTTAATCTTTAAAAACGTTATATTGACAGATAGACCTAATGTTGATCTAGAGATTTAAAACTTGAATAATAATAAAAATAATAATACTGAATAGAGACACATTTATAATATTTTTTTGACCAAAACCCTGTGGGGTCCCCGGGATCAAGCTTGAGTGGAGGCCTGAATGTATATTTTTTATACATACACTACCGTTCAAAAGTTTGGGGTCACATTGAAATGTCCTTATTTTTGAAGGAAAAGCACTGTACTTGTCAATGAAGATAACTTTAAACTAGTCTTAACTTTAAAGAAATACACTCTATACATTGCTAATGTGGTAAATGACTATTCTAGCTGCAAATGTCTGGATTTTGGTGCAATATCTACATAGGTGTATAGAGGCCCATTTCCAGCAACTATCACTCCAGTGTTCTAATGGTACAATGTGTTTGCTCATTGGCTCAGAAGGCTAATTGAGGATTAGAAAACCCTTGTGCAATCATGTTCACACATCTGAAAACAGTTTAGCTCGTTACAGAAGCTACAAAACTGACCTTCCTCTGAGCAGATTGAGTTTCTGGAGCATCACATTTGTGGGGTCAATTAAACGCTCAAAATGGCCAGAAAAAGAGAACTTTCATCTGAAACTCGACAGTCTATTCTTGTTCTTAGAAATGAAGGCTATTCCACAAAATTGTTTGGGTGACCCCAAACTTTTGAACGGTAGTGTACATTGTATTGGTTTTTGAAATAAAAAATATCAAAATGGCCCCCGCTTGCTTTCATTTTTCAGTGTGCGGCCCACAGTGGAAAAAGTTTGGACACCCCATGATGTAGGTAATATTTTGTGAGCTAGAAGACAATTGCATCCTATTCTGCTTCTGAAAAATTAAGAAAAATGAAGGTTTTTTTTTTTTTTGTTTCCATTAAGTTGGCCGGTGTTTGAACACACGCAGTTACTCAGTGGGCGTGCTCAGAATATTGGGCTTGTCAGAAACACCGTCGAGCAGAAATCTCGAGATACTCCCCCCAGCGCCGGTAATTAATGATGACAATTTCAATTTCGATACAAAGTCGTTTGCAGGGGCAGAACAGGCTTGACAAGTTGAGGAAGTCACCTAATAGATGTCACGTGATATTAATGAACGGGGCCCCACTGCCTTTAACCTGGCAGCCACAGGAAATCCATCACGACCATGATATTACTTTCTTCTGACAAATATGTTCTCACTGGCCGGGTAGCTCGGCTAATGGCCTCAAAAGTATTTCTGTCAAAGACATGGTTCCTATTAATTATTCAGTCACCTGTGCTCCTATGATACCTTGCAATATCATCAGTGCTGCTAAAGGCCCTTGACCATTAACATGAGCCGGCAGTTTGGGATGCGAGCTGCTTACTTTATAGGCAGCGACCTCCCGAGATGCATGTATTTAAACACAACCAAAAAATAACAATGGGACTTTTGTTACAATCGAGATCAAAAGTTGACATACACTTGTAAAGAACATAATGCAGGGGTGTCCAAACTTTTTCCACTGAGGGCCGCACACGGAAAAATTCAAGCATGTGGGGGCCATTTTGATATTTTTCATTTTCAAACTATAACAAAATATATGGCTTTTTTTAAAATTGATTTTACCTTTAGGGGTCCCCGGGACCATAAAGGGTCTCAGTTATTAAAATAAATAAAATATTATATTTTTTATTAATGCTTGCAGTAAATCTCTAGACCAGGGGTCACCAACCTTTTTGAAACCAAGAGCTACTTCTTGGGTACTGATTAATGCGAAGGGCTACCAGTTTGATACACACTTAAATAAATTGCCAGAAATAGCCAATTTGCTCGATTTACCTTTAACGTTATTATTAATAATTAGTGATATTTACACTTAATTGAACGGTTTAAAAGAGGAGAAAACACGAAAAAAATGACAATTAAATTTTGAAACATAGTTTATCTTCAATTTCGACTCTTTAAAATTCAAAATTCAACCGAAAAAAAGAAGAGAAAAACTTTTAAAAAGAATTTATGGAACATCATTAGTAATTTTTCCTGATTAAGATTAATTTTAGAATTTTGATGACATGTTTTAAATAGGTTAAAATCCAATCTACACTTTGTTAGAATATATAACAAATTGGACCAAGCTATATTTCTAACAAAGACAAATCATTATTTCTTCTAGAATTTCCAGAACAAAAATGTTGAAATTAATTCAAAAGACTTTGAAATAAGATGTAAATTTGATTGTACAGATTTTCTAGATTTGACAGAATATTTTTTTTTAATTTTAATCATAATAAGTTTGAAGAAATATTTCACAAATATTCTTTGTCGAAAAAACAGAAGCTAAAATGAAGAATTAAATTAAAATGTATTTATTATTCTTTACAATAATAAAAAAAAAAAATACTTGAACATTGATTTAAATTGTCAGGAAAGAAGAGGAAAAAATTCAAAAGGTAAAAAGGTATATGTGTTTAAAAATCCTAAAATCATTTTTAAAGTTGTATTTTTTCTCTAAAATTGTCTTTCTGAAAGTTATAAGAAGCAAAGTAAAATAATTAATGAATGTATTTAAACAAGTGATATTTTCTTGGATTTTCAAATTCTATTTGAGTTTTGTCTCTCTTAGAATTAAAAATGTCAAGCAAAGCGAGACCAGCTTGCTAGTAAATAAATACAATTTAAAAAATAGAGGCAGCTCACTGGTAAGTGCTGCTATTTGAGCTATTTTTAGAACAGGCCAGCGGGCTACTCATCTGGTCCTTACGGGCTACCTGGTGCCCGCGGGCACCGCGTTGGTGACCCCTGCTCTATATCAACTTAAAAAAACTTATGGCTTTTCTGTGAAAAACAGAACTGAAATATGCACTATTTAGTAATTAGAGTCCTAAAAGATCAATAATGCAGGACACCATTGATTTGAATGATTTGATATTTTTGAGTCATCACAGGAAAAGATAAATAAAATACCACTAAAAAATGTTTATACTTTCAACACTTAAGTTACGAGATCAACTTCAGATATATCTGTCAATTTTACGTTATAACTATTATTTTGTTTGTTTTATGCTCTTTTGTCAAAGAAAACGTTGTTTATATATGGCAACTACACAATATATGCAATATTTACCACATAAAACATTTTAAAGTGAAATATTTGAACTAATTGGAGCTTTGAAAATAATTCATCATAACATGGATTTTTTGGCATATTTTTTTTTTTGAGCAATGGCAAAAAAAGAAAAAGAAAGAAAGACAAAAGAAAATAAAACATTGCAACTTTCTCTCGTTAGATTCCACCTCATTCTATATTTTTTAATGTTCTTTTTTATTTTTTGCAATAGCATTTCCAGAATGTGTGGCGGGCCGGTAAACAATTAGCTGCGGGCCGCACTTTGGACACCCCTGACATAATGTCATGGCTGTCTTGAGTTTCCAATACTTTCTACAACTCTTATTTTTTTTGGTGATAGAGTGATTGGAGCACATACTTGTTGGTCACAAAAAAACATTCATGAAGTTTGCTTCTTTTATGAATTTATTATGGGTCTACTGAAAATGTGAGCAAATCTGCTGGGTCAAAAGTATACATACAGTAAAAAGTTAAAGTTAAAGTACCAATGATTGTCACACACACACTAGGTGTGGTGAAATGTGTCCTCTGCATTCGACCCATCCCCTTGATCACCCCCTGGGAGGTGAGGGGAGCAGTGAGCAGCAGCGGTGCCACGCCCGGGAATCATTTTTGGTGATTTAACCCCAAATTCCAACCCTTGATGCTGAGTGCCAAGCAGGGAGGTAATGGCTCCTATTTTTAAAGTCTTTGGTTTGACTCAGCCGGGGTTTGAACTCACAACCTACCCATCTCAGGGCGGACACTCTAACCACTAGATCACTAACAGCAATGGTGATATTTGGTTACATGTCCCTTGGCAAGTTTCACTGCAATAAGGCGCTTTTGGTAGCCATCCACAAGCTTCTGCTTGAATTGTTGACCACTCCTCTTGACAAAATTGGTGCAGTTCAGCTAAATGTGTTGGTTTTCTGACATGGACTTGTTTCTTCAGCATTGTCCACACGTTTAAGTCAGGACTTTGGGAAGGCCATTCTAAAACCTTCATTCTAGCCTGATTTAGCCATTCCTTTACCACTTTTGACGTGTGTTTGGGGTCATTGTCCTGTTGGAACACCCAACTGCGCCCGAGACCCAACCTCCGGGCTGATGATTTTAGGTTGTCCTGAAGAATTTGGAGGTAATTCTCCTTTTTCATTGTCCCATTTACTCTCTGTAAAGCACCAGTTCCATTGGCAGCAAAACAGGCCCAGAGCATAATACTACCACCATCATGCTTGACGGTCGGCATGGTGTTCCTGGGATTAAAGGCCTCACCTTCTCTCCTCCAAACTTATTGCTGGGTATTGTGGCCAAACAGCTCAATTTTTGTTTCATCTGACATCACATGGACAAAGATAAGACCTTCTGGAGGAAAGTTCTGTGGTCAGACGAAACAAAAATTGAGCTGTTTGGCCACAATACCCAGCAATATGTTTGGTGGAGAAAAGGTGAGGCCTTTAATCCCAGGAACACCATGCCTAAAATTAAGGTTTTAGAATGGCCTTCCCAAAGTCCTGATTTGAACGTGTGGACAATGCTGAAGAAACAAGTCCATGTCAGAAAACCAACAAATTTAGCTGAACTGCACCAATTTTGTCAAGAGGAGTGGTCAAAAATTCAACCAGAAAAGTTAAAGTACCAATGATTGTCACACACACTAGGTGTGGCGAAATTATTCTCCGCATTTGACCCATCACCCTTGATCACCCCCTGGGAGGTGAGGGGAGGTGAGGGGAGCAGTGGGCAGCAGCGGTGGCCGTGCCAGGGAATCATTTTTGGTGATTTAACCCCCAACTCCAACCTTTGATGCTGAGTGCCAAGCAGGGAGGTAATGGGTCCCATTTTTATAGTTTTTGGTATGACTCAGCCGGTCTTTGAACTCGCAACCAACCGATCTCAGGGTGGAAACTCAAACCACAAGGCCACTAAAAGCAATGTTAATATTTGCTTACATGTCCCTTGGCAAGTTTCACTGCAATAAGGCACTTTTGGTAGCCATCCACAAGCTTCTGCTTGAATTTTTGACCACTCCTTTTGACAAAATTGGTGCTGTTCAGCTAAATGTGGTGATTTTCTAACATGGACTTGTTTCTTCAGCATTGTCCACACGTTTAAGTCAGGACTTTGGGAAGGCCATTATAAAACCTTCATTCTAGCCTGATTTAGCCATTCCTTTACCACTTTTTGACGTGTGTTTGGGGTCATCCTCCTGTTGGAACACCCAACCGTGCCCAAGACCCAACCTCCGGGCTGATGATTTTAGCTTGTCCTGAAGAATTTGGAGGTAATCCTCCTTTTTCATTGTCCCATTTAAAGCACCAGTTCCATTGGCAGCAAAACAGGCCCATAGCATAATACTACCACCACCATGCTTGACGGTAGGTTTGGTGTTCCTGGGATTAAAGGCCTCACCTTTTCTCCTCCAAACATATTGCTGGGTATTGTGGCCAAACAGCTCCATTTTTGCTTCATCTGACATCACATGGACAAAGATAAAACCTTCTGGAGGAAAGTTCTGTGGTCAGATGAAACAGAAATTGAGATTTATGTATACTTTTGACCCAGCAGATTTGCTCACATTTTCAGTAGACCCATAATAAATTCATAAAAGAACCAAACCTCATGAATGTTTTTTGTGACCAACAAGTATGTGCTCCAATCACTCTATCACAGAAAAAAATAGGGGTTATAGAAATGATTGGAAACTCAAGACAGCCATGACATTATGTTCTTTACAAGTGTACGTAAACTTTTGACCGCGACTGTATATTTCCAAATGAGCAATGCCTGGGTTAATCATTGCAAGGAGTTCCTTGCAGACGGCTGACATGACACAGTAATGTAGCACATGGTGATCACGCATTGTTTGTTCATCCATTTTTTTAATTGCTCAGTTGTCTAAACAGCGCCAGCACACGGCTATAAAAACAAAAGGCCACAAATCCGGCTGTTGCCAGACAACCACTGGCCACCATGCTTCCAGAGTTAAATCCCCTTTTTTTTTCAGTCCGCGGTGGATGTTCGGGGCCAAAAGACGAGGAGGGAATGGTCGGGGGATGGTGTTGTGCGGCGGGTAGAGCGGCCGTGCCAAGTCACTACCACTGTGTCCTTAGGCAAGACACTTCAGCCTTCCTCCCGGTGAATAAATGTTCGGTGGCGGTCAGAGGGGCCGTAGGCGCAAATTAGCAGCCGCCTTTCCGTCAGTCCACCCCAGGGCGGCTGTGGCTACAAATGTAGCTTACCACCATTGTGGAGTGAATGGATGATGGGTTCTCACTTCTCTGTGAAGCACTTTGAGTGTCTGGAAAAGTGCTTTATAAATGTAATCCATTAACGTGGATGGAATTGCTGCGTTCACTTGCACATGGAAAAACAAACATTAATGAACTTCCAATGAAAGTAGTCAATTTCCACTACCGAAAAAGGGGCAACATAACTAAATAATAGAGATGTCCGATAATGGCTTTTTTGCCGATATCCGATATTCCGATATTGTCCAACTCTTAATTACTGATTCCGATATCAACCGATACAGTCGTGGAATTAACACATTATTATGCCTCATTTTGTTCTGATGCCCCCCGCTGGATGCATTAAACAATGTAACAAGGTTTTCCAAAAGAAATCAACTCAAGTTATGGGGGAAAAAAATGCCAACATGGCACTGCCATATTTATTATTGAAGTCACAAAGTGCATTATTTTTTTCGGAAATTTACCACAGGAAGTTAAGCTCGGGAAGTTTGGAAATATTGACCATTTTTTGATTATTCAAAGTTGGACACCGTCCATGGGAATTAATGGGAATTAATGGGAAATTACAATAATTATCATCAAAACTTACCTGTCTGGATGAAGTCCTTGGGCTCAAATACTAGTGTGGCCTCAATAGCCCTGCTGTAGTGTGTAGCATGCTGGGAATTATCCGTGCACGGGATGGAAGAATGCACTGCACATGTGATGGAGGAATGCACAGTGCAGGGTTGAAATTCTACTGAATTTGCATAAAATAGGATTGTTTTAGCTAGTAG
The DNA here is from genome assembly GCF_033978785.1 of Entelurus aequoreus. NCBI lineage: Eukaryota > Metazoa > Chordata > Actinopteri > Syngnathiformes > Syngnathidae > Entelurus > Entelurus aequoreus. The sequence goes on along the minus strand of NC_084749.1, from coordinate 42,627,520 downwards.
TCATGCTGCAAGATCTAGCATGTTGCATTCATGTTTATTCCCATTAATTTCCCATTGATTCCCGTTAATTCCCGTTAATTCCCATTAGAGATGTCCGATAATGGCTTTTTTGCTGATATCCGATATTCCGAAATTGTCCAACTCTTAATTACCGATTCCGATATCAACCGATACCGATATATACAGTCGTGGAATTAACACATTATTATGCCTAATTTTGTTGTGATGCCCCCCGCTGGATGCATTAAACAATGTAACAAGGTTTTCCAAAAGAAATCAACTCAAGTTATGGGGGGAAAAAATGCCAACATGGCACTGCCATATTTATTATTGAAGTCACAAAGTGCATTATTTTTTTTTGGAAATTTACCACAGGAAGTTAAGCTCGGGAAGTTTGGAAATATTGACCATTTTTTGATTATTCAAAGTTGGACACCGTCCATGGGAATTAATGGGAAATTACAATACCATACCATACCATACCATACCAACTTTATTTATAAAGCCCTTTAAAAACAACCACAGTTGAAAAACAAAGGGCTGTACACCACAAAGAAATAAAGGCAAAGGACAGACTAAAAAATAAAATTTAAAACAGAAGTAAAATACACATTAAAAAGCAAATAAAAAATTACCCTAAGAACAATTTTGTTAGATAAAAAGCAGTTAAAAAAGTTAAAAGTTAAAAACAGTTTAAAGTCTCATGCTGGGTTAAAAGCCAGTGAATAAAAATGGGTTTTAAGAAGGGTCTTAAAAATAGCCAAAGAAGGGGCCTGTCTCACATGAAGTGGAAGATCATTCCAGAGTTTGGGGCCCGCAACAGAGAAGGCTCTGTCCCCCCTGAGCTTACGCTTGGATTTGGGTACCTCCAGGATCAGCTGATCAGCTGACCTGAGGGACCGGGTGGGGGCATAGAGGTGGAGCAGCTCAGAGAGGTAAGGTGGGGCAAGACCATGTAAGGATTTAAAAACAAGTAAGATAATTTTAAAATGGACTCTAAAAGACACAGGCAGCCAGTGGAGGGAGGCTAAAACAGGAGTAATGTGCTCTCTTTTTCTTGTGTTTGTTAAAAGTCAATAATTATATATTATCGGGTAATATCATCAAAACTTACCTGTCTGGATGAAGTCCTTGGGCTCAAATACTAGTGTGGCCTCAATAGCCCTGCTGTAGTGTGTAGCATGCTGGGAATTATCCGTGCACGGGATGGAAGAATGCACTGCACATGTGATGGAGGAATGCACAGTGCAGGGTTGAAATTCTACTGAATTTGCATAAAATAGGATTGTTTTAGCTAGTAGTCATGCTGCAAGATCTAGCATGTTGCATTCATGTTTATTCCCATTAATTTCCCATTGATTCCCGTTAATTCCCGTTAATTCCCATTAGAGATGTCCGATAATGGCTTTTTTGCCGATATCCGATATTCAGATATTGTCCAACTCTTAATTACCGATTCCGATATCAACCGATACCGATATATACAGTCGTGGAATTAACACATTATTATGCCTAATTTTTTTGTTGTGATGCCCCGCTGGATGCATTAAACAATGTAACAAGGTTTTCCAAAATAAATCAACTCAAGTTATGGAAAAAAAATGCCAACATGGCACTGCCATATTTATTATTGAAGTCACAAAGTGCTTTTTTTTTTTTAACATGCCTCTATTGTAGCATCCCGGAAGAGTTAGTGCTGCAAGGGGTTCTGGGTATTTGTTCTGTTGTGTTTAAAGTTAAAGTTAAAGTACCAATGATTGTCACACACACACACCAGGTGTGGCGAAATTATCCTCTGCATTTGACCCATCACCCTTGATCACCCCCTGGGAGGTGAGGGGAGCAGTGGGCAGCAGCGGTGGCCGCGCCCGGGAATCATTTTGGTGATTTAACCCCCAATTCCAACCCTTGATGCTGAGCGCCAAGCAGGGAGGTAATGGCTCCCATTTTTATAGTCATTGGTATGACTCGGCCGGGGTTTGAACTCACGACCTGCCGATCTCAGGGCGGACACTCTAACCACTAGGCCACTGAGTTGTGTTACGGTGCGGATGTTCTCCCGAAATGTGTTTTGTCATTCTTGTTTGGTGTGGGTTCACAGTGTGGCGCATATTTGTAACAGTGTTAAAGTTCTTTATACGGCCACCCTCAGTGTGACCTGTATGGCTGTTGACCAAGTATGCATTGCATTCACTTGTGTGTGTGAAAAGCCGTAGATATTATGTGATTGGGCCGGCACTTTAAGGTTTATTGGCGCTCTGTACTTCTCCCTACGTCCGTGTACCACTACGTTTTAAAAAGTCCTAAATTTTACTTTTTGAAACCGATAATTTCCGATATTACATTTTAAAGCATTTATCGGCCGATAATTTCAGTAGTCCGATACTATCGGACATCTCCACTAAATAACAAACACATCACGATAATTAATACATTTATATAGATCTTTGAGGGCAGCACGGTGGCACAGATGTTAGTGCATGGGCCTCACAATACGAAGGGCCTGAGTTCGATCCCGGGTTCGGGGTTTGCATGTTCTCCCCGTGACTGCGTGGGTTCCCTCCGGGTACTCCGGCTCCCTCCCACCCCCAAAGACATGCACCTGGGGATAGATTGATTGGTAACACTAAAATTGGCCCTAGTGTGTGAATGTGAGTGTGAATGTTGTCTGTCTATCTGTGTTGGTCATGTGATGAGGTGGCGACTTGTCCAGGGTGTACACTGCCTTCCGCCTGAATACAGCTAAGATAGGCTCCAGCACCCCCCGCAACCCCGGAAGGGAGAAGCAGTAGAAAGTGGAGGGATGGAAGAACTAATGCAGACAATCTATTTATAGTGGTGCCGTGATCACAGAGAGCTAACTAGCTTTTGCTGCTACATTGAAATCATTATTTAAATTTGTTTTAACTATTAAATTGTCACGGCGCAGACTCGAACCCGCTTTATTCTTGCAACTGAGTGTCACAGTTCCTCCTCTGGCTGCCCGCCCAGACACACCCCCGCTCACGCTGAGCGCAGCACGCCCACGCAGCGACAAGCCTGCAGACAATCGGCAATCTACGCACCTGGGACTGATCTGGGCGAGCTGGATAAAGGACCAGTGGACCCAAGGATCCTGTTGGGAGCTTAGTTTACCTCTTTGGATACCTTCGCTTGGTGTACCTTCCTTCCCGAGTCTTAACCATTGTGCTCCCTTGTAATTTGGACCGCCTTCTTCGATCCTCGACCCCCACTTTGGACTCGGACCTCTTGACGCCTCTCTCGCACCCTGGATCATCTGCCTGCCCCTCGGACTGTCTTCCTGCCTTGTTCCCTCTCCTTGTTTCAACATCATGGTAACACACAACAATTAATTACTCACGTAGTCTTACACCAAACACTCTTGTATTTTGGTCACACATTCCATTCTATAGTTTAGTAGTAGTGTTTGTTATTATTATATATATGTATATGTATTGACTATATATATATATATATATATATATATATATATATATATATATATATATATATATATATATATATATATATATATATATAATACATCATTGTAAATAAGCCCCCTGGTGTCTGTTGCCGTCATCTCCCCTTAGTCAAACATAACATAAATGAACCTAATGACTTATTCTATCTTTGTGGAAAATATTGGACACAGTGTGTGGTCAAACTTATGAGATGTGATGCAAGTGTAAGCCACTGTGACACTATTGTTAATTGTTTTTTTTTAATGTTTTTATTTTTTGTAAATAGCTGTAATGATAATGTCAATGAGGGATTTCTAATCACTGCTATGTTGGAATTCTTATTAATATTGATACTGTTGTTGATGTTATTCATTTTTGTTTGACTACTTTTGGATTATTTTGTGTCATGTTTGTGTGTCCTCACAATTGCTCCGTTGACTGCTATTCTGAATGTTGCTGGGCCGGGTTTGGTTTTGGAATTGGAATTGTATTATTATGGTATTATTGTGTATTATTTTGTTGGATTGATTAATAAAACAAATTTATTAAAAAAAAAAGCCCTGTCTGAATTCGACTTTTTTTTTTTACTCATCCCCCACCTCACAGCATTCACCCTTTTCCACCTTTTAAGGGTCGCCGTAATTGGCACCCCCACCGGCGTTTCCGGTCTGTCTCCCGGTACAATGTGTGTCTAATCTTGAACGGAACTGTGCTGAAAACCTGAATTTCTCCCAGTGGTTAATAAAGTATCTATCTATCTATCTATCTATATATCTATCTATCTATCTATATATCTATCTACAAACCCCGTTTCCATATGAGTTGGGAAATTGTGTTAGATGTAAATATAAACGGAATACAGTGATTTGCAAATCATTTTCAACCCATATTCAGTTGAATATGCTACAAAGACAACATATTTGATGTTCAAACTGATAAACTTTTTTTTTTTTTGCAAATAATCATTAACTTTAGAATTTGATGCCAGCAACACGTGACAAAGAAGTTGGGAAAGGTGGCAATAAATACTGATAAAGTTGAGGAATGCTCATCAAACACTTATTTGGAACATCCCACAGGTGAAAAGGCAAATTGGGAACAGGTGGGTGCCATGATTGGGTATAAAAGTAGATTCCATGAAATGCTCAGTTATTCACAAACAAGGATGGGGCGAGGGTCACCACTTTGTCAACAAATGCGTGAGCAAATTGTTGAACAGTTTAAGAAAAACCTTTCTCAACCAGCTATTGCAAGGAATTTAGGGATTTCACCATCTACGCTCCGTAATATCATCAAAGGGTTCAGAGAATCTGGAGAAATCACTGCACGTAAGCAGCTAAGCCCGTGACCTTCCATCCCTCAGGCTGTACTGCATCAACAAGCGACATCAATGTGTAAAGGATATCACAACATGGGCTCAGGAACACTTCAGAAACCCACTGTCAGTAACTACAGTTGGTCGCTACATCTGTAAGTGCAAGTTAAAACTCTCTTATGCAAGGCGAAAACCGTTTATCAACAACACCCAGAAACGCCGTCGGCTTCGCTGGGCCTGAGCTCATCTAAGATGGACTGATACAAAGTGGAAAAGTGTTCTGTGGTCTGACGAGTCCACATTTCAAATTGTTTTTGGAAACTGTGTACGTCGTGTCCTCCGGACCAAAGAGGAAAAGAACCATCCGGATTGTTATAGGCGCAAAGTGTAAAAGCCAGCATGTGTGATGGTATGGGGGTGTATTAGTGCCCAAGACATGGGTAACTTACACATCTGTGAGGGCGCCATTAATGCTGAAAGGTACATACAGGTTTTGGAGCAACATATGTTGCCATCCAAGCAACGTTACCATGAACGCCCCTGCTTATTTCAGCAAGACAATGCCAAGCCACGTGTTACATCAACGTGGCTTCATAGTAAAAGAGTGCGGGTACTAGACTGGCCTGCCTGTAGTCCAGACCTGTCTCCCATTGAAAATGTGTGTCGCATTATGAAGCCTAAAATACCACAACGGAGACCCCCGGACTGTTGAACAACTTAAGCTGTACATCAAGCAAGAATGGGAAATAATTCCACCTGAAAAGCATCAAAAATGTGTCTCCTCAGTTCCCAAACATTTACTGAGTGTTGTTAAAAGGAAAGGCCATGTAACACAGTGGTGAACATGCCCTTTTCCAACTACTTTGGCACGTGTTGCAGCCATGAAATTCTAAGTTAATTATTATTTGCAAAAAAAAAAAAAAGTTTGAGTTTGAACATCAAATATGTTGTCTTTGTAGTGCATCCAACTGAATATGGGTTGAAAAGGATTTGCAAATCATTGTATTCCGTTTATATTTACATCTGACACAATTTCCCAACTCATACGGAAACAGGGTTTGTATCTATCTATCTAGTTAAATAAAGGAAAATGAATTAGATGGTTCCACTGCCCTTTTTACTTTGCAAAGATTATGAGTCATTCTTCATCTATCAGATAATCCAAATATAACTTAAAGGCCTACTGAAAGCCACTACTACCGACCACGCAGTCTGATAGTTTATATATCAATGATGAAATCTTAACATTGCAACACATGCCAATACGGCCGGGTTAACTTATAAAGTGCAATTTTAAATTTCCCGGGGAACTTCCGGTTCAAAACGCCTTTGGAGGATGACGTATGCGCGTGACGTCGCGAGTTCCACGGAAGTGTTTGGACACAATACACAGAGCTCTGTTTTCTTCGACAAAATTCCACAGTATTCTGGACATCTGTGTTGGTGAATCTTTTGCAATTTGTTTAATGAACAATGAAGACTGCAAAGAAGAACGTTGTAGGTGGGATCGGTGTATTAGCGGCTGGCTGTAGCAACACAACAAGGACTACTTACCCTGATAGCAGACGCCTAGCCGATGCTAGCCGCCAAACCCACGGATGAAGTCCTTCGTCGCGCCGTCGATCGCTGGAACGCAGGTGAGCACGGCTGTTGAGGAGCAGATGAGGGCTGGCTGGCGTAGGTGGAGCGCTAATGTTTTATCATAGCTCTGTGAGGTCCGGTGCTAAGTTGCTAATTTAGCCTTAGCGTCGTAGCAACAGCATTGTTAAGCTTTACCAGGCTGAGAGTTATTAACCGTGTAGTTACATGTCCATGGTTTAATAGTATTGTTGATCTTCTGTCTATCCTTCTAGTCAGGGATTTATGTATTTTGTTTCTATCTGCAGTTTGAGAACGATGCTATCGCGTTAGCTCAGTAGCTAAGTGTGTCACCGATGTATTGTCGTGAAGATAAAAGTCACTGTGAATGTCCATTTTGCGTGCTCGACTCTCATTTTCAGAGGATATAGTATCCGAGGTGGTTTAAAATACAAATCCGTGATCCACAATAGAAAAAGGAGAGAGTGTGGAATCCAATGAGCCAGCTTGTACCTAAGTTACGGTCAGAGCGAAAAAAGATATGTCCTGCACTGCCTCTAGTTCTTCACTCTAACGTTCCTCATCCACAAATCTTTCATCCTCGCTCAAATTAATGGGGTAATCGTCGCTTTGTCGCTCCGAATCTCTCTCGCTCCATTGTAAACAAAGGAAAATTGTGAGGAATATTACCTCCTGTGACGTCACGCTACTTCCAGGTACCAGGCAAGGCTTTTTTTTTATCAGCGAGCAAAAGTAGCGAAATTTATCGTCGATTTTCTCTACTAAATCCTTTCAGCAAAAATATGGCAATATCGCAAAATGATCAAGTATGACACATAGAATGGATCTGCTATTCTCGTTTAAATAAAAAAAAAATCATTCGAGTAGGCCTTTAATATGTCAACATTGTGTATGTGCTGAAAGCTTCATTTATGACTGTTGTCCTTTGGTAAAAGCTTCTAGGTTTTGCTCACTTTGGGGGGAGAGTGTGACCAGCGCGCCTGCAGGAGCAAAGGTCACCGCCGCTGTGGAGCACCATCGGATAGAGGCGGGGCATGTGCTGACGGCGAGACACAGCTGGCAGGTGATTAGATTTCACAGGTGTTACGTGGTAATCTACTCATCTGTTGTCTTTAACAGTGAGCAGCCGGGAGCAGAGAGGGAGAGAGGATACGGACTTATCAAAAAGACTTGATAAAAACATATGTGGATTAAAACTTTGTTAAAACGGCACGCTTGGCTCCTGTGAAGTGTCTGTCTCTTAATTAGACTCGCTGTGTTGGTGCTTTTTGAAACACTCGTGGCAAACGTGTGTTTAAGAAATACAAATAATACATAAATGGGTAATAATAAATGTTGAAAGTATTACAAATGAACATTTAACGAAGTGATCACAGCATTCCCATGCATTCTTTCGACTCTGCTCCCTTTGGACTGAGTGTGAGCTGCAAGCTTTTCCTCGTCGTCGTTTCGTAAAATCTAGCACTCCTTCCGCCCTTTTTGATGAACTCTCGAGGGACTCTGAAGGAACGTTTATTCTTTTGGCTCTTTGAATGATTCGTATAGCCCGGGTGTCAGCAACCCGCGGCTCTCGTATGTATATTTAGCACCAGCCCTAGTGGCTCCCTGGAGCTTTTTCAAAAATGGAAAAGGATGGGGGGGAAAAATATTTGTTGTTTTAATAATGTTTCTGTAGGAGGACAAACCTTCCTAAATGTCGGAAAGCCCACTGTCTATATGTCTGTGTTTATGCTTCACTGATGACAGTATTTGGTCAGCGCAGTTTTGTCCTACTAATTTTGGTGGTCCTTGAACTCAATGTAGTTTGTTTACATCAGGGGTGTCCAAAGTGCAGCCCGGGGGCCGTTTGCGGCCCGCAGCTCGGTTTTTATTGGCCCCGCGACACATTCTGTAGACCAGTGGTGTCCAAACTTTTTCCACTGAGGGCCGCAAACGAAAAAACTAAAGCATGTGGGGGCCATTTTGATATTTTTCATTTTCAAACCATAACAAAATATATGGGATTTTAATTTTTTTTATTTTACCTTTAGGGGTCCCGGGACCATAAAGGGTCTCAGTTATAAAATGTTAAAAATAAGTCTAATTTGTATTATTATTTTTTAGTTAATGCTTACAGTAAATCTCTATATCAACTTATATTAAAAAAAAAGGTTTTATGGCTTTTCTGTCAAAAACAACTTTGTTTTTTATATTAAAAATGAAATATGCAGTATTTAGTAATTAGAGCCCTAAAATATCAATAATGCAGGACACCATTGATTTTAATTATTTAATATTTTTGAGTCATCACAGTGAAAAGATAAATAAAATACCACTAAATATATTTGGGATCCAAAAGGTGCCCACTCATAAAGTGATACATTTTTTATTTTTTTTTATTTTTTTTTTACTTTCAACACTTAAGTTACGAGATCAACTTCAGATATATCTGTCGATTTTACGTTTGAACTATTATGTTGTTTGTTTTATGCTCTTTTGTCAAAGAAAACATTTTTATATGGCAACTACACAATATATGCAATATTTACCACATAAAACATTTTAACGTGAAATATTTGAAGTAATTGGAGCCTTGAAAATAATTCATTATGACATGGATTTTTTGACTTTTTTTTTTTTGAGCAATGGCAAAAAAAATAAAAAATAAAGAATGACAAAAGAAAAAAAAAAACAGCCTGCATGACAGCTTTGTGTCAACATTGCAACTTTTTCTCGTAAGATTTCACCTCATTCCACTTTTTTTAATGTTATTTTTTATTTTTTGCAATAGCATTTCCAGAATGAGGTGGCGGGCCGGTAAACAATTAGCTGCGGGCCGCAAATGGCCTCGCGGCCGCACTTTGGACACCCCTGCTGTAGACAAACTAAACAGGTCCCAAATTACAACAAAAACTATGAAAAATTAAACGGGACCAAATCCCCCAAAAATAGGACCTGAAAACCAAAATGGTCGACAACCTGAGGTATTTGATGATTTCGGTGTGTCCTGTCATGATGAAAAAGTGTACACATTTCTTGTGAGACATGATATGGTTTTGATTACACTAAAGCTCTCAAAAGTGTTTCAGTTAACGGTATAATAGCAATAAATGTAAATACAAGCAAATAAAATTATTATTAAAATAATCATGAATTATTTTATTGCTTTGTTATCTATAACAGTGGTCCTCAACCACCGGAACGCGGCCGGACCAATTGGTACCGAGGCCGCACGTTGAAATTAAAAAATATATATATACATATATATTTTTTTTTTTTCAACATAAATCAACATAAAAACACAATATATACATTATATATCAATGTACATCAATACAGTCTGTAGGGATACAGTCCGTAAGCACACATGATTGTATTTTCTTTATGGAAACCCCCCCCGCCCCCAATCATTTCTACAACTCTTATGTTTTGTGATAAAGTGATTGGAGCACATACTTGTTGGTCACAAAAAACATTTCATGAAGTTTGCTTCTTTATGAATTTATTATGGGTCTACTGAAAATGTGAGCAAATGTGCTGGGTCAAAAGTATACATACAGCAATGTTCATATTTAGTTACATGTCCCTTGGCAAGTTTCACTGCAATAAGGCGCTTTTGGTAGCCATCCACAAGCTTCCTGGCAAGCTTCTGGTTGAATTTTTGACCACTCCTCTTGACAAAATTGGTGATATTCTGCTAAATTTGCTGGTTTTCTGACATGGACTTATTTCTTCAGCATTGTCCACACGTTTAAGTTAGGACTTTGGGAAGGCCATTCTAAAACCTTCATTCTAGCCTGATTTAGCCATTCCTTTACCACTGTTGATGTGTGTTTGGGGTCATTGTCCTGTTGGAACACCCAACTGTGCCCAAGACCCAGGATTTTAGGTTTTCCTGAAGAATTTGGAGGTAATCCTCCTTTTTCATTGTCCCATTTACTTTCTGTAAAGCACCAGTTCCATTGGCAGCAAAACAGGCCCAGAGCATGATACTACCACCACCATGCTTGAGGGTAGGCCTGGTGTTCCTGGCATTAAAGGCCTCACCTTTTCTCCTCCAAACATATTGCTGGGTATTGTGGCCAAACAGCTTTAAATTATTGTTTCATCTGACATCACATGGACAAAGATAAGACCTTCTAGAGGAAAGTTCTGTGGTCAGATGAAACAAATTTTGCTGTTTGGCCAGGTTGGGTTTTGGCCACAGTTGGGGTGTTCTAACAGGACAATGACCCCAAACACATGTCAAAAGTGGTAAAGGAATGGCTAAATCAGGCTAGAATGAAGGTTTTAGAATGGCCTTCCCAAAGTCCTGACTTAAAAGTGTGGACAATGCCGAAGAAACAAGTCCATGTCAGAAAACCAACACATTTAGCTGAACTGTACCCAATTTTGTCCAGAGGAGTGGTCAAAAATTCAAGCAGAAGCTTGTGGATGGCTACCAAAAGCGCCTTATTGCAGTGAAACTTGCCAAGGGACATGTAAGCAAATATTAACATTGCTGTATGTATACTTTTGACCCAGCACATTTGCTCACATTTTCAGTAGACCCATAATAAATTCATAAAAGAACCAAACTTCATGAATGTTTTTTGTCACCAACAAGTATGTGCTCCAATCACTCTATCACAAAAAAATTTGAGTTGTAGAAATTATTGGAAACTCAAGACAGCCATGACATTATGTTCTTTACAAGTGTATGAATCCCCATAGTGACCAAAATAAACCCAGGAGTGCACAAAACAGGAAACTTAGGGAGTCCAAAACTAATAGAACATAACACAAAACATGATCCGGACCACGGATCATGACACAAAGGACACATTTCACCACACCCAGTGTGTGTGTGTTTAACTTTAACCATACTTGCCAACCCTCCCGAATTTTCCGGGAGACCCCCGAAATTCAGCGCCTCTCCCGAAAACCTCCCTGGACAAATATTCTCCCAAAAATCTCCCGATTTTCAGCCGGAGCTGGAGGCCACGCCCCCTCCAGCTCCATGCGGACCTGAGTGAGGACAGCCTTTTTTCACGTCCGCTTTCCCACGATATAAACTGCGTGCCTGCCCAATCACGTTATTCCATACGAGGCGTCCGGCATACCGTCGATGAGCATGGTGCAGATGGAGAAGATCTTCTCTGCGTCCGTGTTGGCGCACACGTTGCCAAAGCCGACGCTGGTCAGGCTGCTGAGGGTGAAGTAGAGGGCGGCGATGTACGAGCTGCACACCGACGGGCCGCCGACCGTGTTGTTGACGTAGGGCATCTCCAGGCGTTTGCCCAGCTCATGGAGCCATCCTTGGGGAAGAGACGGGAGGACAACAGGGTGACAAGAACTACATCATCCAGACTAGAGATACATTGGATTATTATGTTTATCTTACCTAAAAATAAATATATTTATTAATTTAAAAAAAAAAAAACTAAATGCATTTTTACTATATTTTGCTAAAAACATCAAAATTAATTGTATTTTTATTTGTATTTTTTCTGACTCCTTATTACATCCAGCCATAGAATTATACATTAAAATAAACACATTTGAAATAATTAATTTTAAATGATCATAATAATTAATTTAAAATGACCATATTTAATTATTTAAATACTTGCTTGTTTATCAACAACTTTAGCATTTTATTCATTACATTTTGAAGCTCTCAGAAGCCAAGTTATGTTATATTCCTTAAGATTCATTTATGCAAGTTTGAAGTACCAATTATCTAAACACAGTTTTGTTTGCATATTTTCAGGATGTAGATATATAACATACTTGCCAACCCTCCCGGTTTTACCGGGAGACTCCCGGAATTCAGCGCCTCTCCCGATAACCTCCCGGAAGAAATTTTCTCCCGATAAACTCCCGGAATTCAGCCGGAGCTGGAGGCTGAATTCGTGCCTGCCCAATCACGTTATAACTGTAGAATGATTGAGGGCGAGTTCTTGGTTTCTTATGTGGGTTTATTGTTAGGCAGTTTCATTAACGTCCTCCCAGCGCGGTAACAACACACAACAACAGCAGTCACGTTTTCGTCTACCGTAAAGCAGTTCGTCTGCCGTAAACAGCAATGTTGTGACACTCTTAAACAGGACAATACTGCCATCTACTGGATAGCCTCCGGAACACTGAAATTCAAGTATTTCTTTTATTTATGTGTATAATAAAATAAATATATATAGCCAGAATTCACTGAAAGTCAAGTATTTCATACATATATATATATATATACACTACCGTTCAAAAGTTTGGGGTCACCCAAACAATTTTGTGGAATAGCCTTCATTTCTAAGAACAATAATAAACTGTCGAGTTTCAGATGAAAGTTCTCTTTTTCTGGCCATTTTGAGCGTTTAATTGACTCCACAAATGTAATGCTCCAGAAACTCAATCTGCTCAAAGGAAGGTCAGTTTTGTAGCTTCTGTAACGAGCTAAACTGTTTTCAGATGTGTGAACATGATTGCACAAGGGTTTTCTAATCATCAATTAGCCTTCTGAGCCAATGAGCAAACACATTGTACCATTAGAACACTGGAGTGATAGTTTCTGGAAATGGGCCTCTATACACCTATGTAGATATTGCACCAAAAACCAGACATTTGCAGCTAGAATAGTCATTTACCACATTAGCAATGTATAGAGTGTATTTCTTTAAAGTCAAGACTAGTTTAAAGTTATCTTCATTAAAAAGTACAGTGCTTTTCCTTCAAAAATAAGGACATTTCAATGTGACCCCAAACTTTTGAACGGTAGTGTATATATATATATATATATATATATATATATATATATATATATATATATATATATATATATATATATGTATATATATATATATATATATATATATATATATATATATATATATATATATATATATATATATATATATATATATATATATATATATATATATATATATATATATATATATATATATATATATATATAATATATATATATATATATATATATATATATATATATATATATATATATATACAGTACATACCCCAGGGCAGCTGTGGCTATGAAAGTAGCTTACCACCACCAGGTGTGAATGAATGATGGGTTTTTAACATGTAAAGCGACTTTGGGTACTTAGAAAAGCGCTATATAAATCTCAGGTATTATTATTATTATATATATATATATATATACTGTATATATATATATATATACACATATGAAATATATATGAAATACTCGAGTTGGTGAATTCTAGCTGTAAATATACTCCTCCCCTCTTAACCACGCCCCCGCCACCAACCACACCCCCGCCACGCCCCCGACCACGCCCCACCCCACCTTCCGGAATCGGAGGTCTCAAGGTTGGCAAGTATGATATATATATATATATATATATATATATATATATATATATATATATATATATATATATATATATATATATATATATATATATATATTATATATATATATGACTTGGTGAATTCTAGCTGTAGATATACTCCTCCCCTCTTAACCACGCCCCAACCATGCCCCCCGCCCCCAACCACAACCCCGCCCCACTCCCGACCACGCCCCCCATGCCCAACCTTACGAAATCGGAGGTCTCAAGGTTGGCAAGTATGACTTTAACTTTAATTGTAAAGAAAAATGTTGCTCTCATTTGTTTACTAGCTAGAACGTATTGGAAACAAGAAACATGTACACGCGCTTGTCTTACACGCGGATTGTGAACGATAGGCATTTTTATTTTATTTTGTATTTTTTTTAAGTGCAGTTCCCCTTTAAACTGATGGCGCCTATTCGTGCAACGAACACCGCGTTTTCCTATAGCCCGTGAACGCAACGCGAGCGTCTAACTAGGTCACGTGAGACGCTCGGCTAAAAAGAATGCGGTGACGTGCGAGAGTTCCGTCAGTTCGCCCGGCGAGAGGCTTCCTTGCCCGCGTACGAAAAACCGGACGGCGGGGAGAGCGGTATCCAGGCAAAGAATGAAGCGGGAGATACTGTTTTTACCCCGAAACAAAGCATTGTAGGTGGCTATATTTAGTGGCCATTGTATTGTTTTTTCCCTCCATCGCCCTCACTGCGTGCGACTGTACACCCGCCAGCCGAGCATCGTCCCCCGGTTTCCCCTTCGAGCTGTGGTCGGGGTCCGCTGTGGCTGAGTTTTTTTTATTTTATTTTATTTTTCTTATTATAACGCAAAGCCCCTGGAAAGAGCAACTTGGATAAAAAAAAACAGGAAACAGTAAGGAAAGGAGCTCATTTATCAAGAAGCTGCGGTGTGTTACCGGGAGAGGGAGGAGCAGTTGCAGCAAAGGGGAGCACTAAAAAAAACAAAAAAAAAACCCGCAGGGTTGAAGAGCCGTGGGGAGGACCAGGACCAGGAAGGTGTGATTAGAGGAGACAACATAAAACGTTTTCGGTTACAGGATGGCGCGGTGATGTGGACTTAAAGGCAGCGGCAACACAAGACATAGGAGGTAAGGCACCACTGCATGTGCCCCTGGATCCTCCACATCCTCATTTACCATTTACACTTCCACACCCACTCCTGTCTCCTTCACACTTGCACCTTCCACTTGACAACTATCACTACCACATTGTGAACCTTTGGATCCTTCCATCAAACACTTAATGCTGCCCCTAAACTACTTAATGCAAGTGTTCAAGCACCATTGCAGTTTTGAGTGGTTGCCATTTCTTTTCAGTATTATTATTATTATTATTATTATTTAATTTATTTAAAGACAAACATAGTTTTTTATTCCATTTGATATGGCCTTTTATTAATATCTCGATATGTTTAGGCCATGTCACGATGCACGGTATACATCTCGATATTTTGCCTTAGCCTTGAATGAACACTTGATCAAGCTTAATCACAGCAGTATGATAATTCTATGTGTCTAACATTAAAACATTCTTCTTCATACTGCATTAATATACGCTCATTTTAAACTTTCATGCAAAGAGGGAACTCACAACTAAGTCAATTTGCCCAAACCGTATTTATTAAACAGTGGCACAAACATTCCAAAACAGAAAGTGCAAAGATTGTCAGAGACATTTTAAAGCAAGCTATGAGTGCACTTTAGTGCATGATGTCACTAAGGTGACATATCAAAACAACACTAAATTAAAGTGCACTTTTTGCACAGAACGCCACTGCAATAGTTTAAAGCGAATAAAGTGCACTTTTGTGCATGATGTCACACAAGATATTTCAATAAGTGTCGAATAAAAATGAGCTGCATAATAGGAAATCAAATAGTGTATGTCCTTCGCTATGTGGTAGGTTCCTGCGGACGTTATCTCCTGTTTTTGACTATTTTTTTCATACGGTGTTGATCTGGAAATTGGGTCAGTGCTGGTTGCTTCGGCATTTTGTTGGTGTGGCTCCGACCGAGATGTTGACATGCCTACTTTCAAGCACTCCTTATTCTCTAGCGGGTGACTTTTCAAATGATGCTACAAATTAGTAGTGCCGCTTCTTTTTGTACCAACGCTTTTGCCGCATACTTGACATATCACAGTTGTCTGTTCGACATCTTCCCGCTTGAAGCCAAACCACCCGCCAGACGATGGACCCCGTGCTGTTTTTCTTGGGAATTCATTAATCCTCCATTTGTTACCAGATCTGCACCTTCTTTCTCTCATATTACCACTTGCATCACTTGCCACAGCTAACTTTACCTCTCTGCTCCGCGAGGGCGTATGACGTTGCACGCGCGACAGTATGTGACGTATTGTGCGCTTGTTTTATGTCTCTGTGAGAAGGAGAGACAAGAAAGAGTGAGAAAAGCCTGTGGTCTAATGCCCGCAGCTAAAAGCAACTGCGTGAGAACGTACTGTATACTCGAATACTCACGATAGAGTCATTGTCTACATCGCACAGAGACAACCCCGCGATATCGCCCAGCCCTAATTCCATTATTGTTTCTTTTGTTAATATCAGAGTCCGTTCTGCAAAGCACACAGCTTATGGACAGGGACCCACAGTTAAAATATACATCATAATATAATATACAAAAGACTATACAATACATTTCAAAATCTACCCACCAAATTAGGGATGTCGATGAATGCTTTAAAATGTAATATCGGAAATTAGCGGTATCGTTTTTTTTATTATCGGTATCGTTTTTTTTTTTTATTGTTTTTTTTTTTAATTAAATCAACATAAAAAACACTAGATACACTTACAATTAGTGCACCAACCCAAAAAAAACTCCCTCCCCCATTTACACTCATTCACACTCTTTCACACAAAAGGGTTGTTTATTTCTGTTATTAATATTCTGGTTCCTACATTATATATCAATATATATCAATACAGTCTGCAAGGGATACAGTCCGTAAGCACACATGATTGTGCGTGCTGCTGGTCCACTAATAGTACTAACCTTCAACAGTTAATTTTACTCATTTTAATTAATTACTAGTTTCTATGTAACTGTTTTTATATTGTTTGACTTTCTTTTTTTATTCAAGAATTTTTTATTTATTTATTTGATCTTATTTTATTTTATTAATTTTTTAAAAAAGGACCTTATCTTCACCATACCTGGTTGTCTAAATTAGGCACAATAATGTGTTAATTCCACAACTGTATATATCGGTATTGGTTGATACCGGTATCGGTAATTAGAGTTGGACAATATCGGAATATCGTATATCGACAAAAAAGCCATTATCGGACATCCCTACACCAAATACCCATTTACAATTTCATTTATGAATAAAAAAGGAATCCTTAAATCCACCAAATCAGTCTCAATATCCTATTATTCAAATTTGATTAAAAGGTTGCATCTTGAAAATCTGCGATAATCTCATCATACAGAAGTCAAGACCAAAACAGAAAGTGCAAGATTGTCAGAGAGATTTTAAAACAAGCTATGAGTGCACTTTTGTGCATGATGTCACTAAGATGACATTTCAAAACAACACTAAATTAAAGTGCACTTTTTGTACAGAACGCCACTACAATAATTTAAAACTAATAAAGTGCACTTTTGTGCATGATGTCACACAAGATATATCTAAAAGTGTCAAATAAAAATTGGCTGCATAATAGGAAATCAAATAGTGTATGTGGTTGGTTCCTGCGGACGTTATTTCCTGTTTTTGACTTTTTTTTTTAAAAGGTGTTGATGTGGAAATGGAAGACGCCAGGTTCAATTGGGGTCAGTGCTTGTTGCCTAGGCATTTTGTTGGTGTGGCACCGACCGAGATGTTGACATGCGGAGTTTCAAGCACTCCTTATTCTCTAGTGGGTGACTTTTCAAATGATGCTACAAATTAGTAGTGCTGCTACTTTTTGTAGCAACACTTTTGCCGCATACTGTCAAACAGTTTAAGAACAACATTTCTCGACGAGCTATTGCAAGGAATTTAGGGATTTCACCATCTACGGTCTGTAATATCATCAAAAGGTTCAGAGGAACTAGAGAAATCACTGCACGTAAGCGATGATATTACGGACCTTCGATCCCTCAAGCGGTACTGCATCAAAAAGCGACTACAGTGTGTAAAGGATATCACCACATGGGCTCAGGAACACTGCAGAAAACCACTGTCAGTAACTACAGTTGGTCGCTACATCTGTAAGTGCAAGTTAAAACTCTACTATGCAAAGCGAAAGCCATTTATCAACAGCACCCAGAAACGCCGCCGGCTTCGCTGGGCCCAAACTCATCTAAGATGGACTGATGCAAAGTGAAAAAGTGTTTTGTGGTCTGACGAGTCCACATTTCAAATTGTTTTCGGAAACTGTGGACGTTGTGTCCTCCGGACCAAAGAGGAAAAGAACCATCCGGATTGTTAAAAGCGCAAAGTTCAAAAGCCAGCATTTAGTGCCCGAGGCATGGGTAACTTACACATCTGTGAAGGCGCCATTAATGCTGAAAGGTACATACAGGTTTTGGAGCAACATATGTTGCCATCCAAGCGACGTTACCATGGACGCCCCTGCTTATTTCAGCAAGACAATGCCAAGCCACGTGTTACAACAGCGTGACTTCATAGTAAAAGAGTGCGGGTACTAGACTGGCCTGCCTGTAGTCCAGACCTGTCTCCCATTGAACATGTGTGGCGCATTATGAAGCCTAAAATACCACAGAGGAGACCCCCGGACTGTTGAACAAATTAAGCTGCACATCAAGCAAGAATGGGAAAGAATTCCACCTGAGAAGCTTCAAAAATGTGTCTCCTCAGTTCCCAAACGTTTACTGAGTGTTGTTAAAAGGAAAGGCCATGTAACGCAGTGGTAAAAATGCCCCTGTGCCAACGTTTTTGCAATGTGTTGCTGCCATCAAATTCTAAGTTAATGATTATTTGCATTTGTTCGAACATTAAATATCTTGTCTTTGCAGTCTATTCAATTGAATATAAGTTGAAAAGAAATCATTGTATTCTGTTTTTATTTAAGAATTACACAACGTGCCAACTTCACTGGTTTTGGGTTTTGTAATATACAAATATATATTTTGATTCCGAAGAAATAGAGATTGAAGGACCGTAATTGACGCAGTGGCGCATTTGCTTACATGTGAGTTGACAAATAAAGCTGATGTTGATCCACGCCTCCTCTACGTAACAGCCATAAAAACATTAGAACACTCCCAAATATATTACATTCATATATTATATTAGTTTATTTTCACGTAAAAAAACCCCACTAATTTTTAAGGTGTATGGCGGCGACTTGTATTTTACTTTGTAGTAGTATTACTAGCGACTTCCTTGTTCATTTACAAAATTGGACATTTGTATTAAGGCTGGTTGAGATGGCTGAAAACTGTATCACAATATAAGTTTTTAATATTGGCCAAGCAATTTATTGACATTTTTTATGACCTATGACAAAATATGGACCAGGAGAAATAACATTAAATGTTAACATTTTTATTTAAAATGTAACCTTGGTCTGATTATAGTCCCCTCAGCTATCAAGGCAAAAAGGAAAGGAAATGTCAACACAACCATGGAGAACACTGAAACAATCAATGTTAACACATTTTTTAAATAAAAAATGAACACATAACGATAATCTTTTTAAATGAAGGTGCAAAAAAAAGAAATATGTAAGAAATGCTGAATAAAGTGTAACAAATTAGTGTGAAATTGTAAGAGTACAACTATTTTTTGCAGGTCTGCTGCCTGAAAATCACGTGGTTTGTGCAACATTTAGTTCAGTCTGTTATTGTTATTTATGTATAAAAATGAATTATGTTATGCAGTGATTATTATGTAACTATTATTGGACCAAATTGTTATTTTAAAGTAGCACATTTTGATATATTTGATTTTGTTATTACTGTCCATTTGAAAAAAAACGAGAGAAAAAAACGGCTATAGGTGACTTTTTGTGTTTTATCAACAATTTATTTGCTTTCTGCATCGCACGTTTTTAATATCCTTTCTCATACCATGCAGAGAATCACCAGCAAAACAGCAAGATGGCGCAAACTTAATAGTTAGTACTGTTACGCGATTGGTTGTTTCCCTCCCTTTGCATACTGATCAATTCCTGTTCCATGCTTCATTCTTTCCGGTTTCTATATTATATATACAGTGGGGCAAAAAAGTATTTAGTCAGCCACCCATTGACTGTCAATGGGTGGCTGACTAAATACTTTTTTGCCCCACTGTGTATATATATATATATATATATATATATATATATATATATATATATATATATATATATATATATATATATATATAGTAGGGTTGTATGGGGGCAGCTGTTTATAAATTAAGGAAATGTGTCCCTGGATACATCAGGACTTTGAATATGACCAACTACTTGGTATCGCATCGATACCTAAATTTGTGGTATCATCCAAAACGAATGTAAAGTATCAAACAACAGAAGAATAAGTGATTATTACATTTTCACAAAGGTGTGGACAGAACATGTTAAAAGAGAAAGTAAGCAGATATTAACAGTAAATGAACAAGTAGATTAATAATCCATTTTCTACCACTTGTCCTTTATAATGTTGACAAAATAATAGAATGATAAATGACACAATATGTTACTGCATATGTCAGCAGACTACTAAGGAGTCTTTGTTTGTTTAATTACTAATAAAAGACAAGTTGTCTTGTATGTTCACTATTTTATTTAAGGACTTAATTGCAATAAGAAACATATGTTTAATGTACTTTAAGATTTTTTGTTAAAATAAAGCCAATAATGCATTTTTTTTGTGGTCCCCTTTCTTTAGAAAAGTACGAAAAATATAGAAATTATATATATATATATATATATATATATATATATATATATATATATATATATATATATATATATATATATATATATATATATGTATATATATATATGTATATATATATATATATATATATATGTATATATATATATATATACACGTTCGGTCAGGAAAAAACACAGGGGCTATATCATCCCTAAAAGCCTGTTTCGCAGGTTTTAAAATCCCCTTTAAAGTCTCAAACGTTTTATCGAACACATTTTTTATTGAAAACGATTACGTGTCTATTCAGATCTGTATTGATATTGTTATATTTGCCCACTCCTATTTTTTACCATTCTTCAAACAGCTTGGAGTAACTTGGGTTTGCACATTCAGAAACATTATTCTTTTTAAGGGATCAGACTAGGGCTGCAACAACTAATCGATTAAATCGATTGAAATCGATTATTAAAATAGTTGCCGATTAATTTAGTCATCGATTCGTTGGATCTATGCTATGCGCATGCGCAGAGTTTTTTTTTTTTTATAAATAAAAAAAAAAATATATATATATATATATATATATATATTTTTTTTTTTTTTTTTTTTTAATTAACCTTTATTTATAAACTGCAACATTTACAAACAGCTGAGAAGCAATAATCAAAATAAGTAAGGTGCCAGTATGCTGTTTTTTTTCAATAAAATACTGGATAGCATAGAAATGTAGTTTGTCTCTTTTATCCGATTATTAATCGAAGTACTAATCGAGAGATTAATCGATTATCAAATTAATCGTTAGTTGCAGCCCTAGATTAGACATACCAAAACACCCATCAGTGTCTCCAAAAAAATAAATGGAGCTAGCAGTCAGGCAGATGGACGCGACTGTATATTTGTGTAGACATTTTGACGCCAAATGAAGTTCAGAACAAAAGCTATTTACTTGTTATCCCTGAGAAGTTTGTTTTAAAATCAGGCAGAGCTGGCTGGGAGGTCTTGAGGTTGCAATCATTATCCCCATATATCCTCTGTATTAATTTGCAAATGATCAAGTTCAGGGGGAAAAACACACAAAAGCTGTGCCAAGAGGAAAGGCCAAGGAGTTTCCCTGGGCTCTGTGAGATATTTGGCAGCGACGCATGCATAGGAATAGCTGCCAACAGCCGAGGTAGAAAAAAAGAGCGAGAGAACAAAAATACATGAAAAAAAAACACCGTGACTATATTAACTGTTTTTGTTGTCATCTCTGAACTGACATTTATTTTATTCTTTAAGTAAAGCCGTTATTAGAAGTCTTGGTAAAAGTTGACGGCAGCACAATGAAGAAAAAAAGGGGAACACTCCCTCTCAATGATTGGAAGGAAATAACAGCCGTATATTTACCAACCTTCAGCAAGCGTGACCTGAGCTGTCAGTTAATTTACAGCCTGCTGATCAATCCTTTGTGTAGAATCTGCAATTCATGGCAGCAAAGACAAAAACAAAAATTTGGTGTTTTAATTATGTTCAAATAGGTCTATTCAGGTGTACTGGAGAGGAGGCTACGCCGGATAGTCGAACCTCGGATTCAGGAGGAACAGTGTGGTTTTCGTCCTGGTCGTGGAACTGTGGACCAGCTCTCTACTCTCGGCAGGGTCCTGGAGGGTGCATGGGAGTTTGCCCAACCAGTCTACATGTGTTTTGTGGACTTGGAGAAGGCATTTGACCGTGTCCCTCGGGAAGTCCTGTGGGGAGTGCTCAGAGAGTATGGGGTATCGGACTGTCTGATTGTGGCGGTACGCTCCCTGTATGATCAGTGTCAGAGCTTGGTCCGCATTGCCGGCAGTAAGTCGGACCCGTTTCCAGTGAGGGTTGGACTCCGCCAAGGCTGCCCTTTGTCACCGATTCTGTTCATAACTTTTATGGACAGAATTTCTAGGCGCAGTCAGGGTGTTGAAGGGATCTGGTTTCGTGGCTGCAGGATTAGGTCTCTGCTTTTTGCAGATGATGTGGTCCTGATGGCTTCATCTGGCCAGGATCTTCAGCTCTCACTGGATCGGTTCGCAGCCGAGTGTGAAGCCAAGTCAGAGTCCATGGTTCTCGCCCGGAAAAGGGTGGAGTGCCATCTCCGGGTTGGGGAGGAGACCCTGCCCCAAGTGGAGGAGTTCAAGTACCTCGGAGTCTTGTTCACGAGTGAGGGAAGAGTGGATCGTGAGATCGACAGGCGGATCGGTGCAGACGCCGTATCGATCCGTTGTGGTGAAGAAGGAGCTGAGCCGGAAGGCAAAGCTCTCAATTTACCGGTCGATCTACGTTCCCATCCTCACCTATGGTCATGAGCTTTGGGTTATGACCGAAAGGACAAGATCACGGGTACAAGGGACCGAAATGAGTTTCCTCCACCGGGTGGCGGGGCTCTCCCGTAGAGATAGGGTGAGAAGCTCTGCCATCCGGGGGGAGCTCAAAGTAAAACCGCTGTTCCTCCACATCGAGAGGAGCCAGATGAGGTGGTTTGGGCATCTGGTGAGGATGCCACCCGAACGCCTCCCTCGGGAGGTGTTTAGGGCACGACCGACCGGTAGGAGGCCACGGGGAAGACCCAGGACACGTTGGGTAGACTATGTCTCCCGGCTGGCCTGGGAATGCCTCAGGATCCCTCGGGAATAGCTGGACGAAGTGGTTGGGGAGAGGAAAGTCTGGGCTTCTCTGCTTAGGCTGCTGCCCCCGCGACCCGACATCGGATAAGCGGAAGAAGATGGATGAATGGATGGTGGTTCAGACACGGCAGCAATAATTGGAATTTATGGTGTCAATTTTATGTGACTTTAAACTAAAATAAATATATGGCTTATTTGGATGTTTTGTGGAGTATTTAAATATATTCACAGTGACAGAACAAATTTGTATGACATAAATAAGTATATGACAAAAATCCAAACAAATGTGTATAATGAAGGCAATGTTTTGGTGTTAAATATAGCAGTCAGCATTTTACATTTGCTCAAGGTTATGTTTTGGTTACTAAGGTTGTTTACCAGAATCATTCGAGCTAATTTAAATAATATATTATACAAGCGTGGTGCATAACTCAAGGAATAACCAATTATATAGAATGCATCAAGGAATGTAGAGTCCACTTATATAGGTCCAAGTGGAACAGTGACACATCAGATCAAGCAGATGGTGCAGACAGTGAAATAAGCTTGCGTGTGTAGCACTTTGCACCCACTTTGTCATATGCATTCACTGCCACCTCCATGAGGCTACTACAACACTGCTGCCCGATGAGTCATGCTTTTGAAAGTCAGACAAATATGTTAAGGTTTATTTAGCCTTGGTCAAAGGTCTGTACTCTTCTCAGACCTATTTTATAACAATATTAAAATGTTGTTGAAATGATTTGTGTTAATTTTGCATTGTTAATGCATTTATTTCCTCCAATTGGTTTACATGTGTCAGGTTCAAACACTGATGACATCTATTAAACAAGACAAGGAGCAAATAATTCAACCGAGGCAGAATTAAATTTGGCTCAATTGAGGAGAGCGCATCTGGGCTGTACTCTTGCACAGTCTCCATCACGCTCTGACGAAAGATTGTACGTGTCCTCTTTTATTTGGACTTTCCCTGATTACATGGCAACAGCTGTTTCTAAGGGACGGGGGTCGTAAACAGCCATCGCCTTTGATTACAAAACACTTCAAAAGAAAAGGTCGTAAACAGTTCACAGAAAAGGTCGGAAAACAGTTCAAATAAGAGGTCGCTGTAGGGGAGTCAGGTCCTGCTTCCTCTTCACTTTGTAGTTCTCTGGTCAAAACAATATATTTCTGTTGAATACAATACATGAAAGAAACAGAACACCTTCATGTTGCTTCCCATCCTACACAGTGGAGTTTTACAAGCCTTCTTCTTGGTAGGTTCAAAGACAGCTTTTGTCCTCTCGCTGGGAACTCATTAAAACACAAAGTTTTGTGATAACTTAAATACAATTATTTTGACAACATTAATACATGTTTTATAAATTAACCGTAAATTATTTTAACGGTAATTTAAATTAATTCTCTTCATCATATAGGATTATTGTTCGCATTTTGGAAACAATAAAAGGCCAAGGCCAGTTCCACAGTGAAGATAAAACTACAAAATTCCTTCGGAAATGTTGATGGGCCTGCTATCTGTGCCCCGGACTTCTGGCCGGGGGTCGCCAGAAGTCGTCGTACTTTTAAGATGGTGCAGAGTGTCCGAATCTGTGAGTTTTAGGTGTAACCGTACAAAATGAGCTACAGAGCTAGCCTAAAACCTTAGGCTAGCTAACATTAAAATGCAAACACTTAGCAGGTTTGCTAATGTTGGCATGTTAACAGTTAGCATGTCTTACATACCAAGTAATATGGCTGTAAGGTGTATGCCTGTGGAAGTAGAGAAACTATTATTAAAATAAGCTGAGAAAGTTAGCATGCTAATATTAGCACGCTAAAGTTTGCATGCTAACCGTTTACAAGTGTCACATACCAAGTTACAGTGTATGACTGTGGGGTAAACAGTAGCAAAATTAGCCAACAAGAATGAGCATGCTAACGTTAGCATGCTGTCAGTTAGCATGTGTCACATACCAAGTTATATGACTGCAAGGTGTATGGCTGTGGACTGAGAGAAAATAGTGTACAATTAGCTAAAATAGTTAGCGTGCCATTGTTAGCATGCTAGAATGCTAAAGTTAGCATGCTAACATATAGCATGTGTCTAATACCAAGTTATGTGACTGTAAGGTGTATGGCTGTGGAATTAAAGACAAAAGCGTAAAATTAGAAAAAAATAGTTAGCCTGGGAACGTTAACACACTAGCGTGCTAACGTTAACATGCCAACAGGTGGCATGTGTCAAATACCAAGTTATATAACTCTAAGGTGTATGGCTGCGGAATTAGAGAAAACAAGTTTAAAATGAGCGGAAAAAGTTAGCATGCTAATGTTCTCACTAGCGCACATTAACTGTTAGCATACTTTTATGACAACAGCGCAAATAAAAAAAAAAACATGATTTTTCAAATGGAGCTTCAATGCTTAGGCTGCTGCCCCCGCGATCCAACCTGGGATAAGCAGAATATGGATGAATGGCTATGCTATCTGGCAATGTTGTGTACCTGAGGGGAGGGGCTTCACAGGGTAAAGACAGCATTTTATGTAGGCTTTGTTGAAGAACTTCATGCCGAACGAGTCGAGATATCGACTTTTCGTAAAGACCGTGAGCGCCTCAAGGCTTTGGGGAACGTTTCGGTGTTCTCAGGATTCCAATAAATGGAAAAATGGCCGAGTTTGAGTGAGTAGGAAAATGTGATTTTTTGTGTTTTTTAGAGCCGACATTTAACATTGGAGTCAATGAGAGAGTTAGCTGATTTTCTTGGCTTTGCGGGCCAACAGAAGCGAAATGAGACACATGACCTCCATAAAAGTGACATTTTCTGAGAGAGGACATGTGTGTCAACATTTACATCACAGTCACCTCTGACCTGGAAGTGTATCCGGCTTATAAACATTGAAGCTGTTAGACCAGCCCTATTGTAGTGAATCACACCTGAGCCATCATAAATGAATCAAATCATTAATGGACGTGTGAAAGTAAACAATGTGATAAGGAACATTTTACAACAATCAATCTAGGTGTTTCACTCTAAACGTCCCCCCCTGCAACATGTATTAATATGCTGGAGTATCAACGTAGCAATCATATTGTAACACTAGGGATCTCGATATCTGGTTTAGGACACTCCTCACTCTTTTGCCTCCACCTTCATTGTTCATTCTTGCAATCCTGGCTGTGCTTGGAGGCTGAAATTGGTGGTCGTACTCGAGGACCGCAACCACTGACTGTTCGTTTAGCAGCTCCTTCATGGCTACAAAACTAGACGTTGAGTAATCGCTCGACATACATGGCGGACAATAACTGATACAGTCTGCTTTGACCGTCCAAATGCGTCCGTTGTTTTCCGGAGTCTTGCCTTGTCGGCCAAGTAATACAAAGTGCACGCTACCTTTTTAATCACATCCACGGCAGCCCGCATTCCCGTTGTCTCCCCTTCGACAAATGGACAAAGTTTTTCGCTAAGTAGAATCAATCAATCAATCAATCAATGTTTATTTATATAGCCCTAACTCACAAGTGTCTCAAGGGGCTGCACAAGCCACAACGACATCCTCGGTTCAGAGCCCACATAACGGCAAGGAAAAACTCACAACCCAGTGGGATGTCAATCTGAATGACTATGAGAAACCTTGGAGAGGACCGCAGATGTGGGTGACCCCCCCTCCTCTAGGGGAGACCGGATGCAATGGACGTTGAGTGGGTCTAGCATAATATTGTGAAATTCCAGTCCATAGTGGATCTAACATAATAGTGAGAGTCCAGTCCATAGTGGATCTAACATAATAGTGAGAGTCCAGTCCATAGTGGGGCCAGCAGGAGACCATCCCGAGTGGAGACGGGTCAGCAGCGCAGAGATGTCCCCAACTGATGCACAGGCGAGCGGTCCACCCCGGGTACCGACTCTGGACAGCCGACACTTCATCCATGGCCACCGGACCTGTACCCCCCCCTTCCACAAGGGAGAGGGGGGCAGAGCAGAAAATAAAATAAACCGCAGATCAAATGGTCTAAAAAGGGGGTCTATTTAAAGGCTAGAGTATACAAATGAGTTGTAAGATGGGATTTAAATGCTTCTACTGAGGTAGCATCTCTAGCTGTTACCGGGAGGGCATTCCATAGTACTGGAGCCCGAATAGAAAAACGCTCTATAGCCCGCAGACTTTTTTTGGGCTCTGGGAATCACTAATGAGCCGAGTTCTTCGAACACAGATTTATTGCCGGGACATATGGTACAATACAATCAGCAAGATAGGATGGAGCTAGACCGTGTAGTATTTTATATGTAAGTAGTAAAACCTTAAAGTCACATCTTAAGTGTACAGGAAGCCAGTGCAGGTGAACCAGTATAGGCGTAATATGATCAAACTTTCTTGAATCACAGCTGACGTGCCACACTCGTTAACAAACTTATCCCACCAGGCTGCCGTTCTTCCAGGCCTTATCCAAAACCGTGGCTCAACAATGCTATGTTGCCGTCTGAGATGTGTTGTGTCCGAAATAACTGCAATCCCGCGTTTCCTTC
Organism: Entelurus aequoreus; assembly: GCF_033978785.1. Taxonomy (NCBI): domain Eukaryota; kingdom Metazoa; phylum Chordata; class Actinopteri; order Syngnathiformes; family Syngnathidae; genus Entelurus; species Entelurus aequoreus. Next base: position 42,599,820 of record NC_084749.1, on the reverse strand, counting down.
TCTTAAAGTATTCATGTGGGATTTCTACAAGCGCCTGTACATGTTGAAGAAGGAGAAAGACGGGCATGTCTGGATGATTCGCCTCCATCTTTCAAGTGTTTACCTCTGAGTGGAAATCGGTTGTTATAAAGCTGGCTGTGTCGCATTCTTTCTGACGTCACTTCCTCTCCGAACTCCGTTTAAAAACGATCAATGAGTCCATACAGAGCTAAGAGCTGGAGATTCAAGAAATAGACGACGCACTTACCCGTGTAAAAAAATATCCAAGGAGAGGAACCTTAAACGATGGGTTAGTGTGGCTGACACGGGGTTTAGGCTAAATAATTATTCGTTTAAGCAGTCTGTTTAGCTAATTGTAGCTACCGCAGCTATTGGGTCCATGCGATGACTTCTGTTTGGTTTAATCAACCATTTTACTGCCGTGTTACGGACACCGTTTGGAAACAATTAAGGTATGTAAATAAACATTTACAAAATGTTTCTGTGTAAACAACTCTGTGAAAGTCTTTCTCTAGTGGGCTCTCCTGATGCAGACAGATCTTCACAATAGCCCGGATGTCTGGTGTTATAAATAGCTTTTATTGGCAGCGCACACACGCTAGGACAGCACACAACTTTTCAGTCTCTGCTCCGTGACTTTTCAGTCCTTCTGGTGCGTCATCTTTCTGGTCTTCTCTCTGGCAATGTTCAGTGTACGTCTGCTCACCAGCAAATCCAACTCCCTTCTAGTGTGTCGGTCCGGCTGCTGCTGATAAGCATGGCAGGTGATTGGATGATCAGCCCCAGCTGGGTAATTCAATCACCTGCCAGCTGTGCCTCGAGGCCGGTCCTTACACACCCCATTCCTGCAGGAGGCGCGCCGATCTCGCCCCCCTCCACAAACACATTTTACAAAGTATATGTCTGCGGCTTATAGTCCGGCCGTGCTAGTGTATGGACGATATTTTTTCTTCTAAAATGAATTGGTGCGGCTTATATACTTTATTCAAGGTACATAAATAGTCGATATTTAGACTTTTGTTCATTGGTTCAGGATCGTCCACGTTCTAATCCTAGGCTCGATTATTTTTCTCCCGTCTAGGTGTCACCCATTGTGTGAAGCACACCTCTTCAGCTTTTTTGTCTTTCAGAAGTTTTTTTTTTATGTTTCAGACTCATTTTAAGCCTTCTAAAAGTTTTTTTATGTCCAGTTGCAGAAGCTGCTTTGTAAATTTGGAGTACTTGGAGCTACTCTTTGCAATATAAGGGCTGCAACTAGGGCTGCTAAGATTAATCGATTAATTTGATTAGAAAAAGGCATCGATTTATTTTCTGCTGCTTCGGTTAATCGTTCAGTGAGTGTAACTAATAAAAACGGATACATTCCGGAGTTCATGGAGTGCCCGGAACTTCAATTAAGCGGACATAGTTTCCGATCAGCCGCTGCAATAGAGCGCACATGAGAGCGGTGATGTGCGGGTGCCCTGATCTGTGTGGTGGCTAAGATTTGTTTAGTATTTTTCATTTTTGAAAAAGCACACATGTTTAAAGTGCAATTTAAATGTCGATGCTGTGCATATATAGGAAAAAAAGAATGGAGGTTATGGCAAGCAGAACATTTTTGTTTATTTGAAGTATTTTCCCTAAAGTACGCATTGAGGGCTATAAAGTATGTTTTATCTAATAATTGATTAATTGAACAAACTAATTAGATTCACTTAGTAAAATTATCGTTAGCTGCAGCCCTATAGTGCTAACACATCTAAGTACTCACAAAAAAAATAATGTGACTTATTTTTTTTGAAAAAGGACAGACTTTCTTCCACTGACCTGTTTCTCTGCATTTGTCTGGTTTGCTACTGAGTTGATGCTGCTTTGCCAGACCATAATGGACAATGTATTGTATTTTCCATAGTTTCATTATACAGGTGAAACTCGTACAGTTTGAATATCGTGTAAAATCCATTCATGTTGGCAACTCAACTTGTGAATTTATTCAACTTATATTAACTCATGAAAAGTAAGATATACTGTATGTCAAGCCTTTATTATAATGTTGATGATCATGGCTTACAGTTTTTGAAGACACCATATTTTCTGAGATTTTTAGTTCAAGGTTTTCATAAGCTGTCAGCCGTAATCATCAATATTATTTGAAAAGAAGGCTTGAAATATATTGAGTTGCGTGTTATATATATGATAGTTTCACCTTGTAAATCTAAATCATTTTAACATTTTGAGTTTCACCGGTATATTTTCTCGGGAGATGACAAAATATTCTTACAAGTTTTAAAAATGTCAATGCAAATTTTGCATTCTACGTTTTATTTTGTTAAATTCTACAGAATAATATTTATTTATTATATTTATTTACTTAAGTTATTTTTTTATCTATGCTATGCTTAAAAGGGAACTGCAATTTTTTTTGTAATTTAGCCAATCCTTCACAATCATTATGAAATGCAAGAACACATATGTCTCTTTTTTAGGATTTTAAAGATGATAAAAACGCTTAGAAGATACGGCTAATGGGAGTCACCATTGTCGCCTTCAAAGCTCTCTAAAACAACTTCAAAACCCTCCAACGTTTTGTGTACACGCTGCAAGTATATGTATATAATATAGTAACAGACATGTTCATAACAATATGTAATATGTATAATATTAACCGTATTTTGGTCATTTTAAGCAGTTTTCCTCAGCACATTTATTTTTGTTACAAATGTGTGTTCCTACTTCCAGAAACAAACGCTCGTGTGTTCTAATCATGGCAGACCTGGTAACAGACAACGAAGATGACTATTTTTTGGACAAATGAGGATTCACAACCATATATTTTTGAAGCTGAATATACGGAAGATGAACAACTGCTACCAGAAGCAAACACGCAGGAAGGACGAAACGTTTGAGCAAACGGAAGCCGAGAGAGTGAGGTTGGCGTGACTTTGACGGTGTAAATGTGGAACTTGAAGCCAAGTTATTTCGACATAAATGGAATGCTTACCCAAAATAAACTGGGCAAAACGTCCCCGGCCAGCTGGACCAAACTCACAACTGTCCATCGAGTGAGTCACTCATCGTACATATTTCAATTCCTCATTTTTTTACCTCGTTAGGATCCCTGCATTAAGGTAAATATAAATGCCGACATGTATTTTAAAATTCAAAAGCAGAGCTTGATTCTTTGGCGATTGGGCTGCTTGACAGTTTTTAAACAACCCCAGACACACCTCCAGGGAGAAGGCAGACCGGGTGAGAGTGATTGAGTGACTTTTTCTCCAAATCAGAACCTAAGGTTGGCACTAGGGATGTGACAGTATGAACATTTCATATCATCATCGGCGGTCTCTCGAAGTGAGTATGACGATCCTCCTGGTAGGGAGGTATCCCTTTATGGAGGATGCCTGTGCGTGACTTTGTTTAACGTGGGGAGACTGGTGCACAGACAGTCACCACACGATCCTTGACAGATCCGGGTCAGGGTCCAGTGGCATGGAGTCCAAGACGACTGAGGACCCTTTTCTGCTGCAGCCTTCATCCGCCATCCCAGCCGTTGTGACGTTCCATAGGGTTAGCAATCATCCACCGTTGAGGTCTTGGGTTGTTATTTCCCCATAACTGGGCCCACATGGATGTGGGGGTGGCTTCTTCCGCCATCGCAGCCGTTGTGGTGGTTCATAAATCTACCGTCTTCCGCCTGCTCCGCCGTTGAAGTCTTCACCGTATCCCTGGCTAGGGGGCAGTCAGGTACTAGGCCTTTGCCCAGGGCCACCTGGGGTAACAGTAGTAAAGGGGTTAACCTCCTAGTGCCCCAAGACCCCATAGAGGAGCCTCCACTGCCGGATCCACTTTAACGTCATGCCCAGGACACAACATTTCATATCACGGTTATTGTCACAAAAATAATTACAGTTATTATTATCATGGTATTGTTGAATGGGCTCAAAATGTATTAATGCACACATATTAATAAGTTTGATTTAAACAATTTAAATACAGTAAATAAATTGCCAAACAGTATACATTCTTGGTGGAAGAAAGAAGGAATTTTGTCATTGCACAATTACAACGGAATTTTATTTTTAGCACAAACCCGTTCAAGAGAAGACACAGGTGGGAAAAAATTAATGCTTGGGGTAGACAGATAAGTGATAAAAAATTGGATCCTAGACTGGGCTCCCATGAGAGCTCAGGCTGGGCGCGGGAAAAAAAAAACCCTCAAGAGCCGATAAGCATATATACACACTACAAAATAGAAACCACAAGACTTGCAACAGTAGGGTACGATGGTGGGCCTCCGTTGCCGAAGCTGCAGCTCTTGTAGTTCTGCTCCAGCCGTCCATTCACCCCTAAGAAATATGCTATGTAGTAATAATGTTGTGGCGACTTAAGAGTAATATTATTTTTGTTTGAGCGTTTAAATATGTTTATCCTCTTCCGTTTTAATATAAGTGTTTTAGTGTTTTTTTAATGATGAAAAAAAATAGTGTGGTTTATGTGATGTCAATCAAATTCACTTCCTGTTGTCATATGCCTTCGAGGAGAGATTGATCTCTGAGTTAAGAGAGTGGGTTCAATGAATATTGAATATCTTAGTTCAGTGGTTCTTAACCTTGTTGGAGGTACCGAACCCCACCAGTTTCATATGCGCATTCACCGAACCCTTCTTTAGTGAAAAACAAAATGTTGTTTTTTTTTCAAATTCAAGACAAAGTTGTATGCTTTTGGTAACAATTTAGTATAGGGAACATATTCTAAGTAACAAAGACTTAATTTAGAGTTTTTTGGACACTAGGGGAACATATTCTAAGTAACAAAGACTTAATTTAGAGTTATTTGGTTAGGGTTAGAGTTAGAGGGTTAGGGCCAGGGTTAGAGGGTTAGGGTTATAATAAGGCCATGCCGAATAAGGTATTAATACGTACTTAATAATGACTAGTTAAGAGCCAATATGTTACTAATTTGCATGTTAATAAGCAACTAATTAATGGTGAATATGTTCCCCATACTAAAGTGTTACCATGTTTTATTACTGGTGCACAAAATGAACCGTGCATGAACATCACCTTGTTCAAAGAACAAAACCAACACAGTGCATAAACTCACAACAAATTACACACCTGCAAATCAGTCTGACTTCTGCTGTTGCCGTATCCGTAATACGCCGATAGGGAGAAGTTTTTATTTACACGATGAGTCGGGCGTGTTTTGACCTCCGCCGAACCCCTGAGCCCGACTCACCGAACCCCTAGGGTTCGATCGAACCCAGGTTAAGAACCACTGTCTTAGTTGCTCAGACAGTGATGTGTTTATACATGTTTGGATTGGGGAATGTCATTTCTTAATGAGGAATGAGGTTAATCTATTTTGTGTTCGTGTTAGCATTTAGGCTAGCTAGTGCTAGCTTACTTCTCCAGTAAGTGAGCAGCGTCACCAGTCCGTGAGTTTATCAACGTTTTATCAATCAGGGTTTTACGATAAGTTGAATTTGAAACAGTAACACTAACAGTGGGGAGTGTTACCATCATAATACCGTTTATCATTACATCCCTAGTGGGGACCGAGGAGGCTAAGAGTATTTCAGTAAAACATGCACAAAACGAATGAGGCAGTATTTCTTTTTGGTCTACTACATTGTGCATTTGTATTCTCACTTCAGTCCAATTTATCATTCAGCTGAACACCCAGACACTTATAGAATGTTATCATCTTCATGTCAGCACCCTGGACGTCTGCTGATGTTGGTAGGTTATAACTACGCCTTTGAAAATCCACCCCTGCTTCTTGGTTTTCAAAGTATTGATCCGGCGACAGTTTCAGTGGCACCAGTCCGCAAAATCCTGCATCAACTGTGTGTACTCTCGCTTGTCCATCACTGACAGAGGACCTGAGCTTAAAGGAGATACCGCCCAAGTGGGCCGAAGGACAATTTATATATGGACAGTATTAGAGATGTCCGATAATATCGGACCGATAAATGCTTTAAAATGCAATATCGGAAATTATCGGTTTCAAAAAGTAAAATGTATGACTTTTTAAAACGCCGCTGTACGGAGTGGTACAAGGACGTAGGGAGAAGTACAGAGCAGTTGCGTCTCCCAGTCATACTTGCCAACCCTCCCGATTTTCTCGGGAGACTCCCGAATTTCAGTGCCCTCTCTCCCAAATTTCTCCCGATTTCCACCCGGACAACAATATTGGGGCCGTGCCTTAAAGGCACTGCATTTGCGTGCCGGCCCAGTCAAATAATATCTACGGCTTTTCGCACACACAAGTGAATGCAAGGCATACTTGGTCAACAGCCATACAGATCACACTGAGGGTGACCGTATAAACAACTTTAACACTGTTACAAATATGCGCCACACTGTGAACCCACACCAAACAAGAATGACAAACACATTTTGGGAGAACATCCGCACCGTAACACAACATAAACACAACAGAACAAATACCCAGAACTCCTTGCAGCACTAACTCTTCCGGGACGCTACAATATACACCCACCGCTACCCCCTACCCCACCCCACCTCAATCCCAAATTTCAAGCTGCTGTTTTGAGGCATGTTAAAAAAACATAATGCACTTTGTGACTTCAATAATAAATATGGCAGTGCCATGTTGGCATTTTTTTTCATAACTTGAGTTGATTTATTTTGGAAAACCTTGTTACATTGTTTAATGCATCCAGCGGGGCATCACAACAAAATTAGGCATAATAATGTGTTAATTCCACGACTGTATATATCGGTATCGGTTGATATCGGAATCGGAAATTAAGAGTTGGACAATATCGGAATATCGGACATCGGCAAAAAAGCCATTATCGGACATCTCTACACATGATGTTAGTGCACCAGTCGAGGAAAATGAGCAAACTACAAAAATAACATCTTGTAATTTGATTTTGATATTCTTTTTTTATTTTTGATAGAATGAACATTAACACCAATGAGTAGACTGATGAACATGATCACATAATTTATTCAGAAAGTATAAATAACGACAAATAAAGACAGAATAATATTAACCGCAACATGTAAGTGTAAAAAAAACAAAAACAAAACATTAGGATTTGTATATTTTCAGAATGTGCTTGTTCTATTTTCAAACAAAGAAAACAATCTGAAGTTGTCTTTATTGTTAAGTTATCGTGCTGTGATTTTACCAGTCCGGCCCACTTGGGAGTAGATTTTTCTCTCTGTGGCCCCCGATCTAAAATTAGCTTGACACCACTGATTTAAGGCCTTAATTTTAGCAAAATTAATTTAATTACTTTTAATGCCCCGATAAAACCCTGTATTTGCATTGCTTTAAGATGTTTGTTTTTTTTAAACTTGTGCGCTGATGATAGGAACGTATGTCGCTGCAATGCCAACAAATTACCTCAGTTTTATCCAAAGTTCCATTGGAGTTGGCTCTCATCACTCATCTTTTCACCTTGTAGCAATAGGCGACAACTTTTGGGGTTACGTGATGTCAGAACAAATGGTGTGATTAATATTTGATTTATTTATGGTAATGCAATAAAAAAAAAAATTTGATCACATGCGTTAACGTTGACAGCCCTAATATATATATATATATATATCAATCAATCAATCAATCAATGTTTATTTATATAGCCCTAAATCACAAGTGTCTCTAAGGGCTGTACAAGCCACAACGACATCCTCGGTGTCGAGTGGGTCTGACATAATATTGTGAAAGTCCAACACATCAGCGAAAGTCCAGTCCATGGTGGGGCCAGCGGGAACCATCCCGAGCGGAGAGGGGTCAGCAGCGTAGAGATGTCCCCATCCGATGGACAGGCTAGCGGTCCACCCCGGAGCAGAGTAGAAAAGAAAAGAAAAGAAACGGCAGATCAACTGGTCTAAAAAGGGAGTCTATTTAAAGGCTAGAGTATACAAATGAGTTTTAAGATGAGACTTAAATGCTTCTACTTAGCGGGATTGTGCCGAAAATGTAATTTCAGTTCTTATGTGTCTTGTACATGTAAGAATGGACAATAAAGCTGATTGATTGATTGATTTTTTACTGAGGTAGCATCTCTAACTTTTACCGGGAGGGCATTCCACAGTATTGGAGCCCGAATAGAAAACGCTCTATAGCCCGCAGACTTTTTTTGGGCTCTGGGAATCACTAATAAGCCGGAGTTCTTTGAACGCAGATTTCTTGCCGGGACATATGGTACAATACAATCGGCAAGATAGGCTGGAGCTAAACCGTGTAGTATTTTATACGTAAGTAGTAAAACCTTAAAGTCGCATCTTAGGTGCACAGGAAGCCAGTGCAAGTGAGCCAGTATAGGCGTAATATGATCAAACTTTCTTGTTTTTGTCAAAAGTCTAGCAGCCGCATTTTGTACCATCTGTAATCTTTTAATGCTAGACATAGGGAGACCCGAAAATAAAACGTTACAGTAATCGAGACGAGATGTAACGAACGCATGAATAATGATCTCAGCATCGCTTGTGGACAAAATGGAACGAATTTTAGCGATATTACGGAGATGAAAGAAGGCCGTTTTAGTAACACTCTTAATGTGTGACTCAAACGAGAGAGTTGGGTGGAAGATAATACCCAGATTCTTTACCGAGTCGCCTTGTTTAATTGTTTGGTTGTCAAATGTTAAGGTGGTATTATTAAATAGATGTCGGTGTTGAGCAGGACCGATAATCAGCATTTCCGTTTTCTTAGCGTTGAGTTGCAAAAAGTTAGCGGACATCCATTGTTTAATTTCATTAAGACACGCCTCCAGCTGACTACAGTCCGGCGTGTTGGTCAGCTTTAGGGGCATGTAGAGTTGGGTGTCATCAGCATAACAGTGAAAGCTAACACCGTATTTGCGTATGATGTCACCTAGCGGCAGCATGTAAATACTAAAGAGTGCAGGGCCAAGAACCGAACCCTGGGGAACTCCGCACGTTACCTTAACATAGTCCGAGGTCACATTGTTATGGGAGACACACTGCATCCTGTCAGTAAGATAAGAGTTAAACCAAGACAAGGCTAAGTCTGACATCCCAATACGCGTTTTGATACGCTCTAATAAAATATTATGATCAACAGTATCGAAAGCGGCGCTAAGATCAAGAAGCAGCAACATAGATGACGCATCAGAATCCATCGTTAGCAATAGATCATTAGTCATTTTTGCGAGGGCTGTCTCTGTAGAGTGATTTGCCCTGAAACCGGATTGAAAAGGTTCACAGAGATATATATATATATATATATATATATATATATATATATATATATATATATATATATATATATATATATATATATATATATATATATATATATATATATATACATATATATATATATATATATATATATATATATATATATATATATATATATATATATATATATATATATGTATATATATATATATATATATATATATATATATATTTATTTATATTCTTACGATCTATTAGAACAGGCCATTCTTTGTTTTAGTGTTTGGGTGTTTTTCTCTTGTGTTTTTGGCTTCACTTTACGCTCTTATTTTGGTTCCACATCCTGTTTTGTTTGTATACTGTTTGCCTTACTCTCTTTCTGAGCGCTTCCCTCCTCACCTGCGGCTGGGTTGCGTTGGTCTCTCTTCTTTGCTGGGTGTTGAATCATTTTAAATGTTCGGCGTCTTGGTTTTTAGAGGAACTACAGTGGTTTGTGGCATTTTCTGACTTCCTGTTTTGCATTTCTTTCTTGTTAGCTCTCTTTAGTTTTAGTTTTGTGCATAATCCTGTTGCTCTCTACCTTGGTTTTTTGGACCAAAAATTCCCCCGAAAAGTGCAGTTGCCCTTTAAGTTACTGTGCATGAAAGAGGAAGAATAGTATGTTATGCTAGGTTCACACCAACGGCGCTTTGACGGCGCTTTAAAGCGGCATGCAAAGCCGCTTTAAAGAGAAATTGAAAAAATATATGAATATAAAAAATGTGTGGAAAACAGTATACTGAGTTTTTCTCATTTTTTTCTTATTTTTGTTGTAACAATGCACAACAGAGCTTGATAATCGTGTCAGAGCCTGATTTAAAGCGTCATGATCGCATCAAAGCATAATAAAGTTCAATAAAGCGTAATAAAACGTATCAAAGCGTGATTTAAAGCGCATCAAAGCGGGATCAAATAGTGAGGAACGGTAACAAAGCGGCAACTAATACGTATCAGAGAGTATCAGAGCGTATCAAAGCATAACATTACTTCGGAGATCGGGATATTCGTGGAAAAATTGACAAAAATGACGGCGCTTTGCTCGCCGTTGGTGTGAACCAGGCATTAGTAATTTCCTTTGAATATGTATGAGGTTTGTCAATTTGTCAAATGTCTGTGAGTGTGTGAGATAACTGTAAAATGAGAAAAGTTATAAGATTTATGAAAAACTGTTACAATTTTGGGGAAAATACTTGGTGTTGATAGAAGAGAAGGGGCCAGACCTTACCAATGTGTTTTTCAAACTGCAAAAAGTCAGTGTTAAAAAAACAAAGAAAAAAAATACTAAAATGAGGGGTATTTTACTTGAACTAAGCAAAATTATCTGCCTATAGAACAAGAAAATTTGGCTTGTCAAGACTTTCCAAAACAAGTAAAATTAGCTAACCTCAATGAACCCCAAAATACCTTAAAATAAGTATATTCTCACTAATAACAAGTGCACTTTTCTTGGTAGAAAAAACAAATATGAGACCTTTTTTCTCAATATGTTGAAAAATATTCTTAAATTAAGTAAATGCTAGTGCCATTATCTTGACATAATGATATGCGCTCGGCATTACATTTCTTGAAACCAGCAAACTTATACTAAAAACTAATTCATTTTTCTTAATGGAAAGGCAACAAGGCAACCACTTGTTACTCTCGGGGTCTCTTAGCTGCTCAGGCAAATCATATGGTCTAAAAATGCATTTTTTCTATCGATAACATGACATCGTCACGCCAAGTGCGTGCTCTTTCAGTCAATTAGTGCGCAAGGAAAATATATATATATATGTATATATATATATATATATATATATATATATATATATATATATATATATATATATATATATATATATATATGTATGTATATGTATATGTATATATACATATATATATATATGTATATGTATATATACATATATATATATATATATATGTATATATACATATATATATATATATATGTATATATATATATATATATATATATATATATATATATATATATATATATATATATATATATATATATATATATATATATATATATATATATACATATATATATTGGCCCTCTGCCAATTTGTTTTTGATTGTAATTTTGAAGAATTTATCTGAATGTGCATGAACTATTTCTGTTCAAAATTGTTTGAAATGTCAAATATTTAAATATTAACTGTCAGTTTACTGTACTGTGCCAACTGTACTACTATATGAGTACATCCTTTCTATCGTTTCATTGAAAATAAAACAGCAAAGTCCATTTGGCTGTCATCTGTTTTAATTATGAGACACAATTTTGTCAAAGTCATGATTTTTTATTTCATGCTTGAAATAAGAAATTGATCCTTTAAAAAAGCAGTTTTATACTTGTGAGTGTTGATGACACAGCTTTGCAACAGTTGATATTCTAGTTTCAAGCATGTTTTACTCAATATAGGTCATAACATCTCAGCAACAAGCTGTAATATCTTACTGAGATCATTTAGGACCAAAACCCTTAAAACAAGTAAAACACTCTAACATAAAATCTGCTTAGTGAGAAGAATTATCTTATCAGACAGAAAATAAGCAAATGTCACCCTTATTTGAGATATTTCATCTTACTTAGATTTCAGTTTTTGCAGTGAATATAGGCAACATAGCTTACTTTACTTTACTTTATTGGAAGTAATGCATTTAGTATTCATGGGACACTTAGCAGACTCAGTATTAGGCACACCTTCACACTCTACTGAAGTCCAACAAAAGACCACAATGTTCAAGTATTGATTTAACCGTGTTGATTATTGTAGTTGAAGCTTGCAAGTGTCTAGAACTGCACTATGCTGTCATATTCAGATGTTGGTAATACCGCGCCCCTAATCTCAATGAATAGAGCTTCGTAGAACAAGATTAAATGTTCATTTATTTTACTGTCAATCAAAACCGAAGCAATACCCTTTTTTAGGACCTGAATTTTTTATAGTAATATATTGGGTGTGAGTATACAGAGCTGTAGGTGCACAAGTATACTCCGGTCCTATGTTTGCTTCTTAAAAATGTTACTTTACAGAGTAGATGTCAACTGTAACTCAGCGATCTCTTTTAACCACAATTCCAACTAAGTGAACTACCAACCAACGTCTGGTAGAATTGGTTGAGCTGAGATAGATTAATTAAAAATAATAATAGTTGGCCTACATCTTGGTAACATCGCAACATAGAACAATACATGCTATCAGAGCTGTAAAGTAAAAGCTCAAAAGCGGTGCTACTGGCAAACCACGACCTAGAAGATGGAACTAAATGATGATGAGGATCTTTGTAAATACAGAGTTAAGAAATCACTATTGTTTTGGATCCTGATAGTTTGTGTTGTACCTAGGGGTGTAACGGTACGTGTATTTGTATTGAACCGTTTCGGTACGGGGGTTTCGGTTTGGTTCGGAGGTGTACCGAACGAGCTTCCACACAGACTGAAAGCCACTACTACCGACCACGCAGTCTGATAGTTTATATATCAATGCTGAAATCTTAACATTGCAACACATGCCAATACGGCCGGGTTAACTTATAAAGTGCAATTTTAAATTTCCCGCTAAACTTCCGGTTGGAAACGTCTATGTATGATGACGTATGCGCGTGACGTCAGTCGTTGAAACGGAAGTATTGGGACACATTGTATCCAATACAAAAAGCTCGGTTTTCATCTCAAAATTCCACAGTATTCTGGACATCTGTGTTGGTGAATCTTTTGCAATTTGTTTAATGAACAATGAAGACTGCAAAGAAGAAAGCTGTAGGTGGGATCGGTGTATTAGCGGCTGGCTGCAGCAACACAACCAGGAGGACTTTGACTTGGATAGCAGACGCGCTATCCAACGCTAGCCGCCGACCGCATCTATGATCGGGTGAAGTCCTTCGTCGCTCCGTCGATCGCTGGAATGCAGGTGAGCACGGGTGTTGATGAGCAGATGAGGGCTGCCTGGCGTAGGTGGATAGCTAATGTTTTTAGCATAGCTCTGTGAGGTCCCGTTGCTAAGTTAGCTTCAATGGCGTCGTTAGCAACAGCATTGTTAAGCTTCGCCAGGCTGTTCAGCATTAACCGTGTAGTTACAGGTCCATGGTTTAATGGTATTGTTGATTTTCTGTCTATCCTTCCAGTCAGGGGTTTATTTATTTTGTTTCTATCTGCAGTTAAGCCCGATGTTATCACGTTAGCTCCGTAGCTAAAGTGCTTCACCGATGTATTGTCGTGGAGATAAAAGTCACCCTGAATGTCCATTTTGCGTTCTCGACTCTCATTTTCAAGAGGATTTAGTATCCGAGGTGGTTTAAAATACAAATCCGTGATCCACAATAAAAAAAGGAGAGAGTGTGGAATCCAATGGGCCAGCTTGTACCTAAGTTACGGTCAGAGCGAAAAAAGATGCGTCCTGCACTGCACTCTAGTCCTTCACTCTCACGTTCCTCATCCACGAATCTTTCATCCTGGCTCAAATTAATGGGGTAATCGTCGCTTTCTCTGTCCGAATCGCTCTCGCTGCTGGTGTAAACAATGGGGAAATGTGAGGAGCCTTTCAACCTGTGACGTCACGCTACTTCCGGTACAGGCAAGGCTTTTTTATCAGAGACCAAAAGTTGCGAACTTTATCGTCGATGTTCTTAGTTTAGTCTTTATTTGAAGGGACAATGTACAGAAACATTAAGCTCAAAGACAGATATGTTCTGTACCAGATTATAGCTAAATAGCTAATTTCCATCTGCAGTCCCTGGCTACCTAAATTAAAGGGATACAAAAATCATGCAATAAAATTATGACAATAGAATCATACACAAGTATTAAGAAAAAAGTCATAAAATGCCCTTTCATGGACACATACTTAATATACAATACAACCACACCTCATTTACATCATCACACAAAGACAATACATACTTTTGTTCACATCTGTCATCATTTCTAAAAACAACCATGATTTTAACAGACACACCTCACAGTTTACAATAAAAAATGCTCTCATGGATAAATATAATACACATGACGTTGACATGTCAAACATAGTGTCCACCTTAGTGACCGTGTGAGCAGCTTTGATTGCTCCAAAGCCACTTTTTAACTTCAATTGTGAATGAAGAGTAATCTGTTAGACTTTTCAAGTTTGTTGTGAGGTCGTTCCATTCCTTTATGGCTTTGTATGAAAAGGCTGATTGTGCAAAAAAGGTTTTACATCTGGGTACGCTACACTGCCCCCTGGTGGAGGCTTGTGTGTTTCTAGTTGTCACAGCAGATGTAAACTGGACAAAGTGCTTAAGTGGCGCTGGTGCAGTGTTATTTAAGATTCGATGGGCCATTCGTATTGATGCTAATCTTTGAATGTTAGCTAAATTTAACAATCTATATTTTTGTAGAACTAAACAATGATGGTGGTGTTGTGGTTTTCGGTCAAGGATTTTGAGGGATTGTTTGTGCAAAATTGTCCAATGGCCTCAGTGTCATTTTGCTTGCCTGCGACCAACATGTTATACAATAATAAAAACGAGACATAATCATTGCATTAAAATAAGTTTGAGCTGCCTCCAGTGTTAATGAATTCCTGATACATTTGAACGTTTTTATGTTGTATTTAAGACTCTGGCACATCTGTTTGATATGTTTTTTAAAGCCAAGTGTTGGCTCTAAAATGACACCCAGGTAACGATATTCACTAACATTTTGTATTATTTCCTTATTAACCGTTATATTTGGAAAGGATGACATTTTATATTTGTTTACAAAATACATTGTTGCAGTTTTCTTAATGTTTAATGTAAGACAAGAGTCAAGTAGCCATCTTGCCACCTTCTCCATGGCTGCTGTAAGTTTTCTGGCAACCGTTTCAGCGTCCTTTCCCCAAGTATAAATAACCGTGTCATCTGCCTACATCTGGATATTCACATCCTCACATACAGATGGCAGGTCGTTTATATACATGGAGAAAAGAAGAGGGCCGATATTAAAGCCTTGTGGCAGGCCAATATCAGTAGCAGTGAGACTGGATGTTGTGTTATCAATACGGACACATTGGGTCCGACCAGATAGATATCACATAATCCAGGCCAGAGTATCTGTCGACAGTTTAAAAGTTGTTAATTTTGTAAGTAACGTGGGGTGACTGACTGTATCGAATGCCTTGCGGAGGTCTAAGAATATTGCTCCAACTACACCTCCATTATCAAGGTTTTGTTTGATTGTTTCTAATGGAAGGCAACATGCAGTTCCGGTCGAGTGATTTGCCCGAAACCCAAACTGCATGGGATGTAGGAGGTCTTCATAGTCCAAATGTTCTGTGAGTTGCTCAACGATCACTTTTTCTATTGCTTTGGATATAACGGGGAGAAGCCTAATTGGTCTGTAATTGTTGATGTCTTGTTTATTTCCTGCTTTATGGATTGGGATGATAGTGGCAGTTTTCAACGTGGTAGGGAAAGTGTTTTCTGTTATTGATTTATTTATTGATTGATTGATTGAGACTTTTATTAGTAGGTTGCACAGTGAAGTACATATTCCGTACAATTGACCACTAAATGGTAACACCCGAATAAGTTTTTCAACTTGTTTAAGTCGGGGTCCACTTAAATTGATTCATGATACAGATATATACTATCATATATACTATCATCATAATACAGTCATCACACAAGATAATCACATTGAATTATTTACATTATTTACAATCAGGGGTGTGGAGGGGGGGGGGGGATATGGACATCAAGTAGTGGACATAGAGAGAGAGAGAGAGAGAGAGAGAGAGAGAGAGAGAGAGAGAGAGAGAGAGAGAGAGATCAGAAGGCATAAGAAAAAGAAAAAGTATCTGCATTTGATTGTTTACATTTGATTATTAGCAATCCGGGGAGGGTGTTAGTTTAGGGTTGTAGCTGCCTGGAGGTGAACTTTTATTGCGGTTTTGAAGGAGGATAGAGATGCCCTTTCTTTTATACCTGTTGGGAGCGCATTCCACATTGATGTGGCATAGAATCAATGTTGTTATAGGAGAAGTAAGACTATCTTTATACGTTTTTAGGAAGAACGTGTCAAGACCGTATATATCTCTAGATCGTGAGTTTGATAATGCAAAGAGGATTTTGTTTACCTTTGTTTCATTTGTTAATTTTAAACTTAGTCCATCCTGAATAAATGGCAATTCTTTGCACTGATTTTGAGGGAATTTTTTATTCAGGGTTTGTACAGACTGGATGAAATGTTCATTAAAATGACTACTTATGTCCAGACTGTCTGTGACAGTAGTGCCATTGATATTTAATGTTTTAGTGTTGTTTCTTGTTTGCATTCTTCCAGTGAGTGTGTCAATGGTTTTCCATAACTGTCTAATGTTCCCTTTTGCAGCTTTGATTAATTCTAAGTGAACGTCAGCCCTAGACTTCCGCATAAGCATTGTAACTTTGTTCCTCAAACTTTTAAAAATCAAACGATCCGTATTTAGACCTGTTTTAATTGCTCTTTTGAGAGCTGAGTCCCGATTTTTCATAAGAATCCAAATTGTTTCATTAATCCAAGGTATTTTTATTTTAGCACTTTTCTTTCTGGGTTTTGTTTTAGTGTATATTTATTTGAGTTAAAAATGTTTGAAACATACACTATATTGCCAAAAGTATTTGGCCACCCATCCAAATGATGAGAATCAGGTGTCCTAATCACTTGGCCCGGCCACAGGTGTATACAATCAAGCATTTAGGCATGGAGACTGTTTTTACAAACATTTGTAAAAGAATGGGCCGTTCGTGAAATTCCCTCGCTCCTAAATATTCTAAAGTTATTATAGTTTATTATAAGAAAAAGGAAGAGTTTGGGAACAACAGCAACTCAGCCACCAAGTGGTAGGCCACGTAAACTGACAGTTTTGGCAATATAGTGTATGTCCATCAATTCAGCATTGTCCACGTTCTAATCGTGATGCATGGGCGAATCAATCATTTTCCCCACATTTAGTACCTCACCTCTCGCTAGGGCTGGGCAGTCACTCGAAAAATATTCAGAACCGACTTTGAGAGATTCTAACCGATGTGAAACTGCTGTGTCAAGTTATTTAACCCTTGTGTAATGTTCATATTGTTGTTACTCAGCCGGCGTTTGTGAGTCTGATGGACCCGTTGCATTTTGTGGCTTTTAATGCCTCACAATCAAACACTTGTATGTTAAAATACTGAACAGATGTTTATTGGGATAAGGTAAACATCTGTTCAGTATTTTAACATAAAAGTAATTGATTGTGAGGCATTAAAAGCCACAAAATGCAACGGGTCCATCAGACCCACTCGAAAAATATTCAGAACCGACTTTGAGAGATTCTAACCGATGTGAAACTGCTGTGTCAAGTTATTTAACCCTTGTGTAATGTTCATATTGTTGTTACTCAGCCGGCGTTTGTGGGTCAGAACAACAATATGAACGTTGCACGGAAAATTTCTCTGCCAGTTTCTGCATCCCACAGGGATTCTTCTTTTGTGTTTCTGCACCTGCGGTTCCCACACAAGGTTGCAACATTGTTTGTCAACACTGTCTGCTCTCATTCTCTCGCACATTTGACCCTCTGATGTTCTGTGTACCTACACTCTGTCCTCCTCCTGTCTAGGCCTGCTGTGTGTGTGTGTGTGCAGTGTTTCCCATAAACTGCCAAGATACCTGTGGCGGCGGGGGCGTGGCTATGGGCGTGGTCACCATGACATCATCGAGTAATTTGCATAATTTACTACAATGATATGATTTTCTCTAAAAAGGCTCAAAAAATGTATACTTACTAATTAATAATAACAGTTTTGTTTTAAACGTCCATCCATCCATCCTTCCATCCATCCAATATACTTACAACACTTAATGTACATATTTATATACAGATTTGAACAATAAGTTATTCACTGAAATATATTTATTAATTGTGGTTCTTACAAAAAATATAAAAGCTAAAAAGTCTCTTAAAGCTCTGCCCCTTTAATTAGTGCATACTAAATAATTTAACTTTAGCCTACTACTACAACCATATTATTTACCAGCAACATAAAGTGAAACAGAGGCAGAGGTGTCCTGCCACAGTCAGTAACAAATAAACAGAAAACAGTAGTGGTGGTAGATAGACACAAAGCTTCATCAAACATCTGATCCACTGAACAAAGAGCTCCAAAAATCTTGATCTTACACTTCTCTTTTGTAAAGTAAATCTGAACAGCCGATATGGGCATCTACATCAACTATATGATTTGCCTGAGAAGCTGGACAGAACAAAAAAAAAAAAAAACATTTTTTTTTTTTTTTTTTTTTTTTTGTGGCGGCCTTAATTCTTTCGTGGCGGGCCGCGACAAATAAATGAATGTGTGGGTAACACTGGTGTGTGTGCGTGTGTGTGTGGTACACAGAACATCAATTTCCACACTTATATTAGCACCGGGTCCAGTGAACCCGGACATCTTATATGTAATAGAAATGTGTAGGGGGGGTGTATGGTGTGTGGTCATTAAATATGTATTCTGATATGTGTTCTTCACAGAAAATGAGCCAAAGTCAGTGAGTCTCAGTTTGAAAAATGTATTAATTGTATCATTTTTCTTTCAATAAAAAATGAAAACGGGTCCCACAGACCCGAACACCACACAAGGGTTAAGCATCTAGTTTTGATTAGTACTAACGTAACTAATTGGTTTGAAATAAGACATTTACGTAGGTTGTGAAATGTAATTGAGATGAATATGCAGTAACAGTTTAATATGTACTAGCAAACAGTAAAGAGTGGATGTCTGGTATTCTCAAAAATGCAATTTAAAAAAATCTCTCACATCCACTGTTGACTGTGTGGGTGGTTGGATATGTGTTTGGGCCTCTGTTTGACGTCGGTATCAGCGTACGTGTGTTATTGTGAGTGTACCTTTCCGGATGTGCATACTCCTTCAAAGCTCAAGCAGCTAGATGTTCATTTAGCTGACAGCAGAAATATCTCAAGCCCCGAATGCTCTTTCTTACGTAATGTTTGCTAACCTTTACAACAAAGGCGGTCCTAACCCCTCTCATTCTTCTGTCATTTTATACACCGAGTGCACTCAGTCGCCTGGAAAGGTTGACTTTTTTTCCCTCGCAAGTTGTCGTGATAAATCCGCAAGCAGTGGAAAATTTAAAAATAAGGACGTTTAAGAAAAAAAAAGCTGGCTCCACACAGTCTAAAAGGAACACGAACAGGAAACATGTTTGCTGTCAACAAAATACCACACAATGTCATAATGTTGAGTCGTGTGTGTGCGTGTGTGTGTGTGTGTGTGTGTGTGTGTGTGTGTGTGTTCTTGTATTTCCACCCTTCTTGAGACATGAACAAGGAAAAGTACCTTCCATATGAGGAGGTGTGAACAAGTGATGACATAAATCATGGTCGCAATACAGACAACTATTGCATCTAACAGAGAATGTCTCATTTGCACCCCTGGTGGTGAAAGCTATCAAAATGAGGGTGGTACCAAAAAGGAGGGATTTTTCAAATTGACTCTTTCGGTTTTAAAAGTGCTCCCCTCCCTGGTCAACATATGAAATAACAAGTGTGTGTAAAAAAATTTGAAGTGCTCCCCCTCTGGCCAACATATGTAATAACGAGTGTGTGTCAGAAACTAAAAATGGGGAACAATTTCTAATATTATTTCCGTTTCTGTAACATTGCAATATTTTCTCGTAAAATTATTACTTTTTTATGTAAAATTATTACTTTTTATTGCAAAATAGTGACAACTTGTCTTATAAAATTCTGACTTTTATCACAATATTGCCAATTTGTTTCTGTTGTTCTTGTAAAATAGTGACATTTAATGAGTAAAATTCAGATTATTATTATAATATTGCCAAAATGTTTAAGTTTTCTTATGAAATTGGGACTTTTGTCGCGTAAAATTACGACTCTTCATAAAAGAAGATTAAAAAACAATTACAAACAAAAAATAAATAAATAATTACAAATAAAACCAGTCTTTTTCTCACAATGTGTCGACTTTTTTCCTATAAAATTGGGAACAATTTCTAATATTCTTTCTGTTTCTGTAATACTGCAATATTTTCTCGTAAAATGACTACTTTTTTATGTAAAATTATTACGTTTTAATGCAAAATGGTGACAACTTGTCATAAAATTCTGACTTTGATCACAATATTGCCAATTTTTTTGTTGTTCTTGTAAAATAGTGACATTTTATGAGTACAATTCCGATTATTATTATAATATTGCCAAAATGTTTAAGTTTTCTTATGACATTGGGACTTTTGTCGCGTAAAATTACGACTCTTCATAAAATTGCGAAAAATTTTAAGCTTTTCTTGTAAAATTGCGACTGTTATTGAGTAAAATTCCAACTTTTATCATAATATTGCACAAATGTTCAGTTTTTCTTGTAAAATGTTGACTTGCGCTGAGTAAAATGACGACTTTTATTGTAATACTGCCAAAATTTAAAGTTTTTTTCGAGAAACTGTGACCGTTTTCTTGTGAAATTCCAACTCATTTTTCACACCAAGCCTTTTTATATTTGTATAGTATGTATATATTATTAATGTTGTAAATACACATCTTTATATATATAGAAAGGGTGGTCTTAAAGAGGTAGGCATTTTTCTCAGGTCTCAAGAAGGTAACTAATACAAGAATGTGAGTGTGTGTGTGTGTGTATGTGTGTGTGTGTGTGTGTGTGTGTGTGTGTGTGTGTGTGTGTGTGTGTGTGTGTGTGTGCTTGTATTTCCACCCTTCTTGAGACATGAAGAAGGAAAAGTAGCTTCCATATGAGGAGGTGTGAACAAGTGATGACATAAATCATGGTCCCAATACGGAAAATCATTGCATCTAATAGAGAATGTCTCATTTGCACCCCTGGTGGTGAAATCTATCAAAACTAGGGTGGTCCCAAAAAGGAGGGATTTTTCAAATTGACTGTGTGTCGGTTTTAAAAGTGCTCCCCCTCTGGTCAACATATGAAATAACAAGTGTGTGTAAGACATTGAAATGCGCCTCCTTTGGCCAAAATTAATAAAGAAAATAAGATGTATATAGAGACACACGGTAATAATTTGAAGCAAATAAGGAAGATTAAAAAACAATTACAAACAAAAAATAAATACATATAAAACCAGTCTTTTTCTCACAATGTATCGACTTTTTTCTTATAAAATTGGGAACAATTCTAATATTTTTTTTGTAATATTGCAATATTTTCTCGTAAAATGATTACTTTTTTATGTAAAATTATTACTTTTTATTGCAAAATAGTGACAACTTGTCTTATAAAATTCTGACTTTGATCACAATATTGCCAATTTTTTTCTGTTGTTCTTGTAAAATAGTGACATTTTATGAGTAAAATTCCGATTATTATTATAATATTGCCAAAATGTTTAAGTTTTCTTATGACATTGGGACTTTTGTCGCGTAAAATTACGACTCTTCATAAAAGAAGATTAAAAAACAATTACAAACAAAAAATAAATAAATAATTACAAATAAAACCAGTCTTTTTCTCACAATGTGTCGACTTTTTTCCTATAAAATTGGGAACAATTTCTAATATTGTTTCTGTTTCTGTAATACTGCAATATTTTCTCGTAAAATGACTACTTTTTTATGTAAAATTATTACTTTTTAATGCAAAATGGTGACAACTTGTCATATAAAATTCTGACTTTGATCACAATATTGCCAATTTTTTTGTTGTTCTTGTAAAATAGTGACATTTTATGAGTACAATTCCGATTATTATTATAATATTGCCAAAATGTTTAAGTTTTCTTATGAAATTGGGACTTTTGTCGCGTAAAATTACGACTCTTTTCATAAAATTGCGAAAAATGTTAAGCTTTTCTTGTAAAATTGCGACTGTTATTGAGTAAAATTCCATTTTTTATCATAATATCGCACAAATGTTCAGTTTTTCTTGTAAAATGTTGACTTGCGCTGAGTAAAATGACGACTTTTATTGTAATCCTGCCAAAATGTAAAGTTTTTTTCGAGAAACTGTGACCGTTTTCTTGTGAAATTCCAACTCATTTTTCACACCAAGCCTTTTTATATTTGCATAGTATGTATATATTATTAATGTTGTAAATACACATCTTTATATATCTAGAAAGGGTGGTCTTAAAGAGGTAGGCATTTTTCTCAGGTCTCATGAAGGTAACTAATACAAGTGTGTGTGTGTGTGTGTGTGTGTGTGTGTGTGTGTGTGTGTGTGTGTGTGTGTGTGTGTGTGTGTGTGTGTGTGTGTTTGTGTGTGTGTGTGTGTGTGTGTGTGTTCTTGTATTTCCACCCTTCTTGAGACATGAAGAAGGAAAAGTAGCTTCCATATGAGGAGGTGTGAACAAGTGATGACATAAATCATGGTCCCAATACGGAAAATCATTGCATCTAATAGAGAATGTCTCATTTGCACCCCTGGTGGTGAAATCTATCAAAACTAGGGTGGTCCCAAAAAGGAGGGATTTTTCAAATTGACTGTGTGTCGGTTTTAAAAGTGCTCCCCCTCTGGTCAACATATGAAATAACAAGTGTGTGTAAGACATTGAAATGCGCCTCCTTTGGCCAAAATTAATTAAGAAAATAAGATGTATATAGAGACACACGGTAATAATTTGAAGCAAATAAGGAAGATTAAAAAACAATTACAAACAAAAAATAAATACAAATAAAACCAGTCTTTTTCTCACAATGTATCGACTTTTTTCTTATAAAATTGGGAACAATTTCTAATATTTTTTCTGTAATATTGGAATATTTTCTCGTAAAATTATTTTTTTATGTAAAATTATTACTTTTTATTGCAAAATAGTGACAACTTGTCTTATAAAATTCTGACTTTTATCACAATATTGCCAATTTTTTTCTGTTGTTCTTGTAAAATAGTGACATTTTATGAGTAAAATTCCGATTATTATTATAATATTGCCAAAATGTTTAAGTTTTCTTATGACATTGGGACTTTTGTCGCGTAAAATTACGACTCTTCATAAAAGAAGATTAAAAAACAATTACAAACAAAAAATCAATAAATAATTACAAATAAAATCAGTCTTTTTCTCACAATGTGTCGACTTTTTTCCTATAAAATTGGGAACAATTTCTAATATTCTTTCTGTTTCTGTAATACTGCAATATTTTCTCGTAAAATGACTACTTTTTTATGTAAAATTATTAATTTTTAATGCAAAATGGTGACAACTTGTCATATAAAATTCTGACTTTGATCACAATATTGCCAATTTTTTTGTTGTTCTTGTAAAATAGTGACATTTTATGAGTACAATTCCGATTATTATTATAATATTGCCAAAATGTTTAAGTTTTCTTATGAAATTGGGACTTTTGTCGTGTAAAATTACGACTCTTTTCATAAAATTGCGAACAATTTTAAGCTTTTCTTGTAAAATTGCGACTGTTATTGAGTAAAATTAAATTTTTTATCATAATATCGCACACATGTTTAGTTTTTCTTGTAAAATGTTGACTTGCGCTGAGTAAAATGACGACTTTTATTGTAATAGTGCCAAAATGTAAAGTTTTTTTCGAGAAACTGTGACCGTTTTCTTGTGAAATTCCAACTCATTTTTCACACCAAGCTTTTTTATATTTGCATAGTATGTATATATTATTAATGTTGTAAATACACATCTTTATATGTCTAGAAAGGGTGGTCTTAAAGAGGTAGGCATTTTTCTCAGGTCTCAAGAAGGTGACTAATAGAAGTGTGTGTGTGTGTGTGTGTGTGTGTGTGTGTGTGTGTGTGTGTGTGTGTGTGTGTGTGTGTGTGTGTGTGTGTGTGTGTGTGTGTGTGTGTATGTGTGTGTGTGTGTTCTTGTATTTCCACCCTTCTTGAGACATGAAGAAGGAAAAGTAGCTTCCATATGAGGAGGTGTGAACAAGTGATGACATAAATCATGGTCCCAATATGGAAAATCATTGCATCTAATAGAGAATGTCTCATTTGCACCCCTGGTGGTGAAATCTATCAGAACTAGGGTGGTCCCAAAAAGGAGGGATTTTTCAAATTGACTGTGTGTCGGTTTTAAAAGTGCTCCCCCTCTGGTCAACATATGAAATAACAAGTGTGTGTAAGACATTGAAATGCGCCTCCTTTGGCCAAAATTAATAAAGAAAATAAGATGTATATAGAGACACACGGTAATAATTTGAAGCAAATAAGGAAGATTAAAAAACAATTACAAACAAAAAATAAATACAAATAAAACCAGTCTTTTTCTCACAATGTATCGACTTTTTTCTTATAAAATTGGGAACAATTTCTAATATTTTTTCTGTAATATTGCAATATTTTCTCGTAAAATGATTACTTTTTTATGTAAAATTATTACTTTTTATTGCAAAATAGTGACAACTTGTCTTATAAAATTCTGACTTTTATCACAATATTGCCAATTTTTTTCCGTTGTTCTTGTAAAATAGTGACATTTTATGAGTACAATTCCGATTATTATTATAATATTGCCAAAATGTTTAAGTTTTCTTATGACATTGGGACTTTTGTCGTGTAAAATTACGACTCTTCATAAAAGAAGATTAAAAAAGAATTACAAACAAAAAATAAATAAATAATTACAAATAAAACCAGTCTTTTTCTCACAATGTGTCGACTTTTTTCCTATAAAATTGGGAACAATTTCTAATATTGTTTCTGTTTCTGTAATACTGCAATATTTTCTCGTAAAATGACTACTTTTTTATGTAAAATTATTACTTTTTAATGCAAAATGGTGACAACTTGTCATATAAAATTCTGACTTTGATCACAATATTGCCAATTTTTTTGTTGTTCTTGTAAAATAGTGACATTTTATGAGTACAATTCCGATTATTATTATAATATTGCCAAAATGTTTAAGTTTTCTTATGAAATTGGGACTTTTGTCGCGTAAAATTACGACTCTTTTCATAAAATTGCGAAAAAATTTAAGCTTTTCTTGTAAAATTGCGACTGTTATTGAGTAAAATTCCAACTTTTATCATAATATTGCACAGATGTTCAGTTTTTCTTGTAAAATGTTGACTTGCGTTGAGTAAAATGACGACTTTTATTATAATATTGCCAAAATTTAAAGTTTTTTTCGAGAAACTGTGACCGTTTTCTTGTGAAATTCCAACTCATTTTTCACACCAAGCCTTTTTATATTTGCATAGTATGTATATATTATTAATGTTGTAAATACACATCTTTATATATATAGAAAGGGTGGTCCTAAAGAGGTAGGCATTTTTCGGAGGTCTCAAGATGGTAACTAATACAAGAATGTGAGTGTGTGTGTGTGTGTGTGTGTGTGTGTGTGTGTGTGTGTGTGTGTGTGTGTGTGTGTGTGTGTGTGTGTGTGTGTGTGTGAGGATAAGACCGTAACACACCGCCGCTCCCTCTGCCACAAACATGCCACAAACATTCGCCAACGACAAGGCAAAGTGGGTTTTATTCTGATCAATTATTGTATCGTTATGGTTTTTAAATTTAACAGAGTGTCCGCAGGTCATTAAAAAGCATTAACAGTCATTAAATAGATGTTGCCAAAATAAGGCCTTAAAAGGCATCAACTTTGTCGTCCGGAGGCTCGCTGTGGAGTTTACAGCGAGAGAGAGCAAGAGAGAGAGAGAGAGCGAGGGAGGGAGGGAGAGAGGGAGGAAGAGCGCCATGCGGGTCTGGTGGAAAAGCAGCAAAACGTTTCTCTGCTTGCATCACGCAAGTGACGTCAATGTTCGGCCCTAGAGAGCCATATACCACACCATGATTGGTAGATTCCTTGTAGACCGGAAGAGTTAGGGCTACAAGGTATTCTGGGTATTTGTTCTGTTGTGTTTATGTTGTGTTACTGTGCGGATGTCCTCCCAAAATGTGTTTGTCATTCTTGTTTGGTGTGGTTTCACATTGTGGCGCATATTTGTAACATTGATAAAGTTTTTTTTTTATACGGCCACCCTCAGTGTGACACGTGTGGCTGTTGACTAAGTATGCATTGCAGTCGCTTACGTGTGTCTGTTGAAGCCGCATACAACATGTGACTGTGCAGGCACATTGTTTTTATGGAGAAAAAGTGGACGTTAAACCTCGTGCCCTCAATATTGTTGTCCTCAGTAATGTTGACGGGTGAAAATTGAGAGGGTTGGCAAGAATTCTTCAAATCCGCACACAACGCTGTCAAGCGCCATTCATATAAAACTCACGGGCCGCACTAATATTAAACGTTCATGTTGAGGTGCGGGCCGCGCAATAACGTCGGCCCGCATGTTTGAGACCCCTTTCTTAAAGCATCTCTTCCTGAGGGCGTTTCAGTGTTACAACGTCACCTTTATCGTTAGTTTTTAAGCCAAAATGCGTCCGTTCTCCCTTTTCCGTCTACACCAGGGGTGTCAAACGTACAACCCGCGGGCCGGATCAGGCCCACGAACAGGTTTTATGCGGCCCGCGGGATGAGGTTGCGAAATTTTGGAATGAAAGAAACTGCTCTTCTAAATGTGTCCACTAGATGTCGCAATAGCAATTCTTTATATAATTTTAGATGATGCTACATATGTAAAAAAAAAAACTAAAAAAAACACATGATCTTAGTGCACCAGTTGAGAAAAATGAGCAAACTACATAAATACCATCCTGTAATTTGATTTTGATATTTTTTTATCTTAATAGATTGAAAATTACACCTATGAGTTGACTGATGAACATTATCCCATCATTTATTCAGAAAGTATAAGTAACGACAAATAAAGATAGAATACTATTAACTGCAACATGTATGTGTAAAAAAAACCCATCAACATTATGATTTGTTCATTTTCAGAATGTGCTTGTTCTATTTTTAAACAAAAAAAAAAATCTGAAGTTGTCTTTATTTTTAAGTTATCGTGCCGTGATTTTACCAGTCCGGCCCACCTGGGAGTAGATTTTTCTCCATGCGGCCCCCGATCTAAAATGAGTTTGACACCCCTGGTCTACACACTGTCTGCTTGTAAGTACTCTGTGATTGTGCGCTGCCGGACATGCTCCTCTGCTCGTAAAACCAGCAATGTCACGACGGGGGTTTCAGAGACGGTATAGTACTGAAAATGATGCATTAGTATCGCGGAACTATACTAAAACCGGTATACCGTACAACCCTAGTACACACACAGGCGGGACCTACTTGCAATTCTCTTCCATGTTTTCCTGCGTGAGCATTCACAAGTCTTGTTGACTAGTTATTAGCTTCCTGAGAGAAAGAGAGAGAGAGAGCTTCCTGTGTGTAGCAGTGGTTGGAGTCAACAATGGCATCTGAAGTCACACCCGCTTTATTATGTTTGAGCTGGAACTAACCATTTTGACACAACGAAACCGTAGAAGATGTTCATGTAGGTCAGGGGTGTCCAAAGTGCGCCCCGGGGGCCATTTGCGGCCCGCAGCTAATCGTTTACCGGCCCCACACACATTCTGCAAAAATTGCAAAATTGATAGTATTGCAAAAATATAAAATAAACATTTTAAAAAAAGTGGAATGAGGTTACCGGTCGATCTACGTTCCCATCCTCACCTATGGTCATGAGCTTTGGGTTATGACCGAAAGGACAAGATCACGGGTACAAGCAGCCGGAATGAGTTTCCTCCGCCGGGTGGCGGGGCTCTCCCTTAGAGATAGGGTGAGAAGCTCTGTCATCCGGGAGGAGCTCAAAGTAAAGGAGCCAGATGAGGTGGTTCGGGCATCTTGTCAGGATGCCACCCGAACGCCTCCCTAGGGAGGTGTTTAGGGCACGTCTGACCCAGGGAAGACCCAGGACACGTTGGGAAGACTGTGTCTCCCGGCTGGCCTGGGAACGCCTCGGGATCCCCCGGGAGGAGCTGGACGAAGTGGCTGGGGAGAGGGAAGTCTGGGCTTCCCTGCTTAGGCTGCTGCCCCCGCGACCCGACCTCGGATAAGCGGAAGAAGATGGATGGATGGATGGATGGATGGAATGAGGTGAAATCTAACGAGAAAAAGTTGCAATGTTGACACAAAACTGCCATGCAGGCTGTTTTTTTTCTTCTTTTGTCTTTGTTTATTTGTATTTTTTTAGCCGTTGCTCGAAAAAAAAAAAGACAAAAAATCTATGTTACAATGAAATATTACTTAAAAAATGTCACTTTAAAATGTTTTATGTGGAGAAAATATTGCATGTATTGTGTGGTTGCCATATAAAAACATCAAAGTTTTATTTGACAAAAGAGCATAAAACAAACAAAATAATAGTTCAAACGTGAAATCGACAGATATATCTAAAGTCAGATCTCGTAATTTAAGTGTGAAAAGTTAAAAAAAAAAACTAATAAAAATGTATCACTTTATATATTTGGATCCCAAATATATTTAGTGGGATTTTATTTAACTTTTCACTGTGATTACTCAAAAATATTAAAGAATTAAAATCAATGGTGTCCTGCATTATTGATCTTTTAGGGCTCTAATTACTAAATACTGCATATTTCAGTTTTACTATAAAAACAAAGTTGTCTTTGACGGAAAAGCCATAAAACCTGTTTGTTTTTTTTACTTGATATCAACCTGAAGTTGATAAAGAGATATACTGTTAAAAATAATAATAATAATTTGACATATTTTTAGCATTTAAATGACTGAGACTCTTGACCCTTGACTGGTCCCCGGGAGCCCTAAAGGTTAAAAAAAAAAATCTATATATTTTGTTATGGTTTGCAAATGGAAAATATCAAAATGGCCTCTGTATAGTTAAATTTTTCCGTGTGTGGCCCTCAGTGGAAAAAGTTTGGACACCCCTGGTGTAGGTGGACTGATGGAAATGATGTTGTATCAAGCCGACCAATCAGCTATTTTTTTGCTAAACTTTATTTCAACAGCAATTCAAACAATCGGAACATAAAAGTGAACAGTGAGCGTGTCGTTGTACATAAAAAATGTACTTTTTGTCAGGTTCAAACACTGATGACATCTATTAAACAGACGAGAAGCAAGGAATCATGCAGAGACAGAGTTCAATTTGGCTCAATGAGGAGACACGTTATTTGGGCTGTATTCTAGTTACAGATCCAAACTACGTTCTAAAAGTCCAGCCCGCATGCTTCCTCTATTTATTTGGGAGGTCCCTGGTTACATCACTGAAGCTGTCGCTGAGGGAAGGGGGTAATCTCGACAACTCCAGTTAGACACAATATATGATTATACAAAAATGCAAATGTATTGACGCTGGTGCTATCGCCTTGTCTCTGCTCTGTCTGCATCACGGCGGTGTTCGGCCTTGGCAGACAGCAGGCCGTTCCTGGACATAAACACTGATACCAGACTGGCTTGCAACCTTTTGGGATTGCCAGCTTTGCACAGACAAAGAAAAATACCACTTCAGCACAATTGATAATAACTATAGCAACGGCCCTTAAGCATAAAGGTTGTGTGATAATATATACATAATTATTCTAACATTATTATTAAATTATTTTTTCTCTATAATTTTGAAACGGTGACTAAGAAATTTAAACAAATCTACCATTAGGAAACAAAAGAAACATGAAACATGCAAGGGATAACAATAGGAAAATAGAACAAAACAAATACATGTATCATAATGTAACTTTGTTTAAAGTTTTCGTGACTTGTTTGTTTTTCTTTGTCAACATCAGAGAACGCTGACGCGAAGCTTACAGTTGTGGTCAAAAGTTTACGTACACTTGTAAAGAACATAATGTCATGGCTGTCTTGAGTTTCCAATCATTTCTACAACTATTAATTTTTTGTGATAGAGTGATTGGAGCACATACTTGTTGGTCACAAAAAACATTCATGAAGTTTGGTTCTTTTATGAATTTATTATGGGTCTACTGAAAATGTGAGCAAATCTGCTGGGTCAAAAGTATACATACAGCAATGTTAATATTTGCTTACATGTCCCTTGGCAAGTTTCACTGCAATAAGACACTTTTGGTAGCCATCCACAAGCTTCTGCTTGTATTTTTCGACCACTCCTCTTGACAAAATTGGTGCAGTTCAGCTAAATTTGTTGGTTTTTCTGACATGGACTTGTTTCTTCAGCATTGTCCACACGTTTAAGTCAGGACTTTGGGAAGGGCATTCTAAAGTAGGATAGGATAGGACTTTATTGTCATTGCACAATTACAACGAAACTATGTTTTCAGCACAAACCCGTTCAAGATTAGACAAACAAACAGTGTACAGGGTTACAGAACAGGAACGCTGATGGGTCGCCAAAAGCGCCCCGTAAAAGATAAGAAAAAGGTCAAACGCTGGGGAAGAAGATGAGTAAAAAAAATACAATCTAGACTCGGCTCCTAAGGGGGCCTAGTCTGGAGTGGGGGGAAAAAAACCTCCATGCCATGCACACATAAACACGTTACATTTAATCACGACAACTCGCAACAGAGGGGCTGGGAGTTGGGGCCCTGGAGGTCGACTGCTGCTATGAAGCACTGCCAGCCTTAATTCTAGCCTGATTTAGCCATTCCTTTACCACTTTTGACGCGTGTTTGGGGGTCATTGTCCTGTTGGAACACCCAACTGCGCCCGAAGTCTAAGTCTAAGTCTAAGACCCAACCTCCGGGCTGATGATTTTAGGTTGTCCTAAAGAATTTGGAGGTAATCCTCCTTTTTCATTGTCCTATTTACTCTCTGTAAAGCACCAGTTCCATTGGCAGCAAAACAGGCCCAGAGCATAATACTACCACCACCATGTTTGACGGTAGGTGTGGTGTTCCTGGGATTAAAGGCCTCACCATTTTCCCCTCCTAACATATTGCTGGGTATTGTGGCCAAACAGCTCAATCTTTGGTCAGTGGTTAGCTCGGGGGTTACGAAACCGCTTTATTATGTGGCGCGTTATTTCTGACGTCACTTCCTGTGCGGGGCGCGGTCTTTCTGGCGTCACTTCCTCTCCGAACTCAAGTTTGTAAACGATCAATGAATCCATACAAAGCTAAGAGCCGGAGATTCAAGAAAAACACGGCGCACTTACCCGTGTACAAAATTGTCCGAGGAGCGGGACCTTAAACGATGGTTTAGTGTGGCTGAAACAGGGCTTAAGCTAAATAATTATTCCTTTAAGGGGTTATCCGGCTTAGTGTAGACATGGCCTCAGACTCGCAGTAAAGGGTGTAGTCCGTCCCCCTGGTCCTTAGCTTTCTCTTTCAACAATTAAGTTGAATAGGCCTGATTTACACATTGTAATTCTCTTGGTTTGAAGCCCCCCGGGGGATCATTTCTCATGTCACGCCAGCTGTGATGTGCACGGATGTCTGTTCTACTTTCCTGCTAGTGGTTGCAGATCAGGCAGCCTGGGTGGTCTCATTTTGGACAGGTAGGCAGTGTTGATAAGCCTAAGGTGACTGGCAGGTGAAGGTTGTTATCGCCGAAGGCTCCGGTGCCTGCTGGACCCTGAAAACTCATTTTGACAGATGCGGTCTCCTCCCTAGATGTTGCCGCTCGGCAGGGGGCTGATGACACTCGCTCAGCCGAGCAGCTCAGGATGGCATTAGCCTGCGTCACGTCGAGCAAACCTGCAATTTATACTCCTACCCCGGGAATTAAGCCGAATGACGACATGCAGGAGGCAACAGCCAACACAGATTATGTTAATACGCTGCCATAATGTTTAGATCAAGTCTTAAATGTAATTTTATGGCGATCAAATAATTGTAAATGCACTCGTGTTTTTTTTTTTACTCAGATGAATTTTTTCCAAAAATAAGTATCTCCATTACACTGTGACGTCACTTTCGTCACTTGATTGACATTCACGGCACCCGAGGGTCTTCTGAGATGACGCTGGCTGCTGCCGGCTCATTATTAAGAACAAATGACCGACAGGAAGGCGAGAAACACTTTTTATTTCAACAGACTTTGGCGCCGTACCTGTCGTCAAAACTCCAAAGACCGACTGCGCGGTTGCACAATAAAAGCTCTGCTTCATCCTGCCTGCGCTAACAAAATAAGAGTCTCAGAAAGCTGGCGTGCACAAGCTAGCAAGCTACGGAGTTTGCCGCCAATGTATTTCTTGTAAAGTGTATACAAATGAGTATGGAAGCTGGACAAATAAGATGCCAAAAACCAACCACTTTCATGTGGTATTGGACAGAAAGCAGGACTTTTTTTCTCCTCCATTTGAAAATGCGGACGTTATCAGCACCACTGTCTGATTCCAATCAAAGCAAGTCATCAGAATCAGGTAATACACCAACTTATATTCTTGTCTTCATGAAAGAAAGGAATCTATATGTGTTAAACATGCATGTATTATCATTAAACATCTTTAACTTGTTAACAATATTGACTATATGTGTTAAACATGCTTATATTATCTTTAAACACATTTAACTTGTTAACAATATTAACTATATGTGTTAAACATGCTTATATTATCTTTAAACACATTTAACTTGTTAACAATATTAACTATATGTGTTAAACATGCTTGTATTATCTTTAAACACATTTAACGTATTAACAATATTAACTATATGTGTTAAACATGCTTGTATTATCTTTAAACACCATTAACTTGTTAACAATATTAACTATATGTGTTAAACATGCTTGTATTATCATTAAAAACCTTTAACTTGTTAACAATATTAATTATATGTGTTAAACATGCTTGTATTATCATTAAACACCTTTAACTTGTTAACAATATTAACTATATGTGTTAAACATGCTTGTATTATCTTTAAACACCATTAACTTGTTAACAATATTAACTATATGTGTTAAACATGCTTGTATTATCATTAAAAACCTTTAACTTGTTAACAATATTAACTATATGTGTTAAGCATGCTTGTATTATCATTAAACACCTTTAACTTGTTAACAATATTAACTATATGTGTTAAACATGCGTGCATTATCTTTAAACACCTTTAATTTATTAACAATATTAACTATATGTGTTAAACATGCTTGTATTATCATTAAACACCTTTAACTTGTTAAAAAAAACATATATTTCATAAATAAGTAGATATAAATTATATATATGAATGAAGTAGATCCCCACGACTTGATCAATTGAAAAGTAGCTCGCCTGCAGAAAAAGTGTGAGCACCCCTGCCCTAAGCCATATCCCTCGAGTAGAGATGTCCGATAATGGCTTTTTTGCCGATATCCGATATTCCGATATTGTCCAACTCTTAATTACCGATTCCAATATCAACCGATACCGATCCATACAGTCGTGGAATTAACACATTATTATGCCTAATTTTGTTGACATGCCCGTCTGGATGCATTAAACAATGTAACCAGGTTTTCCAAAATAAATCAACTCAAGTTATGGAAAAAATGCCAACATGGCACTGCCATATTTATTATTGAAGTCACAAAGTGCATTATTTTTTTAACATGCCTCAAAACAGCAGCTTGGAATTTGGGACATGCTCTCTCTCAGAGAGCATGAGGAGGTTGAGGTGGGCAGGGTTGTGGGGGGGTGTTTGATGTTTGAGGTGGGGGGGAGTAGTGGGGGTAGCGGGGGTGTATATTGTAGCGTCCCGGAAGAGTTAGTGCTGCAAGGGGTTCTGGGTATTTGTTCTGTTGTGTTTATGTTGTGTTAGGGTGCGGATGTTCTCCCGAAATGTGTTTGTCATTCTTGTTTGGTGTGGGTTCACAGTGTGGCGCATATTTGTAACAGTGTTAAAGTTGTTTATACGGTCACCCTCAGTGTGACCTGTATGGCTGTTGACCAAGTATGCCTTGCATTCACTTGTGTGTGTGAAAAGCCGTAGTATGTGATTGGGCCGGCACGCAAATGCAGTGCCTTTAAGGCACGCCTCCAATATTGTTGTCTGGGTGGAAATTGGGAGAAATTCGGGAGAATGGTTGCCCCGGGAGGTTTTCGGGAGGGGCTCTGAAATTCGGGAGTCTCCCGGGAAAATCGGGAGGGTTAGCAAGTATGACTGGGAGACACAACTGCTCTGTACTTCTCCCTAAGTCCGTGTACCACTCCGTACAGCGGCATTTTAAAAAGTCATAAATTTTACTTTTTGAAACCGATACCGATCATTTCCGATATTACATTTTAAGCATTTATCGACATCTCTAATCTTTACAAATCAAATACCGTATTTTCCGGACTATAAGGCGCACTTAAAATATTTGTTTCCCCTCAAAACTCGACAGTGCGCCTTATAACCCGGTGCGCCTAATGTAAGGATTAATTTTGGTTGACCATACCCACCTCGAAGCTATTTTATTTGGTACATGGTGCAATGATAAGTGTGACCAGTAGATGGCAGTCAAACATAAGAGATACGTGTACACTGCAATATGATGGGTCTCAAGTAAACAACGCCAACATTTTAAGTTGTTCCATTGAAAATATAGAACATTACACATGGCGCTCAAAAATCTATCAAAATGTTTTAGTACGACTTTGGTAAGCTATGAAGCCGCACCGCTTGATGGATTGATCGGTGCATTAAACATACGAGTATTATTATGGTGTGTGTATAAGGTAAGACATATTATCTGGCGTTTTGTTTCACAATATTATGCAAAAGCAACTTTTCTTACCTTCTGGTACCTGCTGATCTGTATTTGGGATCTGCATATATCCTGAAAAAGCAGTCCGGCTCACTTGGGAGTAGATTGTTGTACACGTGGCCCCCGATCTAAAATGAGTTTGACACCCCTGATTTAGACCAAAAATATGTAAAACGTGCAAAAAAAAGTATACAATAATAGGTTGAGTTAAACGAGACACACGGAGGAACTGTGGTATCTTTTAAAAAATAGATACATTTTGAAAAACCTGGTCAGAGTGAAGCCTTAAAATTTGAAGTGACCCATCTTTGACCGTCAAACCATGATTGTAACAATCCAAATTTTGTGTTATTAATGCGCAAATGGGTTCATATATATATATATATATATATATATATATATATATATATATATATATATATATATATATATATATATATATATATATATATATATATATATATATATATATATATAGCCTGAGATTGTCACTGAAGGCATCAAAACTATGAATGAACACATGTGGAGTTATGTACTTAACGAAAAAAGGTGGAATAACTGAAAACATGTTTTATATTCTTCTTTCTTCAAAATAGCCACCCTTTGCTCTGATTACTGTTTTGCACACTCTTGGCATTCCCTCGATGAGCTTCAAGAGGTAGTCACCTGGAAGGGTTTTCACTTCACAGGTGTCATAGTTTTGATGCCTTCAGTGGCAATCTACAATGTAAATAGTCATGAAAATAAAGAAAACGCATTGAAATGAGTGTATAATATATATATATATATATATATATATATATATATATATATATATATATATATATATATATATATATATATATATATATATATATATATATATATATATATATATATATATATATATATATATATACTACCGTTCAAAAGTTTGGGGTCACTTTGAAATGTCCTTATTTTTGAAGGAAAAGCACTGTACTTTTCAATGAAGATAACGTTAAACTAGTCTTAACTTTAAAGAAATACACTCTATACATTGCTAATGTGGTAAATGACTATTCTAGCTGCAAATGTCTGGTTTTTGGTGCAATATCTACATAGGTGTATAGAGGCCCATTTCCAACAACTATCACTGCAGTGTTCTAATGGTACAATGTGTTTGCTCATTGGCTCAGAAGGCTAATTGATGATTAGAAAACCCTTGTGCAATCATGTTCACACATCTGAAAACAGTTTAGCTCGTTACAGAAGCTACAAAACTGACCTTCCTTTGAGCAGATTGAGTTTCTGGAGCATCACATTTGTGGGGTCAATTAAACGCTCAAAATGGCCAGAAAAAGAGAACTTTCATCTGAAACTCGACAGTTTATTCTTGTTCTTAGAAATGAAGGCTGTTCCACAAAATTGTTTGGGTGACCCCAAACTTTTGAACGATAGTGTATATACATATGTATATGTATGTATATATTTATAAATATATGTATGTATATATGTATATGTGTATGTATTATATATATATATATATATATATATATATATATATATATATATATATATATATATATATATATATATATATATATATATATATATATATATATATATATATATATATATTAGGGCTGCAACAACTAATCGATTAAATCGATTAAAATTGATTATTAAAATAGTTGCCGATTAATTTAGTCATCGATTCGTTGGATTTATGCTATGCGCATGCGCAGTTGTTTTTTTTTGTTTTGTTTTTTTTAATAAAACATTTTTTGTTTTGTTTTTTAAATAAACCTTTATTTATAAACTGCAACATTTATAAACAGCTGAGAAACAATAATCAAAATAAGTATGGTGCCAGTATGCTGTTTTTTTTTCAATAAAATACTGGATAGGATAGAAATGTAGTTTGTCTCTTTTATCCGATTATGAATCGATTAATCGAAGTAATAATCGACAGATTAGTCGATTATCAAATTAATCGTTAGTTGCAGCCCTAATATATATATGTCGAAGGACGATCATCATCATCATCATCATTATATATATATATACACAACTGTATGTAAAAAAAATTGTGAACACAAAATAAAATGCAGAGAAGGAGACAGTAGTAGTTAAGACTTTCGAACTAATGCCAACCTTGTTTCTTTTTTTTCCAGAATAGAGAAGTCGACCCTGATGATGTCCTAAAGACAGAACCGAACCATCTGCACATCGACAGTTCCAAAGAGAATTCTCCATGATGGTCTCACTGGCTCCTCCTCCGTGTCACTCGGATCGCGTTTAACCGCCACAGAGTGGCTCTAAAGTTTCAAAGACTCCACAAGGACTCCGATATCCCTCCATTCGTTGGCCACCACATGTTTGAGGCGACCGTGTTTGACCGCCGCCGCCGCCGCCGCCTACAACACCAACCTGCGCCATGCAGTGGAGACGGCGACATTGCTGTCCCATCAAGATGACGTGGACCGTCAAGCGCTCGCTATTTCGGACCCACGTGGCAGGCCTCCTCTCGCTGGCGCTGCTCTTTACCCTCTTCTTATTTTTCAGCCACCAGGACTGGCTGCCCGGGCGCAGCGGGCCGCGGGAACACCCGCTCGCCTACACCGTCAGGGGTTTCCGAAGTCCCAAGGGGGACGCCAACCAAAGCAGCTCCCTCAGGAGCCTGTGGAGGGAGACGGGTTACATCGCACCAAAGCCTTTACTCAACCTTAGCGCTCAACAGGCGGAGGGCGGCGGCGGCGGCGGGGAGGGCGCGGTCCGAGTGGTCGCGATGGGACTCGGCGACTCCATGAGCGCCAACAACAGTTTACAGAAGGAGATGGGCGTGGGAGGGAGGCTCAGTGCGCAGCCCTACCCCTACATCCTGAACGAGCCTTTCAAGTGCAGCGACGGCGCGCCGTTCCTCGTCGTCCTCATCGCCGTGGAACCCGGCCAGGCCGACGCCCGTAACGCCATCCGGCAGACGTGGGGCAACAGCAGCGTGGCCATGGGCCTGGGCTTTGTCCGTCTCTTCCTGCTGGGCACGGGGACCACCCCCGACTCCTTCCTTCAGAGCAGCATCGAGGAGGAGAGCCGCGTTTACCACGACATCATCCAGCAGGAATATCAGGACACTTACTATAACTTGACAGTCAAAACCTTAATGGGCATGAACTGGGTGGCGACGTATTGCCCCCGCGCCGCTTACGTAATGAAGACGGACAGCGACATGTTTGTCAACACTGAGTATCTCATTCAGAAGCTGCTCAAGCCCGAGCTGCCGCCCAAGCAGCGGTACTTCACCGGCTACCTGATGAGAGGCTACGCACCAAACCGAAACAAGGACAGTAAGTGGTACATGCCACCGGAGCTGTACCCGAGCGAGCGCTACCCCATATTCTGCTCCGGCACGGGGTACGTGTTCTCGGGCGACATGGCGGAGCTGATCTACCAAGCGTCCCTCGGCATACGCCGGCTGCACCTGGAGGACGTTTACGTGGGGATATGCCTGGCCAAGTTGCGCATCGACCCGGCGCCGCCCCCCAACGAGTTCCTCTTCAACCACTGGAGGGTGTCTTACTCCAGCTGCAAGTACAGCCACCTCATCACGTCCCACCAGTTCCACCCCAACGAGCTGGTCAAGTACTGGAACCACTTGCAGAGCAACAAGCACAACGCCTGCGCCAACACGGCGAAGGAAAAGAACGGCAGGTACAGACACCGGAGGTTCCACGGAGAGCGAACTCCTTGATTTTGCGGGTGCGGGTGCGGGTGCGGGTGCGGGTGCGGGACTTCTTTGACCTCAGCACAATTCACTATATAGAAAAAGCACATTGTTTTTGGGTATCGTGTACAGTCGACGATTGAAGCTATTTTTTTATTTTGGGAGAAATGTCAAGTATCGTACACATATTCAGCCACCTGAAAGGTGCAATGGAAGGCATATCCGGGGGCGATACGGGGCACGGACCCTGATGCTGCACGTTTTGAAAAAAGGGGGGTTAAGATTATTACGGTATTGCACACGGGGACAAATCTATGAAGTTGAAACAAACAAAAAAACCCACCAATGTGTTTACACAGACAAAGGGAAATGTAAATGTATTATGTCGAAAGTTATACTACCTAAATATGAATGAAAATATCACCGACAAGTTATTCTGACCTGTCTCTCAGTGTTTACTTTCCAGCTTCATCAAACACCACAGAGTTTGACTGCCATATCCTGTGTTTTATTTTTCAATAATAAACATGAAGGCACTCCAAATCACGGCGATGACGACTGAGATTGTATTTTTCAAAGCTTTACGCCTTTGAGCATACGTGCAATGAAGCAGTTAATAATTAAATGTACCAAATTCCCTTTTTCTTGTAATTGTGTGTTCTGTCGCACTCACCTGGAATGGTGTAACACAGCTGCTAATATTAGTGTTCATCAACAGTCTGACATGTTGTTATTTCAGAAAGCAGTGAGCTTTCAAGTGGTTTATTTTAATATGATTATATAAATATTTGCCTATGTTTTTTGTAGTGATGGATCACAGTGAACCTAAGGGCTGTTGTGCAACGTCTTTTAAAATGTACGACAAATGACTTAGCTTTTTAGCGTAATTCATATTGTTAAGACTATGACCTATAGATTCTATATATGTAAGCATATAATCGACTTTACTCCTATCTAGGGATGAGCTCAACAAACGACAAGCTTAGCACATTCAAATTAAGAGCAAAAACTGCTTCCTGACTACGGCAACTTACATAGAACAAACTGAAATAAATAAAGTATTTGGCAATTGTGGCGTCTGACCAGTATTCCCTCTCAGGGAATTAAAGTCACTGGTCAATCCCAAATTCTTTCAGATGACATATATGCTGAGTAAGAAGGACCATCAAGACAGAATAGGAATATTAACAAGTTTTACTGAAGCTTCAGGAGACCAGCTCAACATGGTCCAACATTCAAACGGAAGAGACAACTTCTTGCATCCGAAGAAAGCCCCCACCTCTCCAGAAAGGAATACAGCCTCATTGTTCTACTACAGATAAGATATAAGGGAGTACTCCAACTCCTACAGTGCAAGCCTTCAAGGTAACACACACAGTTTACTTGCGGACATAAAATGAAAAAATAGAAAGAGTACACATGGAAAAACACTGGCTGCTTTAAACATGACTATGAATAAAGAAATAACTCTTAAACATACATGCATTCTCCACACCACCCATCCAAATGATCAGAATCAGGTGTCCTAATCACTTGGCCCGGCCACAGGTGTATAAAATCAAGCACTTAGGCATGGAGACTGTTTCTACAAACATTTGTGAAAGAATGGGCCGCTCTCAGTGATTTCCAGCGTGGAACTGTCATAGGATGCCACCTGTGCGACAAATCCAGTCGTGAAATTTCCTCGCTCCTAAATATTCCAAAGTCAACTGTCGGCTTTATTATAAAGAAAATGGAAGAGTTTGGGAACAACAGCAACTCAGCCACCTAGTGGTAGGCCACGTAAACTGACAGAGAGGGGTCAGCGGATGCTGAAGCGCATAGTGCAAAGAGGTCGCTGACAGTCAGTTGCTACAGAACTCCAAACTTCATGTGACCTTCCAATTAGCCCACGTACAGTACGCAGAGAGCTTCATGGAATGGGTTTTCCATGGCCGAGCTGCTTTATCTAAGCCATACACCACCAAGTCCAATGAGATGCAGTGGTTTAAAGCACGTCACCACTGGACTCAAGAGCAGTCTGGCAATCTAATGGACGAGTCTGGGTTTGGAGGTTGCCAGGAGAACGCTACATTTCGGACTGCATTGTGCCGAGTGTGAAATTTGGTGGAGGAGGAATTATGGTGTGGGGTTGTTTTTCAGGAGTTGGGCTTGGCCCCTTAGTTCCAGTGAAAGGAACTTTGAATTCTCCAGGATACCAAAACATTTTGGACGATTCCATGCTCCCAACCTTGTGGGAACAGTTTTTGGAGCGGGCCCCTTCCTCTTCCAACATGACTGTGCACCAGTGCACAAAGCAAGGTCCATAAAGACATGGATGACAAAGCCTAGTGTGGATGAACTTGACTGGCCTGCTCAGCGTCCTAACCTGAATTCGACAGAACACCTTTGGGACTAATTAGAACGGGGACTGAGAGCCAGGCCTTCTCGACCAACATCAGTGTGTGACCTCACCAATGCGCTTTTAGAAAAAATTCCTATAAACACACCCCGCAACCTTGTGGACAGCCTTCCCAGTAGAGTTGAAGCTGTAATAGCTGCAAAAGGTGGACCGACATCATATTGAACCCTATGGGTTAGGAATGGGATGGCACTTCAAGTTCATATGTGAGTCAAGGCAGGTGGCCAAATACTTTTGGCAATATAGTATTTATTATACTTTGTTATCACTGATTAAAAAAAGCAATATTTTGTTAAACCACCACATTATAACTGCATGTACATTATATATATTATTATTTGATACTTAGGCACTAACAAATAAATATACAACACATCCAGGATGAGAGGAATGCTTATAGATTGTAATAGATTGCCAAGACATAGAAGACAGAGTATGGGTGTGGATGAACTAGACTGGCCTGCTCAGAGTCCTGACCTGAATCCGGCAGAACTAGAATTAGAACGGAGACTGAGAGCCAGGCCTTCTCGACCAACATCAGTGTGTGACCTCACCAATGCACTTTTGTGGAAGAATGGTGGAAAATTCCTATAAACACACTCTGCAACCTTGTGGACAGCCTTTCCCAGAAGAGTTGAAGCTGTAATAGCTGCAAAAGGTGGACCCACATCATATTGAACCCTATGGGTTAGGAATGGGATGGCACTTCAAGTTCATATGTGAGTCAAGGAAGGTGTCCAAATACTTTTAGCAATATGGTGTATTTGAATATCATCTTTGCAGGGATGCTTGATGTTTTTTACGTCGCACCAATTTGCTTGGTTCTCTCGGTACTCTAATTTCGGTAATCAGTTAAGAAATGTAACTTTGATACAGATGTCTTAACGTTATCAAACGTAACCAATAATTGTTCATTCCAAAGTAGTTTTATGGTTAACAGGAAAATGTACAAAACCCCAAAATAGTCCAAGTTCCGGTGAAGTCTGCACACTGTGGAGACAAGTAATCTCAAGGCTGAGTAATGAGCAATGAATTAAACATTAAGGTCAATGTCTCCAGGGCATAAACAATATTCTGTAAAAAAAAAAAGAAACATACCTTCTGACTCTAATTAAGAAAGACTGGCAGTGTTACTTTATTCGGAACAGAGAGCACAGCCTGTGTCAGAGTATATTATGACAGGTTGTGTCGGAATAAAAATAGCAGCGGTGGTGACAACATGGCTTATTCACCAGAGTTTGGGTATTTAGTACTGGACTTGACTATGTGAAATATAACATTTAGTGTACGACCCCCGGCAAAAATGACGTCGTCCCCAGACCTGGAGGATGTTTGGAGTTGTTTAACCCTTGTGTGGTGTTCGGGTCTGTGGGACCCGTTTTCATTTTTTATTCAAAGAAAAATTATACAATTAATTAATTTTGTCAAACTGACACTCACGGATTTTGGCTCATTTTCTGTGAAGAACATATATCAGAATACATATTTAATGACCACACACCATACACCCCCCTACACATTTCTATTACATATAAGATGTCCGGGTCCACTGGACCCGGGGCTAATAGAAGTGTGGAAATCGATGTTATGTGTACCACACACACACACACACAGCAGGCCTAGACAGGAGGAGGACAGAGTGTAGGTCCACAGAATATCAGAGGGTCAAATGTGCGAGAAAATGAGAGCAGACAGTGTTGACAAACAATGTTGCAACCTTGTGTGGGAACCGCAGGTGCAGAAACACAAAAGAAGAATCCCTGTGGGATGCAGAAACTGGCAGAGAAATTTTTGAGCAGATGTTTATTGGGATAAGGTAAACATCTGTTCAGTATTTTAACATAAAAGTGTTTGATTGTGAGGCATTAAAAGCCACAAAATGCAACGGGTCCATCAGACCCACAAACGCTGGCTGAGTAACAACAATATGAACGTTGCACAAGGGTTAACTTTGTAGACAGAAATGAGTGTTCACATCTTGGAGAGCTGTTGCACCAGGTGGATTGACATGAATCATGGCTCCGACACGAGAGATGTCAATTGGAACAAAGGAGAGGACGATCATGTTATGATTTTGTCACGCCAGGTCTTGTTCTGTGGTTGTGTTAAGTATTAGTTTAGGCCCCGTTTACACTAAGTCTGGCTAATGTTATCCAGGGTGAATCCCACCTAACCTTATCCGTGTCCACACAGAACAATGCCACCATTTAAGACCCCCTCCCCGCAACGCGACCTAATACGCATGTGCGGAAAATGCGCACGGCATAGTTGTCA
This sequence comes from Entelurus aequoreus, assembly GCF_033978785.1. Classification (NCBI taxonomy): domain Eukaryota; kingdom Metazoa; phylum Chordata; class Actinopteri; order Syngnathiformes; family Syngnathidae; genus Entelurus; species Entelurus aequoreus. The sequence goes on along the minus strand of NC_084749.1, from coordinate 42,556,762 downwards.
GGTTCAAACACTGATGACATCTATTAAACGAGACAAGAAGCAAGGAATTAAACACAGACAGAATTGAATTTGGTTCAATTGAGGAGAAACGTGTCGACCTGTAACTTCTTACAGTGTCACCCACACTCTAACGGAATAAGGTTCACGTCTCCTCTTTTATTTGGATATTCCCTGTTTACATAACAACAGCTGTTTCTAAAGGAATGGGGGGGTATGTAAACAGCCATTGTTTTCGGTCACATTAACACAAAAGAAAAAGGTCCCTCGGGCTTGGACTTGTCCTGGATCGAGCTTGGGCAATTCTTGGATCACAATAGATAACCCCTTATGTCTCCTCCCATCGTACACAGCGGAATTTTCCAAGCCTTTGGCTTGGTGCAACAAAGACAGCTTTCGTATGTTCATACAATTTTTCTGACAATAGTCACCTCCAGTGTTGCTTTGTGTGCCAGTTCTTAAATTTAACTTATCTGAACAATATTCAGTTTTGTGGTATTTCAATGAACTGGAATCCAGTGCGCTGTGGGGCCCTATTGTAGTGAATCACACCTGAGACATCATAAATTAATCAAATCTTTATTAGACACGTAAACAAAGTGATAAAGAACATTTTACAACAATCAATCTAGGAATTTAGATATCTGGTCAGGACACTCCTCACTCTTTTGCCTTCACCTTCATTGTCCATTCCTTTTTGGTGACTTTATATACTCTGGACCTAGACGTTGAGTCCGCGACATACATGGCGGACAATAACTGATACAGTCCAAAATCATTCGCCGTTTTCCGTAGTTAGTCTTCCCTCGACGGCCGGGTAATACAAAGCACACGCTACCTTTTTTATCACATCCACAGGATTCCGCATTCTCGTTGACTCTCCTTCGACGAATGGACCAAGTTTTTCGGTAAGTACAATCACAGATGACCCGGACATTGGAAAGTTATCTTGCCCTCCGAGAAGTGTTGTATCCCAAATAGCTGCAATCGCTTTTTCTTAAGGTATTGATGTGTGATTTCCACAAGTGTCTGTACATGTAGAAGAAGTAGAAACACGGGCATGTCTGGATGACTCGCCTCCATATTTCCAGTGGTTAGCTCCGAGTTCCGAAATCGCTTGATTATGAAGCTGGCTGTGGTGCGTTCTTTCTGACGTAACTTCCTGTGTGAGCGCGGTCTTACTGGCGTCACTTCCTCTCCGAACTCAGTTTATTAAACGATCAATGAGTCCATACAAAGCTAAGAGCTGTAGATTCAAAAAATACACGGTGCACCTACCCGTGTAAGAAATGTGTCCGAGGAGGGAGACCTTAAACGATAGTTTAGTGAGGCTGAAACGGGGCTTAGGCTAAATAATTATTCATTTAAGGGGTGAAACGACTTAGTGTAGACATGGCCTCAGTCTTCTGTTATACTCTCAATGCTGTTTTTGTCCCTTTTTTACGTTTTCTTGTTGCTAGGTGGCTGATTAGCCGCACCTGCTTTCGGTTTATTGATTATGGTCTTCCCCTTTATATTCTGGCATCTCCCAGTCTTAGTTGCTGGCGATTGCTCGCTGTCAGTTTAGTTCTTTTTATTCCACGCTACCTATGTTTATGCTTATCTCCATGCTACGCTTAGCCAGCACCCAAGTTGTGGGTTTTCGCCCTGCGTGTCGAAGAAAAGATTCATCTTACCTGCGAGCTGCCTGAGGTCCTCCGCACCATTTGGAATCGCAGACTCTTCAAAACATGGCAGCATACGACAGATCGAAAGTCTTCAAGAAGATAACTAAAGGCGAGCATACTGGTAGAACAAGGAAAACATCAAAGCCCGCAGACACAAAACCTGGAGCAATATTTCTCGAAAACAGAAAATGCACAGCAGAACAAATAAACAACAAATGCGCGGAAACTTGAGTCTCTGTTTCTGACTGAACTTGTCACGGCGCATGTGCAGTCCCGCACGGCTGCAGGCGATCAGCAATCTGCGCACCTGGGACTGATGAAGGCGAGCAGTAGAAAGACCAACGGATCCGAAGATCCGGCGCCGGAACGTAATCATCTGTTCCCGTAGTACAGTGGTCACCAACCTTTTTGAAAGCAAGAGCTACTTCTTGGGTACTGATTAATGCGAAGGGCTACCAGTTTGATATACATTTAAATAAATTGCCAGAAATAGCCAATTTGCTCAATTTACCTTTAACTCTATGTTATTATTAATAATTAATGATATTTAGACTTAATTCAACGGTTTAAAACAGGAGAAAACACGAAAAAAAAATGACAATTAAATTTTGAAACATAGTTTATCTTCAATTTCGACTCTTTAAAATTCAAAATTCAACCGAAAAAACGAAGAGAGAAACTAGCTAATTTGAATCTTTTTGAAAAAATTAAAAAAATAATTTATGGAACATCATTAGTAATTTTTCCTGATTAAGATTAATTTTAGAATTTTGATGACATGTTTTAAATAGGTTAAAATCCAATCTGCACTTTGTTAGAATATATAACAAATTGGACCAAGCTATATTTCTAACAAAGACAAATCATTATTTCTTCTAGATTTTCCAGAACAAAATTTTTAAAAGAAATTCAAAAGACTTTGAAATAAGATTTAAATTTGATTCTACAGATTTTCTAGCTTTGCCAGAATAATTTTTTTGAATTTTAATCATAATAAGTTTGAAGAAATATTTCACAAATATTCTTCGTCAAAAAAACAGAAGCTAAAATGAAGAATTAAATTAAAATGTATTTATTATTCTTTACAATAAAAAAAATAAATGTACTTGAACATTGATTTAAATTGTCAGGAAAGAAGAGGAAGGAATTTAAAAGGTAAAAAGGTATATGTGTTTAAAAATCCTAAAATCATTTTTAAGGTTGTATTTTTTCTCTAAAATTGTCTTTCTGAAAGTTATAAGAAGCAAAGTAAAAACATTTATGAATGTATTTAAACAAGTGAAGACCAAGTCTTTAAAATATTTTCTTGGATTTTCAAATTCTATTTGAGTTTTGTCTCTCTTAGAATTAAAAATGTCGGGCAAAGTGAGACCAGCTTGCTAGTAAATAAATACAATTTAAAAAATAGAGGCAGCTCACTGGTAAGTGCTGCTATTTGAGCTATTTTTAGAACAGGCCAGCGGGCTACTCATCTGGTCCTTACGGGCTACCTGGTGCCCGCGGGCACCGCGTTGGTGACCCCTGCCGTAGTAAGCATCCCATCTCTGGCTTCCCTCCCTCGTACTTGCTCTCTCTCTGTGTCTTCCTAGTTCCTGTGTCTTATGTCCCTTGTGTTTCCCGCAGTACTTCCTGTGTCTCCCACGATCGAGTTGTGTGCTTCGACTTCCCTCTGGACTTTGGACTGCCTCCCTCGATCCTCGACCCCTGCTTGGACAAGAACCCTTTTGACGCCTCGCTTTAACCCCCCCCCCCGACAACCTGCCTGTCTCACGGACCATTTCCGGTGTTGTTGTTTCCAGATAAGGAGATGCTGCTCCGTTATTGATTGAAGTAAAGTCTGAATGTCATTAAAACAGACCGCCCGCAAGACGGCGCATCCGGAAGCGACTGTCAGAAAGCGGCTTGAAGATGATCTGTAAAACATAATCTATGCAACATTTTGACCAAAGAACCACCATTACATGTTATGTAGACCACAAGGAAGTCTTTTACATTTAGAAAAATGTAAAAATAGACCATTCATCGGCAGTGCTCCTATGGTCCGGAAAATACGGTAAGGAAAAAATTGTCACAATTTGTCGACCATGAAAGTCCATGCTCTGAAATTGACCCCTTCCAAGTCAATGGACAATTGCAGCTGCCCATATTGAAAACCGAAAAAGTTTTATGGCCAGATGCTTGTTGATGGCTACAAAAGGCGCCTGATCGATGTGAAACGTGCTATAAGAACAGTTAATACTGTCCAATCCAATCCCCCTTTTTTCTTATAGCATTATTAACAACAGAACTGTTTCCAGGGTGCTGCACATAAAAATAAACAATAAAAAGTAATTACATTAAAAACATCACACAATAAAACAAGTGAAAGCAAATCAATGAAACAGAATACAACAATAAAAGACACAGAGGAGCACAAGACTCACGCCGATTTAAAAGCCAGAGAATAAAAATAGATTTTAAGTTAAGACTTGAAACCTTCAACATTCTGACATGAGGGGGCTGAATATTCCATAGTTTAGGGCCTTGTCTCCCACCATGCTAAGTCTTGTCTTAGGCCTCGCAAGTTAATACTAGTAGGGGTTAGGGTTGGATGGTATACTGTTATTAGTATAGTACCGTGATACTAATGAATCCTAATCGGTACTATACCGCCTCTGAAAAGTACCGGTCCACTGACCCCAACCCCCCCCCCCCCCCCCCCCAACCCAACCCCCACCCCACCCCCCCCCCACCCCCCCCACCCCGGCCCCTGTCGTCATCACGTTGTGTCATAATAATAATAATAATAGATTTTATTTGTAAAAAGCACTTTACATTGAGTAAACAACCTCAAAGTGCTACAGTGTATTAAAAAAATAGAAAGATAATAAAAAATAAATACAAATAAAAACTAGAACAGCCAAATAGCTAAAACTAGTATGCATATATCTAAAAAAAAAAAGCATTTTTAAAAGCATCCACAGTCTATGGTGCCCTCAGGTGGTCAGGGAGAGCGTTCCACAGACTGGGAGCGGCGGAGCATTGTTCGTAGCTTTGTCCTCGGAGGTTGGAGTTCCTCGGATTGCTGGTTTTACGAGCAAAAGAGCATGTTCGGCAGCGCACAATCACGGAGTACTTACAAGCAGACACAGTGTGTAGACAGAAAAGGGAGAACGGACGCATTTTGGCTTAAAAACTAAAGATAAAGGTGAAGTTATAACACTCAAATGCCCTCAGGAAGAGGTGCTTTAAGACATGGCTAGCTAGCTAGGGTCTAACATCCAGACGCCGTCGGCAGTGTTTTAGCTATTTTTAAATCTTAAGTCTTGTCTTAGGCCTCGCAAGTTAAAGGGAAACTTCGGTTTTTTTCAACCTGGGCCCTGTTTTCATAATTTTTTCTGTATATATGAGTGCTGGATAAAACATTTTTTGAGGTCGCGCCAGTATTGAGCAGGGCAGGCAGCCTCCAGCCCAGCTAACGCTCGTACACAGGGCAACTGGCTCTCGTCAAAATTCGGCCTATAAACATGCATTTTTTTCACACTGACAGGCTCAGATAGTTACAATGAGTGTCCGACAACATACTAGAAAGGAGAAATTAACGTATGTCTCTACCTTTAGCTGGAGATCGCTGTGTGTTGTGAGCTGTGTCCAAATCTCACCACGCTACAAATCTCGTTCCGAAATCTCGCGATAACTCGCGACAAAACACCGGTGGAAAAACAGTTACCTGACTGAGGTGAAGAGAGATGACTGAAGTGATTTTCTGCCTCCACTATAAAACTAAAATAACAGTCTTCGGTAATCCAACAGAAAATCACTTCAGTCATCTCTCTTCACCTCAGTCAGGTAACTGTTTTTCCACCGGTGTTTTGTCGCGAGATTTCGGAACGAGATTTGTAGCGTGGTGAGATTTGGACACAGCTCACAACACACAGCGATCTCCAGCTAAAGGTAGAGACATACGTTAATTTCTCCTTTCTAGTATGTTGTCGGACACTCATTGTAACTATCTGAGCCTGTCAGTGTGAAAAAAATGCATGTTTATAGGCCGAATTTTGACGAGAGCCAGTTGCCCTGTGTACGAGCGTTAGCTGGGCTGGAGGCTGCCTGCCCTGCTCAATACTGGCGCGACCTCAAAAAATGTTTTATCCAGCACTCATATATACAGAAAAAATTATGAAAACAGGGCCCAGGTTGAAAAAAACCGAAGTTTCCCTTTATACTAGTAGGGGTTAGGGTGGGATGGTATACTGTTATTAGTATAGTACCGTGATACTAATGAATCCTAATACTGCCTCTGAAAAGTACCGGTCCACCCCCCCCACCCCCGGGCCCCTGTCGTCATCACGTCGTGTCATAATAATAATAGTAATAATAGATTTTATTTGTAAAAAGCACTTTACGTTGAGTAAACAACCTCAAAGTGCTACAGTGTATTAAAAAAAAAGATAATTGAAAAAAATAAAAACTAGAACAGCCAAATAGCTAAAACTAGTATGCACATATCTAAAAAAAAAAATGATTTTTTTAAAAAGAAGGGTTTTCAAGCCTATTTTAAAAGCATTCACAGTCTGTGGTGCCCCTAGGTGGTCAGGGAGAGCGTTCCACAGACTGGGAGCGGCGTAGCAGAAAGCCCGGTCTCCCATTGTTCGTAGCTTTGTCAAGGGAGGTTGGAGGTCCTCGGATTGCTGGTTTTTACGAGCAGAGGAGCATGTTCGGCAGCGCACAATCACTGAGTACTTACAAGCAGACACAGTGTGTGGACAGAAAAGGGAGAACAGACGCATTTTGGCTTAAAAACTAACGATAAAGGTGAAGTTATAACACTGAAATGCCCTCAGGAAGAGGTGCTTTAAGACATGGCTAGCTAGCTAGCGGCTAAAGTCCATCCGCAGTCGGCAGTGTTTTAGCTACTTCTAAATCACTAATCCTGGTCTCCATGGCGACAAATAAAGTAAGTTTCTTACAAGTATCAACCCTGCAGGACGAGGAATAGCTAAACATGCTTCACTACACACCGTAGCTCGCTGGCGTCAAAATGTAAACAAACGCCATTGGTGGATCTACACCTAACATCCACTGTAATGATATCAAGTACAGGAGCGTATCTAGTCGATGCTACTATGATTGCATGGATATTTGTTGGCATCACATCCTCTTCCGTTTTTAAAAAATGTATATTATGTTTATAAAGTCAGGAAATATGTCCCTGGACACATGAGGACTTTGAATATGACCAATGTATGATCCTGTAACTACTTGGTATCGGATTGATACCCAAATTTGTGGTATCATCCAAAACTAATGTAAAGTATCCAAACAACAGAAGATTAAGTGATTATTACATTTTAACAGAAGTGTAGACGGAACATGTTAAGAGAGAAAGTAAGCAGATCTTAACAGTAAATGAACAAGTAGATTAATAATTCATTTTCTACCACTTGTCCTTTATAAAGTTGACAAAATAATAGAATGATAAATGACACAATATGTTACTGCATATGTCAGCAGCTAAATTAGGAGTCTTTGTTCGGACAAAGCTACGAACAATGGGAGACCGGGCTTTCTGCTCCGCCGCTCCCAGTCTGTGGAACGCTCTCCCTGACCACCTGAGGGCACCACAGACTGTGGATGCTTTTAAAAAAGGCTAAAAAAAACCTTCTTTTTGAAAAAGCCTTTTTTTTAGATATTTGCATACTAGTTTGAGCTATTTGGCTGTTCTAGTTTTAATTATTTTTCATTTGTTATCTTTTTATTTTTATTCTTTTTAATACACTGTAGCACTTTGAGGTTGTTTACTCCATGTAAAGTGCTTTTTACAAATAAAATCTATTAGTATTATTATTATTACTGACTACATAAAGACAAATTGTCTTGTATGTTCACTATTTTATTTAAGGACAAACTTGCAATAAGAAACACATGTTTGATGTACCCTAAGATTTTTTGTTGTAATAAAGCCAATAATGCAATTTTTTGTGGTCCCCTTTATTTAGAAAAGTATCGAGAAGAATAGAAATAATTTTGGTACCGGTACCAAAATATTGGTATCGGGACAACACTAGTAGGGGTCCTAGGGGTCTACTCCATCCCTCCCTCCACTGGAAGTTTCCTCCACAACCCAATTAGTTCAAGCTCGTTTTACCATCAGTATCTTTCTATAACTTAGCTCTCTCTTCACATAGAAGAGGTGCTCATTAAATAAATTCCCGGACAGACGTTCCATGAACTGAACTGATTCAAAGTGGCTGAGATGGTTCCGGGTTTTTTACCGGGTGGTATGTGGCCGACAACGATTCTATGCGCTACTTGGTTGTCCTGACCAACCGACCGTGCGATGAGTCATGCATCTGTCACATGCACCTGCAGGCAGCGGCAAATGTAGTGCTCTGAAACAACACGCTGCTGGGAAGACACGGTATACCTCTTCTTCCGTCGGAGCCTCCTGTGGTGTGCGTCGGAGAGTAATGCGATAATGCTGCCGGACGACCACGAGATGTGGACTCCCCCCTCGCGTCTACTCTGCTTCCCTCGTGGCACACAAAGACCTCTGCAGCTTAACGAGTAGGTAGACCAGTTGATCTGCCGTTTCTTTTCTGCTCTGCCCCCCTCTCCCTTGTGGGGGAAGGGGTGGGGGGGCACAGGTTCGGTGGCCACGGATGAAGTGCTGGCTGTCCAAAGTTGGGACTGCTCACCTGTGCATCGGTTGGGGACGTCTCTGCGCTGCTGACCTGTCTCCGCTCGGGATGGTCTCCTGCTGGCCCCACTATGGACTGGACTCTCACTATTATGTTAGATCCACTATGGACTGGACTCTCACTATTATGTTAGATCCACTATGGACTGGACTCTCACTATTATGTTAGATCCACTATGGACTGGACTCTCACAATTATGTTATATCCCACTATGGACTGAACTCTCACTATTATGTTAGATCCACTATGGACTGGACTCTCACTATTATGTTAGATCCACTATGGACTGGACTCTCACTATTACATTAGATCCACTATGGACTGGACTCTCACTATTATGTTAGATCCACTATGGACTGGACTGTCACTATTATGTTGGATCCACTATGGACTGGACTCTCACAATATTATGCTAGATCCACTATGGACTGGACTCTCACTATTATGTTAGAATCCACTATGGACTGGACTCTCCCAATATTATGCTAGATCCACTATGGACTGGACTCTCACTATTATTTTAGATCCACTATGGACTGGACTCTCACTATTATGTTAGATCCACTATGGACTGGACTCTCACTATTATGTTAGATCCACTAATGGACTAGACTCTCACTATTATGTTGGATCCACTATGGACTAGACTCTCACTATTATGTTGGATCCACTATGGACTGGACTCTCACTATTATGCTAGATCCACTATGGACTGGACTCTCACTATTATGTTGGATCCACTATGGACTGGACTCTCACTATTACGTTAGATCCACTATGGACTGGACTCTCACAATATTATGCTAGATCCACTATGGACTGGACTCTCACTATTATGTTAGATCCACTATGGACTGGACTCTCAGTATTATGTTAGATCCACTATGGACTAGACTCTCACTATTATGTTGGATCCACTATGGACTGGACTCTCACAATATTGTGCTAGATCCACTCGACGTCCCATTACACCAGTCGCCGGGGGGGGGGGGGGGGGGGGGTACCCACATCTGCGGTCCTCTCCAAGGTTTCTCATTGTCCCATTGGGGTGAGTTTTTCCTTGCCCTGATGTGGGATCTGAACCGAGGATGTGGTTGTGGCTTGTGCAGCCCTTTGAGACACTTGTGATTTAGGGCTATATAAATAAACATTGATTGATTGATTGATTAAGTGAAGCATCCAGTGCACAGTGCGAGTTAACTCTGCATACCTGGCTGACGGGGACTACCGGAGAACGACGGAGAAGTTCCGACTCTCTGCTGAGATCGCCCTCCTAAATTTACCCTATTTTCCGGACCTATCCAATTCTCAAAAATCGACAGTGCGCCTTATGACCCGGTGCGCCTAATGTTACGTCATTAGGGTACCCACCCTCCAAGCTATTTTATTTTGGTACGTGGTGTAATGATAAGCAGTCACACATAAGAGATACGTGTGGACTGCAAGATGACGCCAGTAAACAACACCACAACTTTAAATGTTCCATTGAGAATATAGAACATTACACACGGCGCTCAAAAAATCTGTCAAAATGTTTTAGTATGACTTTGGTAAGCTATGAAGCCGCACCGCTTGGTGGATTGTCAGCATACGAGTATTATTATGGTGTGTGTTTGAGGACCGCAAAATGGCACCCGTTAGCAGACATAATAAACTGTCGTTTTGTTTTGTAATATTATGCAAAATATAGGGCGCACCGGATTATAAAGCGTGCTGCCGATGAATGGTCTATTTTAATCTTTTTTCATACATTAGGCGCACCGGATTATAGGGCGCATTAAAGGAGTCATATTTTTATTTTTTATTTTTTTCTAAATGGAAAAGATTTCCTTGTGGTCTACATAACATGTAATGGTGGTTCTTTGGTCAAAATGTTGCATAGATGATGTTTTACAGATCATCTTCCGGGCCAGAACGTAGTCTTCTGTTGTGTTCCGTAAGCGATCTCGTCATGCTCTATGCGCACCCTTGCTCCTCTGTGTTTCTTTCCTCGTGTTTGATTGGTCCCGTTGTCTCCCTTGTCAATCCTTCTGCAGACCTCCGTTCCCCCGCGTTGACGTTGCTGTGTGTTTCGTCATTCCTTGTCCCCCCCCTGCTTCCTTGCATCTCGACCTCCCGCTTGGACACGGACCTCCTACGCCCCACTAAGCCCCCGACTCACTGTCTGTCTCTTCTGTCTCTTGGATCACAAGCCGGCCTTGCCCTGTTGGACTTGCCTCTCGCCCAACACATCACGGTAATACACAACAATGAACTACACACATAGTCACACACACATACACCCTTTTGGATTTTGTCACACTCCATTTTTCCCTTAGTTATTATTATTGTTTGATTATTGTATATATTGTGTATATATATATAATAAATCATAGAGCAACACTGCCCCCTTGTGTCTGTGCCGTCACTCCTCCCTCCTGCAAACATAACAAGTGTCTTCTCATCCAGAAACAAAAACACCGTAAATGTGTCCCGTGAAAAAAACGTCCGACCGGAACTCTCTAATAACTAAAGTTCCTTGGGTGAATAATATACACTCACTACACCGGTATTGTTTTAGCGCTTTCATGGTGAGTTTACTGACAGATATAAGTAAGAACTTTACACTTTTTTATATTAGAAATGGCAACAGCGTAAGATGAATGTCCCATAACAAGAAGATAGAGAAAAAGAAGAAGCTTATCGACTATGGCGTTAACACGGACTACAAAGGATTTATGCAGATCCCAAATACAGATCGGCAGGTACCAGAAGGTAAGAAAGGTTGCTTTTGCATATGTGAAAGTTCCCCTGATCACGACAGATCCTCTTGTGAGCCCAGTAGTCAGGTTTGACAAATGTTTTTATTGGTGCACACGCCACGACAGCACACTGCTCTGCGACTTTTCAGTCCTTGGTTTGAGTCTCTTTCTCTCGGCATGTCTCTCTCTCGCTCCCAACTCCCATTCCAACTCCCATCACGTGTCTCGTTCCGGCTGCTGCTAATGAGGGCGACAGGTGATTAGATAACAAGGCCCAGCTGGGGCAATCTACTCACCTGCCGCTGTTTTCGAGGCCGGTCCTTGCACACCCGGCTCCGTGGCAGGCCCGCGGGCCATGCCCCCCCTCCACAGCATAATATTGCGAAACAAAATGCCAGATAATATGTCGTACCTTATACACACACCATAATAATACTCCTATGTTTAATGTATGTTGAAGCACATCAAGCGGTGCGGCTTCATAGCTTACCAAAAGTTGTACTAAAAACGTTTTGAACGTGTATAATGTTCAATTTTTTTTTAATGGAACATATAAAATGTTGGTGTTGTTTACTTGAGTCATATTGGCATCATAGTGCAGTCTACATGTATCTCGTATGTTTGACTGCCATCTACTGGTTACACTTATCATTGCACCATGTACCAAAAAAAAAAAAAAGGAAAGTGAATATAGGGAGAAAAAAAGACTGTTATAGGGAGGAAAGGCATATTTACCAGAAAGGGACAAGCAGGATAGATGAAAAACATCGGCTGAGGGAAGTGACGAATGAATGGTAAAGAGTTAGCCCATTAGCTGAACAGTAATTGGAAAACCTGTGCTGTTGTAAACGCCGACTAAAAGGCTAACAGTGGAAATGGATTGAGATGTCGGCCATGATGGAGTGGAGGCGGCGAGCAAACTTTTAACACTTCAGTGTTCCTCAGAAACCAGAGAGCATACACTTCTGAAGGAGACATATTTCCTGACCTTTCCATAACAGCTACATGTGTAACTCTTCTTGGGAGTAACAAAATATGAGAGGCAAAGAAAGTGACATAGGAAATGATACATTTTAACTCATGCAGCAGCCACTAGGATGCCACTGATAGACAATCTATACCAAAGCATGTTCAAAATAAACAACTATGTACTAAAACGTGTTGCGTGTACATGACGACGACTATTTGTAATCAGCTCTTATCCCATGTGTAACATCCTAATTAGTGCGCTGTCAGAAAGACATTAGCATATTTTCCGGACCATAGGGCGCAACGGATTATAAAGCGCACTGCCGATCATACGAAAGGCGCACCGGATTATAGTTAGTGTTTGGGGGCGTGGTTATTTACAGCTAGAATTCACCAACTCGAGTATTTCATATATATATATATATATATATATATATATATATATATATATATATATATATATATATATATATATATATATATATATGTATGAAATACTTGACTTTCAGTGAATTCTAGCTATATATATATATATATATATATATATATATATATATATATATATATATATATATATATATATATATATATATATATATATATATATATATATATATATATATATATATATATTTTATTTACATAAAAGAAATACTTGAATTTCAGTGTTCCGGTGGCTATCCATTAGATGGCAGTATTGTCCTGTTTAACTTCTCCGTTCATGATGAGTATATCATTTCGGCCACCGTGTTCAATGGAGAAGTCTGTTCTACATATTTACAGGTAACATACACCTTCCCCTTCGAACTGTCCTGGATGAACTGAAATTCTTGTTTCCATTCGTTTTGGAACTTGCAAGCGTATTTCTTCATCTTGCTCGTCGACGGCGTCGCCATGTCTGTAATTTCCTCGTTCTTCTGCTTCGTCTCCTTGTTGTGTGCGCAGTTGTCCACTCTACTCTCTAAAAGCCCTAGATGTTATGACGTCATTGGGCAGGCAAGCTGTTTATATTGTGGGAAAGCGGACGTGAGAACAGGCTGTCCCCACTCAGTCTCAGGTCGGCATTGAGCTGGGGGGGGCGTGGCCTCCAGCTCCGGCTGAATACCGGGAGTTTGTCGGGAGAAAATCTCTGCCGGGAGGTTGTCGGGAGAGGCGCTGAATACCGGGATTCTCCCGCCAAAAACGGGAGAGTTGGCAAGTATGGCTGTCTTTTGTTCAAAAAGATAAAAGTAAAACGGGGTGGCATGCCAAATTTTCTCAGCCTTCTTCGGAAGTACAGTCACTGTTGGGCTTTCTTTATTGTTTGTTGGGTGTTGTGATCCCAGGTGAGGTCCTCGCTGATGTGGGTCTCGAGGAATTTAAAGGTTTTCACCCTGTTCACCTCTGTCCCCCCTATGTACAGAGGTGTGTACTGTGCACTCCTTCTCCGTGGGTCAATAATCATCTCCTTGGTCTTGTCTGTGTTCAAGGAGAGATTATTATCCTGACACCAGGCCACCCGTTCCGCTACCTCCCTTCTGTACGCTGCCTCAGCTCCCCCGGTGATCAGTCCGACGACCGTAGTATCATCTGCAAACTTGATGATACTGGTGTTGTTCTGGGAGGCCACACAGTCGTGTGTGAAGAGGGTGTACAATAGGGGTCTCAGCACGCAGCCTTGGGGGGTTCCTGTGCTTAGAACCTTTGTGCCTGATGTCTGGTTGCCGACTCTGACTGACTGGGGCCGGTTTGTGAGAAAGTTCAGGACCCAGTCACAGAGAGCCGGTGTCAGACCAACAGTGAGGAGTTTAGCAGTAAGTTTTTGTGGGATGACCATGTTAAAAGCAGAGCTGTAGTCGATGAATAATAGCCTGGCATAGGTGGCCTTGCCCTCCAAGTGGGTGAGGGTGGTGTGGATGACGGTGTTGACTGCATCCTCAGTGGACCGGTTCTGCCGGTAGGCAAACTATAGAGGGTCCAGTGTGTCTTGGATGGTCTTCTTGATGTGTGACAGACTATCCTCTCGAAGCACTTCATCACTATTGGGGTGAGTGCAACAGGGCGATAGTCATTCAGACAGGTCACAGTGTTTTTCTTTGGCAGGGGCACGATGGTGGTGGTCTTGAAGCAGGTGGGCACAACAACTTGTGTTAGTGACAAGTTGTATATGTCAGCAAGTACGTCAGCCAGCTCTGATGAACAGACCCTGAGGGCCTGGCCAGGGATGTTGTCTGGGCCGGCTGCCTTCCGTGGGTTTGTTCTCCTCAGAACTGTAAGTACCTCTGCTGTTGTCACAGTGAGTGGAGGGTCCTGCGTGCACTCCGTGGTCAGAACCCCTCTCTGTTGGTTGGTGTTGAGGACCTCGAAGCGGGCGTAGAACTCATTCAGCTCATCTGGCAGTGAGCGTTGGCTGTTTGTGACCCCCCTGCTCCCCTGCTTGTACTCTGTGATGTGTTGCAGGCCTTGCCACATGCACCGGGAATCTGTGGTGGAGTAGAATCCCTCCAGCTTTAGTCTGTATTGTCCCTTTGCCTCGCTGATGGATTTACGCAGGTCATATCTGGCTTTCTTGTAGTCCTCAGCGTTGCCTGAGACAAATGTAGTGGAGCGGGCAAGTAGCTTGGACCGAACATCACAGTTAATCCAGGGTTTTTGTTTTGGGTATATCTTGTATTGTTTTGTGGGAACAATGTTTTCCACACATGTGCTGATGTAGCCAGTTACACTGGAAGCATATTCCTCTATGTCCACAGTACCGTCATCCCTCTGAGCAGCAGTTTTGAACATGTCTCAGTCTGTACTCCCAAAGCAGTCCTGAAGCACTAGTTCAGTGTCTTCATTCCACACTTTAACAGTTTTGCTCACTGGGGGGGCTTGCTTGAGGCGCTGTCTGTACGCTGGATATAGAAAAGCTGAGATGTGATCAGATAGTTCAAAATGTGGTCTGGGTACAGCCTTGTAGGCTCCCTTCACGTTGCAGTGTATCTGGTCCAGAGTGTTTTTTTCCCTCGTAGGAAAGTTTACATACTGATGGTATTTCGGGAGGACACTCTTTAGGTTGCAGTGGTTAAAATCCCCAGCTACCGTGAACGCAGCATCGGGGTGTGCGGTCTCTTGTTTACTGATGACGTCATGCAGCAGCTTCAGCGCTGTTGTGGAGTCCGCCCGTGGCGGGATGTAAACAGACAGTATAAACACTGCACTGAACTCCCTTGGCAGGTAAAAGGGTCTGCATTTCACCATCAAAAACTCAATTTTGTCCGAGCAGTGTCTTTCAACCACCTGTACATCCGAGCACCAGCTGTTACTCACGTAAACACAGACGCCGCCGCCTCTCGCCTTTCTTGAAGCCATTGTCCGGTCTCCACGGTAGACTGAGTGCGTTGCTAGCTGGATAGCAGAGTCTGGGATGTTGTCCGAAAGTCAGGTTTCCGTGAAAATAAGAGCACAGCATCCTCTCTTTTTACGCTGGGATGTAATCCTGGTTCTCAGCTCATCCAGCTTGTTGTCGAGCGAGCGCACGTTAGCTAGCAGCAGGCTAGCAGCAAGCTATCCATCCACTTGGGTAAAACAGAATCCATCCTGTTTGGGTCCCACATCAAACTTAAGAGAGTCAATCACTTCACCATAAAAGTAGGTGACAGTGTCATCACCAGGAAAGATGAGGTCACCTACCTAGGTTCCATTCTAGAGGCTAACCTTTCCTGTGATAAAATGGCAACCAAGGTAATCAAAAAGGTTAACCAACGAACGAGATTTCTCTACAGAATTTCCTCTCTGGTCAACAAAAGCACCTTGAGGATTCTGGCGGGAACTCTCGTTCAACCCTTTTTCGATTACGCATGCACCTCCTGGTACCCTAGCACCTCCAAAACCCTCAAATCTAAACTCCAAACATCTCAGAACAAGCTAGTCAGGTTACTTCTAGACCTCCACCCCGGATCCCACCTCACTCCTACCCACTTCTCTAAAGTGGGCTGGCTCAAGGTGGAGGACAGAGTTAAACAACTTGCACTGAGCCTAGTCTATAAAATCCGCTACACCTCCCTGATACCGAAGTACATGTCAAACTACTTCCTTAACGTAAATGACCGCCATAACCACAACACCAGGGGGTGCTCCACTAACCACGTTAAACCCAGATTCCGAACTAACAAAGGTCTTAACTCATTCTCTTTCTATGCCACATCAATGTGGAATGCGCTCCCAACAGGTATAAAAGAAAGGGCATCTCTATCCTCCTTCAAAACCGCAATAAAAGTTCACCTCCAGGCAGCTACAATCCTAAACTAACACCCTCCCCGGATTGCTAATAATCAAATGTAAACAATCAAATGCAGATTCTTTTTCTTATGCCTTCTGATCTCTTTCTCTCTCTCTCTCTGTCAGTCAGTCTCACTTGACTGACTACACTAGAGCAAGCCCGGTCACAGGCAATTACAATGTCTGTTAGTCCGGGTGAGGAGTCAGTTAAGCTAGAACTAGCCAGCGCCAGGCTGGATAATCCATGTACGCATAGCAATTCTCTTAGAATAATACACAATTCACATAATGTTTTTTCTGTTGTGTCTGTGTCAGGGGTGGACATGCATTCTACTGAGGTGGCAAATTTTGATATGTCCAGTCTATTGCAGCACCAAGCAAACAATCGGAAAATTCCCGTCATATCAATTCCTAGATATGGTCGAAACTATTTAAAGTGCACTACGCATAATAAACGCAACATTGTTAATATTGCCACTACGGATAATCTTAACAAAAACTCGTCAAAACAGCCCAATACCTATAATATGGGCTTTTTAAACATAAGATCATTGTCTCCCAAGGCGTTATTGGTTAATGAGGTCATTAGAGACAACAATCTTAACGTCATTGGTCTTAGCGAAACCTGGCTCAAACCGGACGAATTTTTTGCGCTCAATGAGGCATCTCCTCCTAACTATACGAATGCGCATGTTGCCCGCCCTCTTAAAAGGGGAGGGGGTGTCGCACTAATATACAATGAAAATTTCAACCTTACCCCTAACCTAAATAATAAATATAAATCGTTTGAGGTGCTTACTATGAGGTCTGTCACACCGCTACCTCTCGACCTGGCTGTTATCTACCGCCCCCCTGGGCCCTATTCGGACTTTATCAGTGAATTCTCAGAGTTCGTTGCTGATCTAGTGACGCACGCCGACAATATAATCATAATGGGGGACTTTAATATCCATATGAATACCCCATCGGACCCTCAGTGCGTGGCGCTCCAAACCATAATTGATAGCTGTGGTCTTACACAAATAATACATTAACCCACGCATCGCAACGGTAATACAATAGATCTAGTGCTTGTCAGGGGTGTCACCACCTCCAAAGTTATGATACTTCCATATACTAAAGTAATGTCCGATCATTACCTTATAAAATTTGAAGTTTTGACTCTTTGTCAACAAGCTAATAATAATAATAACTGCTATAGCGGCCGCAACATTAATGCTGCCACAACGATGACTCTTGCTGACCTACTGCCTTCGGTAATAGCACCATTCCCAAATTATGTCGGCTCTATTGATAAACTCACTAACAACTTTGACGATGCCTTGCGCGAAATTATTGATAGTATAGCACCGCTAAAGCAAAAAAGGGCCCCTAAAAGGCGCACCCCATGGTTTACAGAAGAAATTAGAGCTCATAAATTATCATGTAGAAAACTGGAACGCAAATGGCGCGCGACTAAACTTGAGGTTTTCCATCAAGCATGGAGTGATAGTTTAATAACGTATAAACGCATGCTTACCTTAGCTAAAGCTAAATACTACTCAAATCTCATCCGCCTCAACAAAAACGATCCTAAATTTCTGTTTAGTACAGTAGCATCGCTAACCCAACAAGGGACTCCTCCCAGTAGCTCCACCCACTCGGCAGATGATTTTATGAATTTCTTTAATAAGAAAATTGAACTCATTAGAAAGGAGATTAAAGACAACGCATCCCAGCTACAACTGGGCTCTATTAACACAAATTCGACTGTATATACGACGGACATTGCCCTCCAAAATAGTCTCTCTATTTTTGATGAAATAACATTAGAGGAATTATTACAGCGTGTAAGTGGGATAAAACAAACAACATGTTTACTTGACCCACTTCCTGGGAAACTTATCAAGGAACTGTTTGTATTATTAGGTCCATCAGTGTTAAATATTATAAACTTATCACTTTCCTCCGGCACTGTTCCCCTAGCATTCAAAAAAGCGGTTATTCATCCTCTGCTCAAAAGACCTAACCTCGATCCTGACCTCATGGTAAACTACCGACCGGTCTCCCACCTTCCGTTTATTTCCAAAATTCTCGAAAAAACTGTTGCACAGCAGCTAAATGAACACTTAGTGACTAACAATCTCTGTGAACCTTTTCAATCCGGTTTCAGGGCAAATCACTCTACGGAGACAGCCCTCGCAAAAATGACTAATGATCTATTGCTAACGATGGATTCTGATGCGTCATCTATGTTGCTGCTTCTTGATCTTAGCGCCGCTTTCGATACCGTCGATCATAATATTTTATTAGAGCGTATCAAAACACGTATTGGTATGTCAGACTTAGCCTTGTCTTGGTTTAACTCTTATCTTACTGACAGGATGCAGTGCGTCTCCCATAACAATGTGACCTCGGACTATGTCAAGGTAACGTGCGGAGTTCCCCAGGGTTCGGTTCTTGGCCCTGCACTCTTTAGTATTTACATGCTGCCGCTGGGTGACATCATACGCAAGTACGGTGTTAGCTTTCACTGTTATGCTGATGACACTCAACTCTACATGCCCCTAAAGCTGACCAACACGCCGGACTGTAGTCAGCTGGAGGCGTGTCTTAATGAAATTAAACAATGGATGTCCGCTAACTTTTTGCAACTCAACGCTAAGAAAACGGAAATGCTGATTATCGGTCCTGCTAGACACCAACATCTATTTAATAATACCACCTTAACATTTGACAACCAAACAATTAAACAAGGAGACTCGGTAAAGAATCTGGGTATTATCTTCGACCCAACTCTCTCGTTCGAGTCACACATTAAGAGTGTTACTAAAACGGCCTTCTTTCATCTCCGTAATATCGCTAAAATTCGTTCCATCTTGTCCACTAGCGACGCTGAGATCATTATTCATGCGTTCGTTACGTCTCGTCTCGATTACTGTAACGTATTATTTTCGGGCCTCCCTATGTCTAGCATTAAAAGATTACAGTTGGTACAAAATGCGGCTGCAAGGCTTTTGACAAAAACAAGAAAGTTTGATCATATTACGCCTATACTGGCTCACTTGCACTGGCTTCCTGTGCACTTAAGATGCGACTTTAAGGTTTTACTACTTACGTATAAAATATTACACGGTTTAGCTCCAGCCTATCTCGCCGATTGTATTGTACCATATGTCCCGACAAGAAATCTGCGTTCAAAGAACTCCGGCTTATTAGTGATTCCCAGAGCCAAAAAAAAGTCTGCGGGCTATAGAGCGTTTTCTATTCGGGCTCCAGTACTCTGGAATGCCCTCCCGGTAACAGTTAGAGATGCTACCTCAGTAGAAGCATTTAAGTCCCATCTTAAAACTCATTTGTATAATCTAGCCTTTAAATAGACCCCCCCCTTTTTTAGACCAGTTGATCTGCCGTTTCTTTTCTTCTCTCCTCTTCTCCCCTGTCCCTTGCGAGGGGGAGTTGCATAGGTCCGGTGGCCATGGATGAAGTGCTGGCTGTCCAGAGCCGGGACCCCGGGTGGACCACTAGCCTGTGCATCGGTTGGGGACATCTCTGCGCTGCTGACCCGTCTCCGCTCGGGATGGCTTCCTGTTGGCCCCGCTGTGGACTGGACTCCCGCTGATGTGTTGGATCCACTGTGGACTGGACTTTCACAATGTTATGTCAGACCCACTCGACATCCGTTGCTTTCGGTCTCCCCTAGAGGGGGGGGGTTACCCACATATGCGGTCCTCTCCAAGGTTTCTCATAGTCATTCACCGACGTCCCACTGGGGTGAGTTTTTCCTTGCCCGTATGTGGGCTCTGTACCGAGGATGTCGTTGTGGCTTGTACAGCCCTTTGAGACACTTGTGATTTAGGGCTATATAAATAAACATTGATTGATGATTGCTCTCTCTCTATGTCCACTACTTGATGTCCATATCCCCCCCCACCCCCCCCCCCCCCCCTCCCTCCACACCCCTGATTGTAAATAATGTAAATAATTCAATGTGATTATCTTGTGTGATGACTGTATTATGATGATAGTATATATGATAGTATATATCTGTATCATGAATCAATTTAAGTGGACCCCGACTTAAACAAGTTGAAAAACTTATTCGGGTGTTACCATTTAGTGGTCAATTGTACGGAATATGTACTTCACTGTGCAACCTACTAATAAAAGTCTCAATCAATAGGTAGTGGTGGTCGTGTAGCTTTAGCCTTTAGCCTAGCATGTAGCCCCGCTCTCTTTCCCCGCCGCCTTGTTGTTTTGGTGTGGCTGTGGTTAGCTGGGTCTCGTCGTAGCAGAAAGTTGAAGTCCGTCAGACTATAAGTGAGCTCATGGTGAGCTTTTCCGATGTCCGGAAGTGCATCTCTGTAATATCTCACTGTTGCATGCAAAAACGTTGCATTTAGGATGCAAATTAGGACTATAATAAATAAAAAAACGTAGTTGTTGTCGGGAGGACGACGCAAAGACGTCAGCCACGGGGGGCGCCATCTTTGAACTTCTAGAAACCATTTAGAAAATTGTGTGGCAAACGGTAATGCTTCTCCCACAGTGGTTTGAACTTGAAAGCAAAGTTTAAAGAAAGGTTGGCAAGGGCACGGAAGCAGCTGGAATCATCTGGAAATGTGCTGTCCAAGAGAAACCATGATTGGTACAGGAGTCTTAAAAGTCCCAAAGTATTTTGCTGCGCCTGCAAACAATTGATGAAGTTGGAAAAGGAGAAAAACGACCCAGCAACCCTGCGTCAATACTCCTGGACAGATGTCATCCTCAGAAATAACCGTCCCGTTGCACGGTGAGTTATAATTGACTTCCTTCCAATTGAGCGTCAGCAGTTGGCTAAATACCACCGAGTGAAGCAGCTTATCTCCATGACCCCTGGAATGGCTGACTGACGCCGATTGTTCACAAAGCCAAAACTGAAATGAACCATTGCTTGCACATTTTTTTTTTGTGACTTTCACCGTGATGCAGGAGAAGAGAGGACAACAACAGAGGACTTTGGAAGCCACATCAGTTTACTGACATCCCCCATCTGTGCATATATGTATTTGGATTATTTTCTTTTCATACGACGTCATAGCGATGGAAGTATGGTGTCATGTTCCTGAGCTGGGATTCAGGGGCTAGGCCAGGGTTCAGCAACCCAAAACGTTGCAAGAGCCATATTGGACCAAAAGTATAAAAATCAAATTTGTCTGGAGCTGCAAAAAATTATAAGCCATTTATAAGTGTTATACTAAAGGCAACACATGACGTAAGTGTCTATATTAGTTATATTAGCCTACTATCAAAATGACTTTAAAAGTCTTATATAAGTGTTATAATGAAGGCAACACATGACGTAAGTGTCTATATTAGCTATAGTAGCTTACTATCAAAATTTCTTTAAAAGTCTTATATAAGTGTTATAATAAAGGCAACACATGATGTAAGTGTCAATATTACCTATTATAGCCTACTATCGAAATGATTTTAAAAGTCTGATATAAGTGTTATAATGAAGGCAACCCATGACTTAAGTGTCTATATTAGCTATAATAGCCTACTATCAACATTAATTTAAAAGTCTTATATAAGTGTTATAATGAAGGCAACACATGACGTAAGTGTCTATATTAGTTATATTAGCCTACTATCAAAATGACTTTAAAAGCTGTATATAAGTGTTATAATGAAGGCAACACATGATGTAAGTGTCTATATTAGTTATATTAGCCTACTATCAAAATGACTTTAAAAGCTGTATATAAGTGTTATAATGAAGGCAACACATGACGTAAGTGTCTATATTAGCTATAGTAGCTTACTATCAAAATTTCTTTAAAAGTCTTATATAAGTGTTATAATGAAGGCAACACGTGATGTAAGTGTCAATATTAGCTATTATAGCCTACTATCGAAATGATTTTAAAAGTCTGATATAAGTGTTATAATGAAGGCAACCCATGACTTAAGTGTCTATATTAGCTATAATAGCCTACTATCAACATTAATTTAAAAGTCTTATATAAGTGTTATAATGAAGGCAACACATGATGTAAGTGTCTATATTACTTATATTAGCCTACTATCAAAATGACTTTAAAAGCTGTATATAAGTGTTATAATGAAGGCAATGTATGATGTAAGTGTCTATATTAGCTATAATAGCCTACTATCAAAATGACTTTAAAAGCCGTATATAAGTGTTATAATGGAGGCAAAACATAATGTATGTGTCTATATTAGTTATATTAGCCTACTATCAAAATGACTTTAAAAAGCCGTATATAAGTGATATAATGAAGGCAATGTATGATGTAAGTGTCTATTTTAGCTATAATAGCCTACTATCAAAATGACTTTAAAAGTCTTATATAAGTGTTATAATGGAGGCAAAACATAATGTATGTGTCTATATTAGTTATATTAGCCTACTATCAAAATGACTTTAAAAAGCCGTATATAAGTGTTATAATGAAGGCAACACATGATGTAAGTGTCTATATTAGCTATAACAGCCTACTATCAAAATTATTTTGAAAGTCTTATATAAGTGTTATAATGAAGGCAACACATGATGTAAGTGTCTATATTAGCTATAATAGCCTACTATCAAAATGACTTTAAAAGCCGTATAAAAGTGTTATAATGAAGGCAACACATGACGTAAGTGTCTATATTAGCTATAATAGCCTACTATCAAAATTACTTTAAAAGTATTATATAAGTGCTATAATGAAGGCAACACATGATGTAAGTGTCTATAGTAGCTATAATAGCCTACTATCAAAATGACTTTAAAAGCCGTATAAAAGTGTTATAATGAAGGCAACACATGATGTAAGTGTCTATATTAGTTATAATAGCCTACTATCAAAATGACTTTAAAAAGCTGTATATAAGTGTTATAATGAAGGCAACACATGATGTAAGTGTCTATATTAGCTATAGTAGCTTACTATCAAAATTTCTTTAAAAGTCTTATATAAGTGTTATAATGAAGGCAACAAATGATGTAAGTGTCTATATTAGCTATAATAGCCTACTATCAAAATTACTTTAAAAGTCTTATATAAGTGTTATAATAAATGCAACACATGACGTAAGTGTCTATATTAGCTATAATAGCCTACTATCAAAATTACTTTAAAAGTATTATATAAGTGCTATAATGAAGGCAACACATGATGTAAGTGTCTATAGTAGCTATAATAGCCTACTATCAAAATGACTTTAAAAGCTGTATATAAGTGTTATAATGCAGGCAACACATGATGTAAGTGTCTATATTAGCTATCATAGCCTACTATCAAAATGACTTTGTGTCGCAGGCTGAAGCAAATCTTCGTTGACAGAAATGTTTAAATGTAATATTTATTCTACACATTTTTACAACATTAGAAACCATTAGTAAATCAGAGGCTACTCAGAAGGTGAGATAACTCCTGGAAATTACTAGCTTTTAATGGCCAAAGGTATAAATATGTGTGCGTCCAAGTTACAGTTGTCTTCTTTTATTAGATGTATTACAATCTTTGGCAAGCTAGGTAATGTTTGCTGTGGTCTGGAACAACATGGCACACAAACAACAATCAGAAATGCAGACAATATTACATACAGATAATGTGTCATGAAACATGCAAAACTAAATGATATACAAAGAGGATAAAAGTAAAGGATATTAAATGAGCTCAAATATACCTACAAATGAGGCATAATGATGCAATATGTACATACAGCTAGCCTAAATAGCATGTTAGCATCGATTAGCTTGCAGTGAACAAATATGCCTGATTAGAACTCCAACAAGTCAATAACATCAACAAAGCACACCATTGTGCATTCACGCACAGTATAAAACATTTGGTGGACAAAATGAGGCAAAGAAGGAGTGGAATATTTCACATGTAAACAAACTGTTAAGTCACAGTCCACACTATGGTGAGTTCAAGAACCGCCAAAATTAGTAGGACAAAACGATGTTCACCAAATACTCTCATCGGTGAAGCATACACACAAACATATTGAACAGTGGGCTTCCTAACAATCGGGAAGGTTTGTGTCATGTTTGTCCTCAAACAAAAAACATACTAAAACAAAAAATAATATTCCCCCCCCCCCCCCCCCCCATCTTTTTACATTTTCAATCCTTTTTTAAAAAGGCTCCAGGGAGCCACTAGGCTCAAGTTAAAGTTAAAGTTACCACTGATAGTCACACACACACTAGGTGTGGTCAAATTACCCTCTGCATTTGACCCATCCCCTTGTCCCACCCCCCCTGGGAGGCGAGGGGAGCAGTGAGCAGCAGCGGTGGCCGCGCCCGGGAAGCATTGTTGGTGATTTAACCCCCAATCCCGACCCTTGATGCTGAAGAGCCACGGGTTGCCGACCCCTGGGTGTGGCTATAGAAGACATGCCCACTGAAGCGTAGAGTGTGTCTTCCAGTAAGGCAGGTATATATTGAACTACAATTCCATTATGTTCAAAGAGAGACAATTTCCTGGTAAGAGTTAATGTGTCACCGTCGGCATGTAATCAGCAACTGACTGTCAAACTTTACTTTGTCCTGCCAGGAATAGTCTCAGGACAGATTCATGCGGGAATCTTTCTGATCCGACAGTCAATGGAGTCAACAGCGTTTTTTTTAGTGAAGGATGAGAACCGATTTGCAGAAAAAATTGGCTGGAAAATTTAGCGTATCTAGTAGAAGAGTTTTATGTTTCTGCAATTGTGTATATCAGAATCGGAAATAGAATCAGAAATACTTTATTAATCCCGAGGGGAAATCAAAAATCTCAGCACAATCCCATTCAAGATCAGACAAAAATTATCAAGGAGACAGAACAGGATCAAACATTACAGGGAGACAGAACAGGATTGCTGACGGGTCTGCCAACTTCTTATATATATATATATATATATATATATATATATATATATATATATATATATATATATATATATATATATATATATATATATATATATATATATATATACACTACCGTTCAAAAGTTTGGGGTCACCCAAACAATTTTGTGGAATAGCCTTCATTTCTAAGAACAAGAATAGACTGTCGAGTTTCAGATGAAAGTTCTCTTTTTCTGGCCATTTTGAGCGTTTAATTGACCCCACAAATGTGATGCTCCAGAAACTCAATCTGCTCAAAGGAAGGTCAGTTTTGTAGCTTCTGTAACGAGCTAAACTGTTTTCAGATGTGTGAACATGATTGCACAAGGGTTTTCTAATCATCAATTAGCCTTCTGAGCCAATGAGCAAACACATTGTACCATTAGAACACTGGAGTGATAGTTGCTGGAAATGGGCCTCTAAACACCTATGTAGCTATTGCACCAAAAACCAGACATTTGCAGCTAGAATAGTCATTTACCACATTAGCAATGTATAGAGTGTATTTCTTTAAAGTTAAGACTAGTTTAAAGTTATCTTCATTGAAAAGTACAGTGCTTTTCCTTCAAAAATAAGGACATTTCAATGTGACCCCAAACTTTTGAACGGTAGTGTATATATATAAAAGTTGGCATGTGTCCCATTCAAGATCAGGCAAACAGTATCAAGGAGACAGAACAGGATCAAACATTACAGGGAGACAGAACAGGATCGCTGACGGGTCTGCCAACTTCTTATATAAATATATATATGTATATATATATATATATATATAAAAGTTGGCATGTGTCAAGTACCGAAGCTCTGTGATGTACGGCTGAAGAATTAGTTATAAAAGTTAGCATGCCACTAGCATGCTAACATGCTAACTGTTATCAAGCTTAGCATGTGTCGAGTACCAAGTTATATGACTCTGCAGTTGCATGCCATTCGTTTACAGTGTCATACGACCAGCAACTGGACTCAAAAATATAAATAAATAAGGTAAAAAAAAAAGAGTATTATTATTTTTTATTTTGTTGTTATTTATTTATTATTCAAGCCTACACACACCAGGTAGGGTAGCACTGTACATTTTTTCAATCAATTTGTATTATGTCCTAATTTTTATTCTAATTGTATTCATATATTTTTTTCATACATGAATACATTTAATTATTGCTCATCATTTTTTTCTGTACCGCTTAAGTTTTTTTTAAGGGGAATAAATATTCAAAATAATGATGTCACTGTCAAAGCATGTGGATATTGTCAGGTTCAGACACTGATGACATCTGTTAAACAAGACAAGAAGCAAGGAATTAAACAGAATTCAATTTAGCTCATTGAGGAGAAACGTCTGGGCTGTACTCTTTGTCCACCACGCTCTGACGAAAGGTCGCACGCCTCCTCTTTTATTTGGACTTTCCCTGATTACATGGCAACAGCTGTTTCTAAAGGAAGGGGGGTCGTAAACAGCCGTCGCCTTTGGTTACAAAACAGTTCAAAGAAAAGGTGCCTGGAGGGGGGGTCGGGTCCTGCTTCCTCTCCGCTTCCTCTCGCCATGAAAGCGCTAAAACATACCGGTGTAGTGAGTTTACATTATTCACCCAAGGAACTTTAGTTATTAGAGTTCCGGTCGGGCAGTTTTTCACGGGACACATTTCCGGCGTTGTTATCGCACTAGTGAGCCACGGATGAGGAGATGCTGCTCCGTTATTGATTGAGTTAAGTCGGAATGTCATTAAAACAGTTAGCTCCATCTTTTGACACTTCTTCCACCCCCGTCCTTGCACGCTACACCGCTACAACAAAGATGACGGGGAGAAGACGCTGCCGAAGGTGAGCCACGTAAATAAGACCGGAAGCGACTGTCAAAAAGCGGCTTGAAGATGATCTGTAAAACATAATCTATGCAACATTTTGACCAAAGAACTACCATTACATGTTATGTAGACCACAAGGAAGTGTTTTACATTTATAAAAAAAGAAGAAGAATATAACCCCTTTAATGTGCCCCATAATCACCGCGGTGTGCCTTTTGTATGAAAATAAACCTGACTAGACCCGCTCATCGGCAGTGCGCCTTATAATCCGGTGTGCCCTATGGTCCGGAAAATACGGTCGTATAGTAATCAGCATTACTGTTTATGGTCAGTTTTAAAGTAACACATGTAACGGGGCACACAATAGAACTCTGGCATGAGGGTGTGAGGTATTTCTGAGTGACAATAATCATCAAGATAAGCCAGCGGAAGGAACTGTTACCATGGAAACCGGAGTCAGATGGTACAGAGACAACCAAATCCCCCTTTGGAACAGTTTATCAGTCCTTGGGAATAAGGAGAAGACTTACATTTTGCGAGGAGTCAGAGGAAACAGGATGTCTCCTTTTCCCTGCCTGTGGCCATGAGGGAATCGTATTTTTTTTGCTTCCAACAACCACAATGTAAAATAAATCTAAGACCGTGAATCTGAAAATTGGTGAGCTTTATTAGAGATTTAATTCCTTTCACAAGCCAATTATTACAACTGAATCGCCCAAACCCTCATGAATTCATCATTTACCGAGTTGACGACTTTCTGACTGCTGGACATGGCGGTTAAAAGCCTAACTTGAGGAACAATTCAGTACACTTTATTTTTTAAATCATATCGATTTGTATGTGATTGCTTTGTATTTGAATTACTTAGACTTTAAAGGCCTACTGAAAGCCACTACTACCGACCACGCAGTCTGATAGTTTATATATCAATGATGAAATCTTAACATTGCAACACATGCCAATACGGCCGGGTTAACTTATAAAGTGACATTTAAAATTTCCCGGGAAATATCCGGCTGAAACGTCGCGGTATGATGACGTATGCGCGTGACGAAGTCAGAGTAACGGAAGTTATGGTACCCCGTAGAATCCTATACAAAAAGCTCTGTTTTCATTTCATAATTCCACAGTATTCTGGACATCTTTTGCAATTTGTTTAATAAACAATGAAGGCTGCAAAGAAGACAGTTGTAGGTGGGATCGGTGTATTAGCAGCGGACTACAGCAACACAACCAGGAGGACTTTGTTGGAGAGCAGACGCGCTAGCCGGCGACCTCACCTTGACTTCCTACGTCTCCGGGCCGCCAAACGCATCGGGTGAAGTCCTTCGTCCTTCTGCCGATCGCTGGAACGCAGGTGAGCACGGGTGTTGATATTGATATTTTTTGGCATAACAACATCTTCTTTTGTTTTTTTAAAATGTATGTTATGTTTAAAAACTCAGGAAATATGTCCCTGAACACTTTTTGAATATGACCAATGTATGATCCTGTAACGACTTGGTATCGGATTGATACCTACATTTGTGGTATCATCCAAAACTAATGTAAAGTATCAAACAACAGAAGAATAAGTGATTATTACATTTTAACAGAAGTGTAGATAGAACATGTTAAAAGAGAAAGTAAGCAGATATTACAAACGTTTGTATCAGTAAATGAACAAGTCGATTAATAATGAATTTTCTACCATTTGTCCTTAATAATTTTGACAAAATAATAGAATGGTAAATGACACAATATGTTACTGCATACATCAGCAGCTAAATTAGGAGCCTTTGTTTGTTTACTTACTACTAAAAGACAAGTTGTCTTGTATGTTCACTATTTTATTTAAGGACAAAATTGCAATAAGAAACAAAGGTTTAATGTACCCTAAGATTTGTTGGTAAAATAAAGCCAATTTGTGGTCCCCGTTATTTAGAAACGTATCGAAAAGTACCGAAAAATATCGAAATACTTTTGGTACCGGTACCAAACTATTGGTATCGGGACAACACTACTGTGGTCTAAGCTCCTCTGCACAACAGGAGCACTCAAGTGTTTTTATGGATTTTCTGCAAAAATGTTAGTCTTGCAAGTTTTGAATGGTGAATAGTTATGGTGTCATTCCTGGGCCGCCAGTTGAAGAGCCCTGGACCAAAGCCTACGATGTACATTATGTGCACATTGACTAAACGCTTTGTGGCTTACAGATATTGAAAGGGCTATAGAGCAGTCTGCCCGACCTCTCAAGTACTTGGAGGCTATCCATCTCCTGAAACATTTCATGAAGTTCAATTGCAACTTCTGCAACAATACCCAAGGCATTTATTTTTAGAAGTGATGCAGGAATTCAAGGTTGACTGGCTCCTGGTCTCAGGGCCTGAGAGAGAGAGAGAGAAGACATCAATCTTCAGTAGGAAAACAGACCTATCTATATACCCTCTGCGTGCGTCCGGTTGATTGACTCTCAGCAAGTCCTGGGTGTGCCGTTCCTCTCACCCAAAAGTCAGCGGGGATAGGCTCCAAGCTCACTATGACCCTGAACAGGAGAAATAGTGGGAAATGAATGAATGACATGTTGAATCAATAGGATCTGCTGACTGTTAGAATGTAACATTTGTTGTGGTCAACCGTTTCATACTTTAGTCGATCAAGGATCCAATATAACCGAACCACGGGCATCTGGAGGGCGATGTTTTATTCTTAATTAAGTTATTAGATAATGCCATGCAGTCCACTAGCGACGCTGAGATCATTATTCATGCGTTCGTTACGTCTCGTCTCGATTACTGTAACGTATTATTTTCGGGTCTCCTTATGTCTAGCATTAAAAGATTACAGTTGGTACAAAATGTGGCTGCTAGACTTTTGGACAAGAACAATAAAGTTTGATCATATTACGCCTATACTGGCTCACCTTTGATTGATTGATTGAAACTTTTATTAGTAGATTGCACAGTACAGTACATATTCCGTACAATTGACCACTAAATGCTAACACCCCGATAAGTTTTTCAACTTGTTTAAGTCGGGGTCCACGTTAATTCATGGTAAAAGCCTGAACTGGCTTCCTGTACACTTAAGATGTGACTTTAAGGTTTTACTACGTACGTATAAAATACTAAACTGTCTAGCTCAGGGGTGTCCAAAGTGCGGCCCGGGGGCCATTTGCGGCCCGCAGCTAATTGTTTACCGACCCGCCACACATTCTGCAAAAATTGCAAAATTGATAATATTGCAAAAATTTTAAAAAACATTTTAAAAAAGTGGAATGAGGTGAAATCTAACAAGAAAAAGTTGCAATGTTGACACAAAGCTGCCATGCAGGCTGTTTTTTTTTCTTTTGTCTTTTGTTTATTTTTATTTTTTTTGCCATTGCTAAAAAAAAAAAAAAAAGACAACAAATCTATGTTATAATGAATTATTACTGAAAAAATATCACTTTAAAATGTTTTATGTGGAAAAAAATATTGCATATATTGTGTGGTTGCCATATAAAAACATCAAAATTGTATTCGACAAAAGAGCATAAAACAAACAAAATAATAGTTCAAACGTAAAATCGACAGATATATCTGAAGTTGATCTCGTAATTTAAGTGTTAAAAGTAAAAAAAACGAATACAAATGTATCACTTTATGAGTGGGGGACCTTTTGGATCCCAAATATGTTTAGCAGGATTTTATTTAACATTTCACTGTGATTACTCAAAAATATTAAAGAATTAAAATCAATGGTGTCCTGCATTATTGATCTTTTAGGGCTCTAATTACTAAATATTGCATATTTTAGTTTTACTATAAAAACAAAGTTGTCTTTGACAGAAACCTTTTTTTTTTTTTTTTTTTACTTTATATCAACCTCAAGTTGATATAGAGATTTACCGTAAGCGTTAAATAAAAAAAAATAATAATAATTTGACTTATTT
Organism: Entelurus aequoreus; assembly: GCF_033978785.1. Classification (NCBI taxonomy): domain Eukaryota; kingdom Metazoa; phylum Chordata; class Actinopteri; order Syngnathiformes; family Syngnathidae; genus Entelurus; species Entelurus aequoreus. The sequence continues at coordinate 42,525,877 of NC_084749.1, read as the reverse complement.
TTAACAGTTTAATGACTGAGACCCTTTATGGTCCCCGGGAGCCCTAAAGGTTAAAAAAAAAAATCCATATATTTTGTTAAGGTTTGAAAATGAAAAATATCAAAATGGCCCGCGCATGCTTACATTTTTCCGTGTGCGGCCCTCAGTGGAAAAACTTTGGACACCCCTGGTCTAGCTCCATCCTATCTTGCTGATTGTATTGTACCATATGTCCTGGCAAGAAATCTGCAATCAAAGAACTCCGGCTTATTAGTGATTTCCAGAGCCCAGCAAAAGTCTGCGGGCTATAGAGCGTTTTCTATTCGGGCTCCAGTACTATGGAATGCCCTCCCGGTAACAGTTAGAGATGCTACCTCAGTAGAAGCATTTAAGTCCCATCTTAAAACTCATTTGTATACTCTAGCCTTTAAATAGACCCCCTTTTAGACCAGTTGATCTGCCGTTTCTTTTATTTTCTGCTCTGCCCCCCTCTCCCTCATGGAGGGGAGGAGGTGGGGGCACAGGTTCGGTGGCCACGGATGAAGTGCTGGCTGTCCAGAGTCAGGACCCGGGGTGGACCGCTCGCCTTTGCATCGGTTGGGGACATCTCTGTGCTGCTGACCTGTCTCCGCTCGGGATGGTCTCCTGCTGGCCCCACTATGGACTGGACTCTCACTATTATGTTAGATCCTCTATGGACTGGACTCTCACTGTTATGTTAGATCCACTATGGACTGGACTGTCAAAACATTGTGCTAGATAGGTTTCTCATTGTCATCCCACTGGGTTGGGTTTTTCCTTGCCCTGATGTGGAATCTGAGTCAAGGATGTTCCCAGAGCCCAAAAAAAGTCTGCGGACTATAGAGCCTTTTCTATTTGAGCTCCAGTACTCTGGAATGTGTTGTGTTGTATCATTATCTTGCCTTCTCCTTTGTTGTGATGTCTGCACCTGTGTATTCAGTTAATTCGGCGGACCTTGAGGCACACCTGCTAGCAATTAGCCCGGGCAGTATTTAGGCTCGTCACTGACAGCTTGGCCTTGCCGGTTAATATCTCCTGAACCTTTCTCATGCATGCGCATGCTTCACCTCGCCAGACCTGGTACGTTGTCGCTCCTTAGTCCTGAATTCCCTAACCTCTTTTTGTGTTTGCTTCCTAGCCTCCCCTGAGGTGAAGAGGATTCTTTTGTTGGACTTTTGCCCTGCTCAGCGCGCCCTGGCCGTTTCTCCTGCCGACCACTGAGTAACCTATTTTGTCCATGGTACATGGTGTGCGCTTCTGCCCCATCGCCCTTAGTTATCACCTACTCAGTGGCCTAGTGGTTAGAGTGTCCGCCCTGAGATCGGTAGGTTGTGAGTTCAAACCCCGGCCGAGTCATACCAAAGACTATAAAAATGGGACCCATTACTTCCATGCTTGGCACTAAGCATCAAGGGTTGGAATTGGGGGTTAAATCACCAAAAAAAAAGATTCCCGGGCGCGGCACCGCTGCTACCCACTGCTCCCTTCACCTCCCAGGGGGTGAACAAGGGTGATGGGTCAAATGCAGAGGACAAATTTCACCACACCTAGTGTGTGTGTGACAATCATTGGTACTTTAACTTATCACTTTTTGACTAATTAAATATTTTCCTTTTTGTAATTCTACCTTGTCTCCCATCTCTGCATCCTGGGGTCACCCCCTTGACCAAGACTGTAACAGAATGCCCTCCCGGTAACAGTTAGAGATGCTACCTCAGTAGAAGCATTTAAGTCCCATCTTAAAACTAATTTGTATACACTAGCTTTTAAATAGACCCCCCTTTTAGACCAGTCGATCTGCCGTCTCTTTTCTGCTTTGCCCCCTCTCCTGCGTGGAGAGGTTATTGGGTGACCACAGATGATGCACTAGCTGTTCAAATTTGGGACCCGGGGTGGACCACTCATCTGTGTATCAGTTGATGCGCTGCTGACTTGTCTCCACCCAAGATGATCTCCGGCTGGCCCCACTATGGACTGGACTCTCACACTATGATCTAGATCAGACCTGGGCAATTTAAGGCCCGGGGGCCACATGCTGCCCGTTAAGATTTTCAGTCTGGCCCGCCAGACATTACCAAATAATTTCTTTAGATCTTTAAGATGGAAACTGTAGCTGCCATTATGATGTGCAGTGATGTTTTCAAATGGCCGTAAGTCTTGAACTATACAAAGTATTTCAATGGTTAGAATCTGTTCTTTTGCATGATATACTAGTTACTATGGTAATCTAATTAGTTACTATGGTAATCTAAGTCACAGCAGCTCAGACGAGGCACCAAGCAGTGTGGGTGGGGAGCATTTCCACAGAGTATTTCCACAGAGTGTTTCCACAGAGTGTTTCCACAGAGTGTTTCCAGAGTGGCCTGAAATGCGGGTGTCAGGGACAGACGCGGAAGGAGATTCTTACAACAAAGTTGTACAAGAAAAGTGATATTATATCAGATTGTAGGTGGGGTTTTTTACCCTTTCTCATTCATATTTCGCCGTGTTTGTTGCATTATTGTTGTGTTTCGCTTGACTGTAAATAATGTCGACCGAGAGGGGGTGTGACGTTCATATGCTGTCAATATTCAGTGTTTTATCGTTCATATTTAATATCGTAAATCCCACACTTTTCATATTCATGTACATTCGGGATGTCTCATTCAGTAGAAAATTTAAAATTCCGTTTTGAAGGTGGTCTGTCATAACGTTTTTAGCAGACATTATTGTGAGGTTTTGTATTAGTGTTCCTAAAAATAGGACCCAAACACACACACATTGTACAGCAGATTGTAACTAATATGTGCTTATATATGGGTGTGTGTGTGTGTGCGTATATTTATATATATATATATATATACATAGATAGATGTATATAAATTCTACCTCAGTAGACGCATTTAAGTCCCATCTTAAATCTCATTTGTATACTCTAGCCTTTAAATAGACCCCCTTTTTAGACCAGTTGATCTGCCGTTTCTTTTCTCCTCTGCCCCCCTCTCCCTCTGCGGTCCTCTCCAAGGTTTCTCATAGTCATTCACATTGACATCCCACTGGGTTGTGAGTTTTTCCTTGCCCTTATGTGGGCTCTGAACCGAGGATGTCGTTGTGGCTTGTGCAGCCCTTTGAGACACTTGTGATTTAAGGCTATATAAATAAACATTGATAGATAGATAGATAGATAGATAGATAGATAGATAGATAGATAGATAGATAGATAGATAGATAGATAGATAGATAGATAGATAGATAGATAGATAGATAGATAGATAGATAGATAGATAGATAGATAGATAGATAGATAGATAGATAGATAGATAGATAGATAGATATACCGGCCCCCAGACACATTTTTTTCTCAAAATTTTGCCCCCGAGTCAAAATAATTGCCCAAGCCTGATCTAGATCCACTCGACGTCCATTGCACCGGTCGCCCAGGGGGGTGTCCCCAAATCTGCGGTCCCCTTCAAGGTTTCTCATTATGATCCCATCGGGTTGAGTTTTTTCTTGCCCTGATGTGGGATCTGAGCCGAAGATGTCGTTGTGGCTTGTGCAGCCCTTTGAGACGACGTTGATTGACTTTGATTGAATGTTATTGTTTTTGTCAGGTTCAAACACTGATGACATCTATTAAACAAGACAAGAGGCAAAGAATTAAACAGAGACAGAATTCAATTTGGACTCAACCTATTGAGGGGAGTCGCCCGGACATTGTATCCTTCTACAATCTCCAGCATGCTGTGCCAAAAAGATTGTATGCCTCCTTTTTTTTATTTTGGACCCTCCCCGACCACATGGCCACGGCTGTTTCCAAAGGACAAAGGTCGCAAACATTTCGCAGAAAAGGTCGTAAACAATTCACAGAAAAGAGTTCGTAAAATAGTTCAAGAAGAGGTCCATAAAATAGTTCAAAAAGAGTTCGTCTGGAAATTGGGCAGATCCTGTCATCTCTCTGCTTTGAAGTCTTGGGCCAGAACAACATCCTTCTACCATACATGAGAGAAAACAGAAAACCCTTCATGTGGCTCTCCCCTTTACACAGTGGAGTTTTACGAGCATTCTTCTTGGTAGGTTTCAAAGACAGCTTTTGTCTTCTTACTTGACAGAACTCAATGTAACACAAAGTTTTTTGTGATAATTTAGAAACAATTATTCTAACAGTTTTCATCTCAGTCACAGCACGCCATTACTTTCTTCGTGCTTCTCCTCCCAGCTCGGATTACAGCGTTCGCCTTATTTAACGCGCCACACGACGCAGACCATCTCTGTGAGACCCCTTTTCTCATTGTCATGCAAAGCATTTATTCCTTCGCAAGGTCAGATTTTCCCCTGTACGACATTAACTACAGTTCACCGTGCCCACTTTGCAGAGCTAATAAAAATCAACCGGATGGCAAAGAGGAAGCGGATGCCAGACTTGTCATAGCACACAGGAGAACTCTGTGTGGGAGGTGAAAGATAAGGAAGGTGTGAAACCTGGAAACGGCAATGGAAAGTGGGGGTTGAATTTAACAGGAGTAGAGGAGGAAAAATAGGAAATATTTTAACAATTTGTTGTAGCTGATTCTGTGGAACATAATATTGGTGCCAGCAACCTGAGGGTTCCTAGTTCGATCCCCAGCTTCTACCAACCTAGTCACGTCCGTTGTTTCCTTGAGCAAGACACTTCACCCTTGCTCCTGATGGGTCGTGGTTAGGGCCTTTTATAATAGGGTCAAAGCGCTTTGAGTACCTTGAATGTAGAAAAGTACAACCCATTTACCATTATTGTATTTTCCGGAATATAAGCCGCTGCTTTTTTTCCCCACGCTTTGAAGCCTGCGGCTTATAAAACCGTGTGGCTAATTGTATGGGTTTTTCTTTGCTAACAGACACAATTGGGTTTTATAGAACAAACATATTGAATATGTGTGTTATTGTTTATGCAAAGGCGCTATCTTTTGGACGAGTTTACGCACTGCAGATTGAAAATGTACTTCCTGTTTTGTACCTTGGACGGTAAGTATTCGTCCATAGCATGTATGCTTGAAAGGCGTATCAATCACTCCAAGTAATGTACAATGTAACTAAAACAATTCATACTTTTTAAAACTGATGTCGGTAGGAATGTTTTTCAGGTGTGGTCAAAAGTTTACATATACTTGTAGAGAACATAATGTCATGGCTGTCTTGAGTTTCCAATAATTTATTTTTAACACTGTCTTACACAACACTTCCTGATGTATAATACAATGCAAAAATGTCAATTTCTGCACAGGGTTCATTTCTGTCACTTTCCAATAAGCACTCCTTAATAAACTCTCCGTCAGAAAACGCCTTACTTTTTCTGGCGATTTTGTGAGAAATTATGAAACTTGTCCTGACGGCTGCATCTCTGGGGGTGTGAAACACGGCAAAAAGTCCTTGTTGGGTTTGCAGTTGTTGTGATAGAGTGATTGGAGCACATACTTGTTGGTCACAAAAAAACATTCATGAAGTTTGGTTCTTTTATGAATTTATTATGGGTCTACTGAAAATGTGAGCAAATGTGCTGGGTCAAAAGTATACATACAGCAATGTTAATATTTGCTTACATGTCCCTTGGCAAGTTTACCTGCAATAAGGCGCTTTTGGTAGCCATCCACAAGCTTCTGGTTAAATTGTTGACCACTCCTCTTGACAAAATTGGTGCAGTTCAGCTAAATTTGTTGGTTTTCTGACATGGACTTGTTTCTTCAGCATTGTCCACACGTTTGGAACTTTGGGAAGCCATTCTAAAACCTTAATTCTAGCCTGATTTAGCCATTCCTTTACCATTTTTGACGTGTGTTTGGGGTCATTGTCCTGTTGGAACACCCAACTGCGCCCAAGACTCAACCTCCAGGCTGATGATTTTGAATTTGGAGGTAATCCTCTTTTTTCATTGTCCCATTTACTCTCTGTAAAGCACCAGTTCCATTGGCAGCAAAACAGGCCCATAGCATAATACTACCACCACCATGCTTGACGGTAGGGATAGTGTTCCTGGGATTAAAGTCCTCACCTTTTCTCCTCCAAACATATTGCTGGGTATTGTGGCCAAACAGCTCAATTTTTGTTTCATCTGACCACAGAACTTTCCTCCAGAAGGTCTTATCTTTGTTCATGTGATGTCAGATGACCAAATATTAACATTGCTGTATGTATACTTTTGACCCAGCAGATTTGCTCACATTTTCAGTAGACCCATAATAAATTCATAAAAGAACCAAACTTCATGAATATTTTTTGTGACCAACAAGTATGTGCTCCAATCACTCTATCACAAAAAATAAGAGTTGTAGAAATGATTGGAAACTCAAGACAGCCATGACATGATGTTCTTTACAAGTGTATGTACACTTTTGACCACGACTGTATGTGCGTGTGGCTATTGTAATGTAATCAAGCTAGCGTCGTTAGCAATAGCGAATATGCTAACACGTTTAAAGTGTCTGCTAGTATTATTAACTCGCAATGACATTATTTTTGTAATGTTTATGTTTTGTTTATTCACCAAAACGTCACCGTGGAGGTATTGAGTCTGTTTAGCTGATAGGAGAGCGATCTTCCGCAGACAGTAGCTGTGTTTCCATTACAGCTTTTCGAAACAATAAAAGCAATATTTCTAAAATTTTGAAGAAGTAACATTTCGACTTGTAGGTGTTTCTATTGAAGGGTGTTTTGCGTCATTAGCCGTAATTCTCGTAAAATCGGAAGCGAGACCGAGACGACGGGTCTGCCCTGGTTGTCCTGCGTTGGCGACCCCCCGGTTTGTTTTTCAAGTCCCCTTTAAATGTGAAAAATATGTGTCCATCATGCTTTTGTCACAATGTGTTGTTGGTGAACCCCAAGATGCAGAGAAGGCGGCAGTTATTGTGCGGAAAAACATTATTTAATGTCCAAAAGTAAAAATATAGAAAAGACACAAACCAGGAACTAGGAGCCGGACTGGAAAACGGGAAACAGGATCCAGCAAACAGGAAGTAGGAACAAAAAACAGCACGCTGCCAACAGCTACAGGATTCAGGTATAAACGACAAAACAGGTAGGAGCTGCAATGACAAGTATTACAATGACAATAATCCAGCCCTGACTGGAAGGGAAGGCAGGTTCAAATAGCATCTGGCTGATTGACACCAGGTGTGGCCCGGTGCCAATCAGCCACAGCTGAGGGGGGAAAGCACTCAGGGATACAAGCAGGAAATGAAGACAAAATAAAAGCACTGATTGGAAACTAAGACAAACGCAACCAAAAAAGACAAAAACTTCAATATCGAAACATCTCAAAAACCACCTCATGGGAGCGCAAAAATATTTTAGCGATATTTGAGAGGTTTTTCTAAATAAGGGTGTTTCCATTACTAGTTTTGGGCATTTCTAGGGGGAATGGAAACCCAGCGAATGACTTCTGTTTTCTTAGATCAGCCACTTTACTGCCGTGTGACAGGCACCGTTTGGAAACAATTAAGGTATGTAATTAAAAATATACAAAAAAAATGTTAACTGTATATATCTGCAGCTTACAGTCCGCTGCAGCTTATATATGTAAATATATTTATTACAAACCCCAAAACCAAAGAAGTTGATGATTTGCAAATCCTTTTCAACCTATATTCAATTGAATAGACTGCAAAGACAAGATATTTAGTGTTCGAACTGGAAAACGTTGTTATTTTTTGCAAATATTAGCTCATTCGGAATTCGATGCCTGCAACACGTTTCAAAAAAGCTGGCACAAGTGGCAAAAAAAGACTGAGAAAGTTGAGGAATGCTCATCAAACACTTATTTGGAACATCCCACGGGTGAACAGGCAAATTGGGAACAGGTGGGTGCCATGATTGGGTATAAAAGCAGCTTCCATGAAATGCTCAGTCATTCACAAACAAGGATGGGGCGAGGGTCACCACTTTGTGAACAAATACGTGAGCAAATTGTTGAACAGTTTAAGAACAACATTTCTCAACCAGCTATTGCAAGGAATTTAGGGATTTCACCATCTACGCTCCTTAATATCATCAAAAGGTTCAGAGAATGTAGAGAAATCACTGCACGTAAGCGATGATATTACAGACCTTCCATCCCTCGGGCGGTACTGCATTAAAAAGCGACATCAGTGTGTAAAGGATATCACCACATGGGCTCAGGAACACCTCAGAAAAACTACTGTAAGTAACTACGGTTTGTCGCTACATCTGTAAGTGCAAGTTAAAACTCCACTATGCAAAGCGAAAGCCGTTTATCAACAACACCCAGAAACGCTTCGCTGGGCCCGAGCTCATCTAAGATGGACTGATGCAAAGTGGAAAAGTGTTCTGTGGTCTGACGAGTCCACATTTCAAATTGTTTTTGGGAACTGTGGACGTCGTGTCCTCCGGACCAAAAAGGAAAAGAACCATCCGGATTGTTCTAGGCACAAAGTTGAAAAGCCAGCATGTGTGATGGTATGGGGGTGTATTAGTGCCCAATGCATGGGTAACTTACACATCTGTGAAGGCATCATTAATGCTGAAAGGTACATACAGGTTTTGGAGCAACATGTGTTGCCATGCAAGCAACGTTATCATGGACGCCCCTGCTTATTTCAGCAAGACGATGCCAAGCCACGTGTTACAACAGCGTGGCTTCATAGTAAAAGAGTGTGGGTACTAGACTGGCCTGCCTGTAGTCCAGACCTGTCTCCCATTGAAAATGTGTGTCGCATTATGAAGCCTAAAATAGCACTGAGGAGACCCCCGGACTGTTGAACAACTTAAGCTGTACATCAAGCAAGAATGGGAAATAATTCCACCTTAGAAGCTTCAAAAATGTGTCTCCTCAGTTCCCAAACGTTTACTGAGTGTTGTTAAAAGGAAAGGCCATGTAACACAGTGGTAAAAACGTCCCTGTGCCAACTTTTTTGCAATGTGTTGCTGCCATTAAATTCTAAGTTAATGATTATTTGCACACACAAAAAAAAGTTTCTCAGTTTGAACATTAAATATGTTGTCCTTGCAGTCTATTCAATTGAAGTTGAAAAGGATTTGCAAATCATTTTATTCTGTTTTCATTTGCGAATTAGACAACGTGCCAACTTCACTGGTTTTGGGTTTTGTACTTCTAAAATGTGGTGAATGCCGCTATAGCCTGGAAAATACGGTATTTACTATTCAATTCCATTTAAAAAAAACACCTAGTTTTATGTATGCATACAGTATACTCTTGGCTGTGTGTTCCTTTTTTTTAAGCTACGAATAAACAAAACAAAAGAAATCTGACATTTCGAGGCGCTTCATTTTGATTGTTCTGCATCTCAGCTGGAAGGCTGTCAAGGCGACTGCCAATGCACGTGCAGTCTTGTCCTGCGTTTTGATTGGTGAGACGCAGGTACAGTCATCGCACGGAGAACGCACACACACACACACACACACACACGCACAGACGTAGAAGCCCATGGCAACACACAATGGGCACCTGCATGGCTGGTTTCGTCGCCATGGTAACCAGTGATTGATCCTTGGGAGTTATGCAGCGAGAGAAACAATATTAATGAGAAGCCGTCGCAGTGGAGGATGGAAAGTGATGACATGACACAGTCGACGGTAGCAAAAGCTCATTTGTGAATGCAAAGCAAATGCAAATGGGGAGACAAAAGTAAACAGCGTATGCGGACTCGTTTGTTTTCACCTACTTTATGTCCAACTGCAGACTGTACTGATCTATTTGTGGGGATTCTTTGAAATTCATACACTCGTGCAGTGTGATACTATAAATGAACTCGCATTTTCCTCCTGGTAATAATTAAAATCATTCGATCTTCTTATTGCCAAAAGTATTTGGCGACCTGCCTTGACTGATTGATTGATTGATTGAGACTTTTATTAGTAGGTTGCACAGTGAAGTACATATTCCGTACAATTGACCACTAAATGGTAACACCCGAATAAGTTTTTCAACTTGTTTAAGTCGGGGTCCACTTAAATTGATTCATGATACAGATATATACTATCATATATACTATCATCATAATACAGTCATCACACAAGATAATCACATTGAATTATTTACATTATTTACAATCAGGAGTGTGGAGGGGGGGTGGGGGGGGGGGGGATATGGACATCAAGTAGTGGACATAGAGAGAGAGAGAGAGAGAGAGAGAGAGAGAGAGAGATCAGAAGGCATAAGAAAAATAATCTGCATTTGATTGTTTACATTTGATTATTAGCAATCCGGGGAGGGTGTTAGTTTAGGGTTGTAGCTGCCTGGAGGTGAACTTTTATAGCGGTTTTGAAGGAGGATAGAGATGCCCTTTCTTTTATACCTGTTGGGAGCGCATTCCACATTGATGTGGCATAGAAAGAGAATGAGTTAAGACCTTTGTTAGTTCGGAATCTGGGTTTAACGTGGTTAGTGGAGCACCCCCTGGTGTTGTGGTTATGGCGGTCACTTACGTTAAGGAAGTAGTTTGACATGTACTTCGGTATCAGGGAGGTGTAGCGGATTTTATAGACTAGGCTCAGTGCAAGTTGTTTAACTCTGTCCTCCACCTTGAGCCAGCCCACTTTAGAGAAGTGGGTAGGAGTGAGGTGGGATCTGGGGTGGAGGTCTAGAAGTAACCTGACTAGCTTGTTCTGAGATGTTTGGAGTTTAGATTTGAGGGTTTTGGAGGTGCTAGGGTACCAGGAGGTGCATGCGTAATCGAAAAAGGGTTGAACGAGAGTTCCCGCCAGAATCCTCAAGGTGCTTTTGTTGACCAGAGAGGAAATTCTGTAGAGAAATCTTGTTCGTTGGTTAACCTTTTTGATTACCTTGGTTGCCATTTTATCACAGGAAAGGGTAGCCTCTAGAATGGAACCTAGGTAGGTGACCTCATCTTTCCTGGTGATGACACTGTCACCTACTTTTATGGTGAAGTGATTGACTCTCTTAAGTTTGATGTGGGACCCAAACAGGATGGATTCTGTTTTACCCAAGTGGATTGATAGCTTGTTGTCAGCGAGCCAGGTGCAAGTTCTACAGAGCTCAGCACTGAGGATTTTCTCCACCTGTGACTTGTCCTTGCCGGATACCAGCAGGGCAGAGTCATCCGCAAACAAAAACAATTCACAGTCACATGCCGATGACATGTCGTTTATGTATATTAGGAACAGTAAAGGTCCCAATATACTGCCTTGGGGGACTCCACAACTCACCGAGAGGGGGGGGGACATGGTGCCGTTCACCTCTACCACCTGCTCCCTCCCCTCCAAGTAAGACTGCATCCAGCTCCAAGAGGTTTTGTTAAATCCGATTGCTCTGAGCTTATCCAACAGTATAGCGTGGTTAACGGTGTCAAAGGCCTTCTGAAGGTCCAGCATGACCATGCCGCAGTATTTGCCCGCGTCCACCTCATGTTTGATGTGGTCGGTCAGATAGAGAAGGCATGTGTCAGTGGAGTGGTTAGTTCTGAAGCCGGATTGGAATTTGTACATGAGTTTATTAGTGGCAAGGTAACTATCGACCTGTTCATAAACTATTTTCTCCATTACTTTCGAAATGGAGCTGAGAATAGAAACAGGTCGGTAGTTGCCAGGTTCCAATTTGCTTCCTTTTTTAAAGAGGGGAGTTACTCTTGCTATCTTAAAATCTTTTGGTACTTGGCCTTGTGTAATTGATAGGTTTATTATGTGCGTGATGATCGGGGCAATGATGGAGGCAGAGTCCCTGAGGAATCTGGAGGGAATATTATCAAGGCCGGTGGCCTTGTTAGGGTGGAGCGCGCTCAATTTTTTAAACACCTCATCAGCTGTGACCATTTCTAATTTGAAATCATTGTTGGATACTCCTAGCTTTCTGTAGAAGGCTTTAATGTGTTCTACACCAAAGCGACCAGAGTGGTGGGACAGCTTGTTGACAAGAGTTGCAGCTATGCTGGTGAAAAAGGCGTTAAGTCTGCTAGCTACCTCCATTTTGTCTGTAATGAGGGAGTCACCCTCCTTGATGCTGATGTTGGTGAGTCTTGTTTTAAGTTTCTGGCTGCAACCAGGAAGCTGGTTGTTGAGAATTTTCCAGAGCTCACGTGGCTTATTCGTGTTTTCCTCTATTTTGTCGTTAATGTAATTTTTTTTTAAGGATTTAGTCAGGTTGGTTGACTTATTTCTTAATTTATTGCATTGCTTTTTGAGAGTTGAAAGGAGTAATTTCAGGTTGATATTATTGGGTTGTTTATCTACTTCTGTTTTACATTTTTGGTATTCAGAGTATTTCCTGTCTCTGTCTTTTATGGCAGCTAATAGGTCCGGATTCATCCATGGTTCCGAGCGGGCTTTGATCCTGACTGTTTTCACGGGAGCCATGTCATTTAGTATCTTTAGGAACGCCGTTTTGAAGCGATCCCAAGCGACATCGACCAGGTTGCTCGCGAGCACAGGGGACCAGTCCCACTCATCTAATTTTAAATTGAAATTGTCATTGGAGTATTTTTTGAGGGATCTGGATTGGGCTGTTATGTGGCCATTGGCTTTAGGTTTAGCTATTTTACGGGTGCAGAAGGTTAGATAGTGGTCGCTAAGACCACAGATCATGACCCCACTATTTTTTATTTTAGGCCGGTCTGAAGTGAGAATGAGATCTATGGTTGATTGGGTGGAATCACACACCCTTGTGGGTAGCGCTATTAGCTGGGAAAGACCGTGCAGATTACAAAACTTGCTGAAGGATCTGAAGACAGGCGCATCTTTGCGTTGAATATCTGTGTTCAGATCCCCAGTTATAATTTTCTCCATGTTGTCTGTCCCCGCCAAGCATTCTTCCAAAGCCCCATAGAAATCACTCTGATTAGGGGGTCTATAAACAGTCCCTATTAGTACCGGCTTAGCATTTTTAAATTTGATTTCCGCCCACACAGATTCCAGGTTATTGTGGTTAAGATCAGTGCGAGTTATGTATTTAATATCCTGGTGAATATACATACAAACGCCCCCACCGTGTTTATTCCTATCCTTTCTGATAACCGAAAAGTTTTGTATTTCTATCTCTGAGTCAGAAATACTTTGATCAAATTTGGTTTCAGAGAAACACAAGATTTGAACTTGAAGTGCCATCCCATTCCTAACCCATAGGGTTCAATATGATGTGGGTCCACCTTTTGCAGCTATTACAGCTTCAACTCTTCTGGGGAGGCTGTCCACAAGGTTGCGGAGTGTGTTTATAGGAATTTTCCACCATTCTTCCAAAAGCGTCACACACTGATGTTGGTCGAGAAGGCCTGGCTCTCAGTCTCCGGTCTAATTCATCCCAAAGGTGTTTTATCGTGTTCAGGTCAGGACTCTGTGCAGGCCAGTCAAGTTCATCCACACCAGACTCTGTCATCCATCTTTTTATGGACCTTGCTTTGTGCACTGGTGCACAGTCATGTCGGAAGAGGAAGGGACCTCTTGTGCCAGCTTTTTTTGAAACATGTTGCAGGCATCAAATTCCAAATGAGCTAATATTTGCAAAAAATAACAACCTTTTCCAGTTCCAACGTTAAGTATCTTGTCTTTGCAGTGTATTCCATTGAATATAAGTTGAAAAGGATTTGCAAATCCTTGTATTCTGTTTCTATTTACAATTTACACAACGTGCCAACTTCACTGGTTTTGGGTTTTGTACATTGGAAATGCCATATACAGGCTACTGATCAGCATTAGCAATTTTACATGGCGATTTCAACACCTCCAAATTTGACTAAACTAAAATGGATGTTACACTCAAATAGCTGGTGTGTAAAAAAAAAATACAATACTTACAGTATAACCCTACTCAGTGGCCTAGTGGTTAGAGTGTCCGCCCTGGGATCGGTAGGTTGTGAGTTCAAACCCCGGCCGAGTCATATCAAAGACTATAAAAATGGGACCCATTACCTCCCTGCTGGGAATCAGCATCAAGGGTTGGAATATGGGGTTAAATCACCAAAAAGTATTCCCGGGCGTGGCCACCGCTGCTGCTCACTGCTCCTCTCACCTCCCAGGGGGTGAACAAGGGGATGGGTCTAATGCAGAGGATAATTTCACCACAGCTAGTGTGTGTGTGACAATCATTGGTACTTTAACTTTAACTTAACAAGACAAAACTAGACGGACACATTCTGCTTCATGGCAAAGACTACTTCCTTGCAAGGCAACACGCCGTAGTCTGTACACTGCTGCCATCTAATGTCTTGGATTTGTAACTGCACACAAAGTATATCATATATAAACTTGCAATTGAGACTCAGATATGTAATAGGAAAATAAGATATAACAACTGGAAAAACGCAGTTATCATAATCAGCTCATTTTTAAATGTTACATTAAAAAAGTTTATATTTTTATCCATTAATTAACATTTATTAATACACAAAAGTGCCAAAAATCGGTGTCGATTCCCTGGTTCTGTCGTAATGTGACTGGTACCCCATAATAATAATCATACAATTAAAGGGATAAGAAAATAATAATTTTGGAATTAGAATTGAAATAACATGATGTTGGGTTATCTGATATCTATATTTAGTATCCGTACAGTACACAATGAGTCATGTGTATAGGCGCCGATGAGCGAATGAAGGCCATACCTAGTCAACAGCCATGCATGTCACACTGAGGGTGGCAGTATAAACAACGCCAACACTGCCATAAACATGTGCCATATAGTGAAACCACACTAAACAACACATTTTAGAAGAATATTTGCACTGCAACACAACATAAACACTACACTGGACGGCGTGGCGCGGTTGGGAGAGTGGCCGTGCCAGCAACCTGAGGGTTCCAGGTTCAATCCCCACCTTCTACCAACCTTGTCACGTTCGTTGTGTCCTTGAGCAAGACACTTCACCCTTGCTCCTGATGGGTCGTTTAAAACAAATCCCCAGAATTCCCTGCAGCACCAACTATTCCGGGGCGCTACAATATGAACAAACGCCATTGGTGGATCTACACCTAACATCTACTGTAATGATACCACGTACAATAGCGTATCTAGTCGATACTACTATGATTACATCGATTATTTTAAGCCTCACACAATCTCCTTTCGTTTTTTTAACATTTATATTATGTTTATAAACTCAGTAAATATGTCCCTGGACACAAGAGAACTTTGAATATGACCAAAGTATCATCCTGTAACGACTTGGTATCGAATCAATACCTAAATGTGTGGTATAATCCAAAACTAATGTAAAGTATCCAAACAACAGAAGAATAAATAGAATAGAATAGAATAGAAATTACTTTATTGATCCCTGGGGGAAATTCAGCACCACAGTTTGCTCACAATAGACAATAAACACTTAGGTATTTTTTGCATGTGAATAACATAAATGCAGTCTATTATACAGCATTATTCACATGTGAATAACATAAATACCGTCTATTATACAGCATTATTCACACGTGAATAACATAAATACAGTCTATTATACAGCATTATTCCCATGTGAATAATATACGTAAATACAGTCTTTTATACAGTATTATTCACCTGTGAATAACATAAATACAGTCTATTATACAGCATTATTAACATGTGAATAATATAAATACAGTCTATTATACAGCATTATTCACATGTGAATAATATAAATACAGTCTATTATACAGCATTATTCACATGTGAATAACATAAATACAGTCTATTATACAGCATTATTCACATGTGAATAACATAAATACAGTCTATTATACAGCATTATTCACACGTGAATACTATAAATACAGTCTATTATACAGCATTATTCACACGTGAATAATATAAATACAGTCTATTATACAGCATTATTCACATGTGAATAATATAAATACAGTCTATTATACAGCATTATTCACATGTGAATAACATAAATACAGTCTATTATACAGCATTATTCACATGTGAACATACTTGCCAACCTTGAGACCTCCGATACCGGGAGGTGGGGGGTGGGGCGGGGGGCGTGGTTAATAGGGCAGTATATTTACAGCTAGAATTCACCAACTCAAGTATTTCATATATATATATATATATATATATATATATATATATATATATATATATATATATATATATATATATATATATATATATATATATATATATATATATATATATATATATATATATATTTTTTTTTTATATATATATATATATATATATATATATGTATATATATATATATATATATATATATATATATATATGTATATATATATGAAATACTTGACTTTCAGTGAATTCTAGCTATATATATATATATATATATATATATATATATATATATACATATATATATATATATATATATATATATATATATATATTTATTTATTTTTTTATACATATAAATAAAATAAATACTTGAATTTCAGTGTTCCGGAGGCTATCCAGTAGATGGCAGTATTGTCCTGTTTAACTTCTCCGTTCATGACTGAGTATATCATTTCGGCCACCGTGTTCAATGGAGAAGTCTGTTCTACAAAATTTACAGGCAACATACACCTTCCCCTTCGAACTGTCCTGGATGAACTGAAATTTTTGTTTCCATTCGTTTTGGAACTTGCAAGCGTATTTCTTCATCTTGCTCGTCGACGGCGTCGCCATGTCTGTAACTTCCTCGTTCTTCTGCTTCGTCTCCTTGTTGTGTGCGCATTTGTGCACTCTAATCTCTAAAAGCCATAGATGTTATGACGTCATTGGGCAGGCAAGCTGTTTATATTGTGGGAAAGTGGACGTGAGAACAGGCTGTCCCCACTCAGGTCCGCATTGAGCTGGAGGGGGCGTGGCCTCCAGCTCCGGCTGAATACCGGGAGTTTGTCGGGAGAAAATTTCTGCCGGGAGGTTATCGGGAGAGGCGCTGAATACCGGGAGTCTCCCGGTAAAACCGGGAGGGTTGGCAAGTATGCATGTGAATAACATAAATACAGTCTATTATACAGCATTATTCACATGTGAATAATATAAATACAGTCTATTATACAGCATTATTCACATGTGAATAACATAAATATGGTCTATTATACAGCATTATTCACATGCGAAAAATATAAATACAGTCTATTATACAGCATTATTCACATGTGAATAATATAAGTACAGTCTATTATACAGCATTATTCACATGCGAATAACATAAATACAGTCTATTATACAGCATTATTCACACGTGAATAACATAAATACAGTCTATTATACAGCATTATTCTCACGTGAATAACATAAATACAGTCTATTATACAGCATTATTCACATGTGAATAACATAAATACTGTCTATTATACAGAATTATTCACATGTGAATAACATAAATACAGTCAATTATACAGCATTATTCACATGTGAATATATATACAGTCTAGTATACAGCATTAACCACATGTGAATAACATAAATACAGTCTATTATACAGCATTATTCACATGTGAATAACATAAATACAGTCTATTATACAGCATTATTCACACGTGAATAACATAAATACAGTCTATTATACAGCATTATTCACATGTGAATAATATAAATACAGTCTATTATACAGCATTATTCACATGTGAATAACATAAATGCAGTCTATTATACAGTATTATTCACATGTGAATAACATAAATACAGTCAATTATACAGCATTATTCACATGTGAATATATATACAGTCTATTATACAGCATTAACCACATGGGAATAACACAAATACAGTCTATTATACAGCATTATTCACATGTCAATAACATAAATACAGTCTATTATACAGCATTATTCACACGTGAATAACATTAATATGGTCTATTATACAGCATTATTCACATGTGAATAACAGAAATACAGTCTATTATACAGCATTATTCACATGTGAATAACATAAATACAGTATATTATACAGCATTATTCACATGTGAATAATATAAATACAGTCTATTATACATCATTATTCACATGTGAATAACATAAGTACAGTCCATTATACAGCATTATTCACACGTGAATAACATAAATACAGTCAATTATACAGCATTATTCACATGTGAATAACATAAATACAGTCTATTATACAGCATTATTCACATGTGAATAATATAAGTACAGTCTATTATACAGCATTATTCACATGTGAATAACATAAATACAGTCTATTATACAGCATTATTCACACGTGAATAACATAAATACAGTCTATTATACAGCATTATTCTCACGTGAATAACATAAATACAGTCTATTATACAGCATTATTCACATGTGAATAACATAAATACTGTCTATTATACAGAATTATTCACATGTGAATAACATAAATACAGTCAATTATACAGCATTATTCACATGTGAATATATATACAGTCTAGTATACAGCATTAACCACATGTGAATAACATAAATACAGTCTATTATACAGCATTATTCACATGTGAATAACATAAATACAGTCTATTATACAGCATTATTCACACGTGAATAACATAAATACAGTCTATTATACAGCATTATTCACATGTGAATAATATAAATACAGTCTATTATACAGCATTATTCACATGTGAATAACATAAATGCAGTCTATTATACAGTATTATTCACATGTGAATAACATAAATACAGTCAATTATACAGCATTATTCACATGTGAATATATATACAGTCTATTATACAGCATTAACCACATGGGAATAACATAAATACAGTCCATTATACAGCATTATTCACATGTGAATAACATAAATACAGTCTATTATACAGCATTATTCACACGTGAATAACATTAATATGGTCTATTATACAGCATTATTCACATGTGAATAACAGAAATACAGTCTATTATACAGCATTATTCACATGTGAATAACATAAATACAGTATATTATACAGCATTATTCACATGTGAATAATATAAATACAGTCTATTATACATCATTATTCACATGTGAATAACATAAGTACAGTCCATTATACAGCATTATTCACACGTGAATAACATAAATACAGTCAATTATACAGCATTATTCACATGTGAATAACATAAATACAGTCTATTATACATAATTATTCACATGTGAATAATATAAATACATTCTATTATACAGCATTATTCACATGTGAATAACATAAATACAGTCTATTATACAGAATTATTCACATGCGAATACTATAAGTACAGTCTATTATACAGCATTATTCACATGTGAATAACATAAATACAGTCTATTATACAGCATTATTCACACGTGAATAACATAAATACAGTCTATTATACAGAATTATTCTCACGTGAATAACATAAATACAGTCTATTATACAGCATTATTCACATGTGAATAACATAAATACTGTCTATTATACAGAATTATTCACATGTGAATAACATAAATACAGTCAATTATACAGCATTATTCACATGTGAATATATATACAGTCTAGTATACAGCATTAACCACATGTGAATAACATAAATACAGTCTATTATACAGCATTATTCACATGTGAATAACATAAATACAGTCTATTATACAGCATTATTCACACGTGAATAACATAAATACAGTCTATTATACAGCATTATTCACATGTGAATAATATAAATACAGTCTATTATACAGCATTATTCACATGTGAATAACATAAATGCAGTCTATTATACAGTATTATTCACATGTGAATAACATAAATACAGTCAATTATACAGCATTATTCACATGTGAATATATATACAGTCTATTATACAGCATTAACCACATGGGAATAACATAAATACAGTCTATTATACAGCATTATTCACATGTGAATAACATAAATACAGTCTATTATACAGCATTATTCACACGTGAATAACATTAATATGGTCTATTATACAGCATTATTCACATGTGAATAACAGAAATACAGTCTATTATACAGCATTATTCACATGTGAATAACATAAATACAGTATATTATACAGCATTATTCACATGTGAATAATATAAATACAGTCTATTATACATCATTATTCACATGTGAATAACATAAGTACAGTCCATTATACAGCATTATTCACACGTGAATAACATAAATACAGTCAATTATACAGCATTATTCACATGTGAATAACATAAATACAGTCTATTATACATAATTATTCACATGTGAATAATATAAATACATTCTATTATACAGCATTATTCACATGTGAATAACATAAATACAGTCTATTATACAGAATTATTCACATGCGAATAATATAAGTACAGTCTATTATACAGAATTATTCACATGTGAATAACATAAATACAGCCTATTATACAGCATTATTCACATGTGAATAACATAAATGCAGTCTATTATACAGTATTATTCACATGTGAATAACATAAATACAGTCAATTATACAGCATTATTCACATGTGAATATATATACAGTCTATTATACAGCATTAACCACATGGGAATAACATAAATACAGTCTATTATACAGCATTATTCACATGTGAATAACATAAATACAGTCTATTATACAGCATTATTCACACGTGAATAACATTAATATGGTCTATTATACAGCATTATTCACATGTGAATAACAGAAATACAGTCTATTATACAGCATTATTCACATGTGAATAACATAAATACAGTATATTATACAGCATTATTCACATGTGAATAATATAAATACAGTCTATTATACATCATTATTCACATGTGAATAACATAAGTACAGTCCATTATACAGCATTATTCACACGTGAATAACATAAATACAGTCAATTATACAGCATTATTCACATGTGAATAACATAAATACAGTCTATTATACATAATTATTCACATGTGAATAATATAAATACATTCTATTATACAGCATTATTCACATGTGAATAACATAAATACAGTCAATTATACAGCATTATTCACATGTGAATATAAATACAGTCTATTATACAGCATTAACCACATGGGAATAACATAAATACAGTCCATTATACAGCATTATTCACATGTGAATAACATAAATACAGTCTATTATACAGCATTATTCACACGTGAATAACATTAATATGGTCTATTATACAGCATTATTCACATGTGAATAACAGAAATACAGTCTATTATACAGCATTATTCACATGTGAATAACATAAATACAGTATATTATACAGCATTATTCACATGTGAATAATATAAATACAGTCTATTATACATCATTATTCACATGTGAATAACATAAGTACAGTCCATTATACAGCATTATTCACACGTGAATAACATAAATACAGTCAATTATACAGCATTATTCACATGTGAATAACATAAATACAGTCTATTATACATAATTATTCACATGTGAATAATATAAATACATTCTATTATACAGCATTATTCACATGTGAATAACATAAATACAGTCTATTATACAGAATTATTCACATGCGAATACTATAAGTACAGTCTATTATACAGCATTATTCACATGTGAATAACATAAATACAGTCTATTATACAGCATTATTCACACGTGAATAACATAAATACAGTCTATTATACAGAATTATTCTCACGTGAATAACATAAATACAGTCTATTATACAGCATTATTCACATGTGAATAACATAAATACTGTCTATTATACAGAATTATTCACATGTGAATAACATAAATACAGTCAATTATACAGCATTATTCACATGTGAATATATATACAGTCTAGTATACAGCATTAACCACATGTGAATAACATAAATACAGTCTATTATACAGCATTATTCACATGTGAATAACATAAATACAGTCTATTATACAGCATTATTCACACGTGAATAACATAAATACAGTCTATTATACAGCATTATTCACATGTGAATAATATAAATACAGTCTATTATACAGCATTATTCACATGTGAATAACATAAATGCAGTCTATTATACAGTATTATTCACATGTGAATAACATAAATACAGTCAATTATACAGCATTATTCACATGTGAATATATATACAGTCTATTATACAGCATTAACCACATGGGAATAACATAAATACAGTCTATTATACAGCATTATTCACATGTGAATAACATAAATACAGTCTATTATACAGCATTATTCACACGTGAATAACATTAATATGGTCTATTATACAGCATTATTCACATGTGAATAACAGAAATACAGTCTATTATACAGCATTATTCACATGTGAATAACATAAATACAGTATATTATACAGCATTATTCACATGTGAATAATATAAATACAGTCTATTATACATCATTATTCACATGTGAATAACATAAGTACAGTCCATTATACAGCATTATTCACACGTGAATAACATAAATACAGTCAATTATACAGCATTATTCACATGTGAATAACATAAATACAGTCTATTATACATAATTATTCACATGTGAATAATATAAATACATTCTATTATACAGCATTATTCACATGTGAATAACATAAATACAGTCTATTATACAGAATTATTCACATGCGAATAATATAAGTACAGTCTATTATACAGAATTATTCACATGTGAATAACATAAATACAGCCTATTATACAGCATTATTCACATGTGAATAACATAAATGCAGTCTATTATACAGTATTATTCACATGTGAATAACATAAATACAGTCAATTATACAGCATTATTCACATGTGAATATATATACAGTCTATTATACAGCATTAACCACATGGGAATAACATAAATACAGTCTATTATACAGCATTATTCACATGTGAATAACATAAATACAGTCTATTATACAGCATTATTCACACGTGAATAACATTAATATGGTCTATTATACAGCATTATTCACATGTGAATAACAGAAATACAGTCTATTATACAGCATTATTCACATGTGAATAACATAAATACAGTATATTATACAGCATTATTCACATGTGAATAATATAAATACAGTCTATTATACATCATTATTCACATGTGAATAACATAAGTACAGTCCATTATACAGCATTATTCACACGTGAATAACATAAATACAGTCAATTATACAGCATTATTCACATGTGAATAACATAAATACAGTCTATTATACATAATTATTCACATGTGAATAATATAAATACATTCTATTATACAGCATTATTCACATGTGAATAACATAAATACAGTCTATTATACAGAATTATTCACATGCGAATAATATAAGTACAGTCTATTATACAGAATTATTCACATGTGAATAACATAAATACAGTCTATTATACAGCATTATTCACACGTGAATAACATAAATACAGTATATTATACAGCATTATTCACATGTGAATAACATAAATATGGTCTATTATACAGCATTATTCACATGCGAAAAATATAAATACAGTCTATTATACAGCATTATTCACATGTGAATAATATAAGTACAGTCTATTATACAGCATTATTCACATGTGAATAACATAAATACAGTCTATTATACAGCATTATTCACACGTGAATAACATAAATACAGTCTATTATACAGCATTATTCTCACGTGAATAACATAAATACAGTCTATTATACAGCATTATTCACATGTGAATAACATAAATACTGTCTATTATACAGAATTATTCACATGTGAATAACATAAATACAGTCAATTATACAGCATTATTCACATGTGAATATATATACAGTCTAGTATACAGCATTAACCACATGTGAATAACATAAATACAGTCTATTATACAGCATTATTCACATGTGAATAACATAAATAGAGTCTATTATACAGCATTATTCACATGTGAATAACATAAATACAGTCTATTATACAGCATTATTCACACGTGAATAACATAAATACAGTCTATTATACAGCATTATTCACATGTGAATAATATAAATACAGTCTATTATACAGCATTATTCACATGTGAATAACATAAATGCAGTCTATTATACAGTATTATTCACATGTGAATAACATAAATACAGTCAATTATACAGCATTATTCACATGTGAATATATATACAGTCTATTATACAGCATTAACCACATGGGAATAACATAAATACAGTCTATTATACAGCATTATTCACATGTGAATAACATAAATACAGTCTATTATACAGCATTATTCACACGTGAATAACATTAATATGGTCTATTATACAGCATTATTCACATGTGAATAACAGAAATACAGTCTATTATACAGCATTATTCACATATGAATAACATAAATACAGTATATTATACAGCATTATTCACATGTGAATAATATAAATACAGTCTATTATACGTCATTATTCACATGTGAATAACACAAGTACAGTCCATTATACAGCATTATTCACACGTGAATAACATAAATACAGTCAATTATACAGCATTATTCACATGTGAATAACATAAATACAGTCTATTATACATAATTATTCACATGTGAATAATATAAATACATTCTATTATACAGCATTATTCACATGTGAATAACATAAATACAGTCTATTATACAGAATTATTCACATGCGAATAATATAAGTACAGTCTATTATACAGCATTATTCACATGTGAATAACATAAATACAGTCTATTATACAGCATTATTCACACGTGAATAACATAAATACAGTATATTATACAGCATTATTCTCACGTGAATAACATAAATACAGTCTATTATACAGCATTATTCACATGTGAATAACATAAATACAGTCTATTATACAGAATTATTCACATGTGAATAACATAAATACAGTCAATTATACAGCATTATTCACATGTGAATAATATAAATACAGTCTATTATACATCATTATTCACATGTGAATAACATAAGTACAGTCCATTATACAGCATTATTCACATGTGAATAATATAAATACAGTCTATTATACAGCATTATTCACATGTGAATAACATAAATACAGTCTATTATACAGTATTATTCACATGTGAATAACATAAATACAGTCTATTATACAGAATTATTCACATGCGAATAATATAAGTACAGTCTATTATACAGCATTATTCACATGTGAATAACATAAATACAGTCTATTATACAGCATTATTCACACGTGAATAACATAAATACAGTATATTATACAGCATTATTCTCACGTGAATAACATAAATACAGTCTATTATACAGCATTATTCACATGTGAATAACATAAATACAGTCTATTATACAGAATTATTCACATGTGAATAACATAAATACAGTCAATTATACAGCATTATTCACATGTGAATAATATAAATACAGTCTATTATACATCATTATTCACATGTGAATAACATAAGTACAGTCCATTATACAGCATTATTCACATGTGAATAATATAAATACAGTCTATTATACAGCATTATTCACATGTGAATAACATAAATACAGTCTATTATACAGTATTATTCACATGTGAATAACATAAATACAGTCAATTATACAGCATTATTCACATGTGAATATATATACAGTCTATTATACAGCATTAACCACATGGGGATAACATAAATACAGTCTATTATACAGTATTATTCACATGTGAATAACATAAATACAGTCAATTATACAGCATTATTCACATGTGAATATATATACAGTCTATTATACAGCATTAACCACATGGGAATAACATAAATACAGTCTATTATACAGCATTATTTACATGTGAATAACATAAATACAGTCTATTATACAGCATTATTCACATGTGAATAATATAAATACAGTCTATTATACAGCATTATTCACATGTGAATAATATAAATACAGTCTATTATACAGCATTATTCACACGTGAATAACATAAATACAGTCTATTATACAGCATTATTCCCACGTGAATAATATAAATAGAGTCTATTATACAGTATTATTCACATGTAAATAACATAAATACAGTCTATTATACAGCATTATTCACATGTGAATAATATAAGTACAGTCTATTATACAGCATTATTCCCACGTGAATAACAGAAATACAGTCTATTATACAGCATTATTCACATGTGAATAACATAAATACAGTCTTTTATACAGCATTATTCACATGTGAATAACAGAAATACAGTCTATTATACAGCATTATTCACATGTGAATAATATAAATACAGTCTATTATACAGCATTATTCACATGTGAATAACATTAATATGGTCTATTATACAGCATTATTCACATGTGAATAACAGAAATACAGTCTATTATACAGCATTATTCACATGTGAATAACATAAATACAGTCTATCATACAGCATTATTCACATGTGAATAATATAAATAAAGTCTATTATACATCATTATTCACATGTGAATAACATAAGTACAGTCTATTATACAGAATTATTCACATGCGAATAATATAAATACAGTCTATTATACAGCATTATTCACATGTGAATAACATAAATACAGTCTATTATACAGAATTATTCACATGTGAATAATATAAGTGCAGTCTATTATACAGCATTATTCACATGTGAATAACATAAATACAGTCTATTATACAGCATTATTCACACGTGAATAACATAAATACAGTATATTATACAGCATTATTCTCACGTGAATAACATAAATACAGTCAATTATACAGCATTATTCACATGTGAATAACATAAATACAGTCTATTATACAGAATCATTCACATGTGAATAACATAAATACAGTCAATTATACAGCATTATTCACATGTGAATATATATACAGTCTAGTATACAGCAATAACCACATGTGAATAACATAAATACAGTCTATTATACAGCATTATTCACATGTGAATAACATAAATAGAGTCTATTATACAGCATTATTCACATGTGAATAACATAAATACAGTCTATTATACAGCATTATTCACACGTGAATAACATAAATACAGTCTATTATACAGCATTATTCTCACGTGAATAACATAAATACAGTCTATTATACAGCATTATTCACATGTTAATAACATAAATACAGTCTATTATACAGTATTATTCACATGTGAATAACATAAATACAGTCAATTATACAGCATTATTCACATGTGAACATATATACAGTCTATTATACAGCATTAACCACATGGGAATAACATAAATACAGTCTATTATACAGCATTATTCACATGTGAATAACATAAATACAGTCTATTATACAGCATTATTCACATGTGAATAATATAAATACAGTCTATTATACAGCATTATTCACATGTGAATAACATAAATACAGTCTATTATACAGCATTATTCACACGTGAATAACATAAATACAGTCCATTATACAGCATTATTCCCATGTGAATAATATAAATAGAGTCTATTATACAGTATTATTCACATGTGAATAACATAAATACAGTCTATTATACATCATTATTCACATGTGAATAACATAAGCACAGTGTATTATACAGCATTATTCACACGTGAATAACATAAATACAGTCTATTATACAGCATTATTCACATGTGAATAATATAAAAACATTATACATTTACAGTACATGGACAGTCAAAAATGATTATTACATTATAACAGAAGTGTAGATGCAACATGTTAAAAGAGAAAGTAAGCAGACATTAACAGTAAATGAACAAGTAGATTAATAATTCATTTTCTACCACTTGTCCTTAGTAATGTTGACAAAATAATAGAATGATAAATGACACAATATGTTACTGCATATGTCAGCAGACTAATTAGGAGCCTTTGTTTGTTTACTTACTACAAAAAGTTAACTTGTATGTTCACTATTTTATTTAAGGACAAACTTGCAATAAGAAACATATGTTTAATGTACCATTTTTTGTTCAAATAAAGAAAATAATGACACTTTTTGTGGTCCCCTTTATTTAGAAAAGTACCGAAAAGTACCAAAATACTTTTGGTACCGGTACTGGTACCAAAATATTGGTATCGGGACAACACTAATACACACACACTGAGCACCCACTGGCAGAAATGTAGATTGGCGCCTTTTTTTGAGCCACTGAGGCCATTGCATGTGCAATAGGTTGCACCTTTACCCGGAGATGTCATTTTCATGTTTGCAACCCATTTATTTTCATCCTCGTCATCAGATCGTTATTCCAGTAGAACACTTTCAGACGCAGCGTGAACACAAGTCTCTTGAATTTTGACGGAACCGACAATCATTAGGGAAATTGTGATAACCGCCTTTCTTTTATCACGAGGAAGGACTTGAAACATGTGCACATTTTATGCGGGGAAAAAAAACAACAAACTGTCAGTATTCATTAGGACCGACTCTGCAAAGTGTGAATTCTCGTCGAATGCTGAAAAAAAATCAGCTCGTCTCAACTTCACACGTCGAAACAATCGGTGCGATTACGTGGTGCCAATAGAACGCATCGTTAACCATCTGGGCGTGTTTCGTAAGAAAGTAATATGTTACATGTTCACACATTTGATTATGAATTAGGATGACGTGAATTGTTATGTTTCAATTAAAAAGTCGGCCTTTTGGGCCAAAAAAAGTAATGCGACTCTGCATCTTTCAGCACACATACTCTTATTGCCTGCCTCGGCGCTATCTGACCAAGATTATTGGGCCTCGGATAAAATGTTTATACAAGTTCCGAATGTATATAAAAAAAAATCCCATTGAAAATTGTCAGTGTGCTCTGGGCCTACTGAAAGTAGCCGATAAAAGTACACCGGATAAGGAATTCTTAAAGAAAAATACTGGAGTAGCAGAGAGGAGAGATTGGTAGACGATGGATGGCTTCAGGGGTGGAGGATTATTGGAGATAAAGGGGACATCTGGTCCAGCTGCACACTACATAACAATCCTTATTTTACTTCCGAATGCTGACTGGAGTGTGCTCAGAATATGTGGACTATTTTTGTTATTTATTATTGTTATTATTGTAATTTAATGTGATGTTTTGGGCGGCTGCGTCTTGAATCAAAGCCAATACAACAAAGCAACTACGCCCTCTTGAGTACATAAACGGCATTGCATGCATCAAACTGGTTTACAAATGTGCACCGGAGGCGGCCTAACACGTTTTTCATAACCATTTCTGAATGACAATATGACCCTTATTATTATTTACTTATTGGAAGAAGAAAAAATTCAAAATAAAACACATCCCTTCCTCTTCAAGTCACGCGGAGGTCTCAAAGCTTAGCCTTCAAAATAAAATACAGTAATAGACTACTCAAATATGCACTCCTTTAAAATAAATTGAATCTCATTTCTCAATTGAAGCTATCTATCCATTCATATTCTATACTGCTTGTCCTTATCAGAACCACAGGTGAGCTTGTGCCTGGTCTCCAGCTCATGTAGTCAAGGGCCTAGCACCAAATTATGTCCCTCTATACTGGGCCCCCATCTCACCCTAAACCCAACATGCACTAAAATTTAATTGCTGCATGGATCTGGTTGAAACCAGCTTTTTAAAACACATGTAAAAGGCGGGATTGACGTATCTCGAACCTATTTGGATGAACCACCTGAATCAGCGGTTCTCAAAATCTTTTCACCAAGTACCACCGTACTGATCAACAGTGAAATACAGTAAGTATTTATTAAAACAGAGCAGATATTTTAAGGACAAGTACAAAACCCAAAACCAGTGAAGTTGGCACGTTGTGTAAATTGTAAATAAAAACAAAATACAATGATTTGCAAATCCATTTCAACCTGTATTCAATTGAATAGACTCCAAAGACAAGATACTTAACGTTCGAATTGGAAAAATTTGTTATTTTTTGCAAATATTAGCTCATTTGAAATTTGATGCCTGCAACATGTTTCACAAAAGCTGGCACAAGTGCCAAAAAAGACTGAGAAAGTTGAGGAATGCTCATCCAACGCTTATTTGGAACATCCCACCGGTGAACAGGCTAATTGGGAACAGGTGGGTGCCATGATTGGGTATAAAAGCAGCTTCCATGAAATGCTCAGTCATTCACAAACAAGGATGGGGCGAGGGTCACCACTTTGTGAACAAATGCGTGAGCAAACTGTCGAACAGTTTAAGAACAACAACTCTCAATGAGCTATTGCAAGGAATTTAGGGATTTCACCGTCTACGGTCCGTAATATCATTAAAAGGTTCAGAGAATCTGGAGAAATCACTGCACGTGCGAGGCAATGCCCAAGACCTTCGATCTCTCATGCGGTACTGCATCAAAAAGCGACATCGGTGTGTAAAGGATATCACCACATGGGCTCAGGAACACCTCAGAAAACCCCTGTCAGTAATTACAGTTTGTTGCTACATCTGTATGTGCAAGTTAAAACTCTACTATGCAACGCGACAGCAATTTATCAACAACACCCAGAAACGCCGCCGGTTTCGCTGGGTCCGAGCTCATTTAAGATGAACTGATGCAAAGTGGAAAAGTGTTCTGTGGTCTGACGAGTCCACATTTCAAATTGTTTTTTGGAAACTGTGGACGTCGTGTCCTCCGGATCAAAGAGGAAAATAACCATCCGGATTGTTATAGGCGCAGAGTTGAAAAGCCAGCATCTCTGATGGTATGGGGGTGTATTAGTGGCCAAGACATGGGTAACTTACACATCTGTGAAGGCACCATTAATGCTGAAAGGTACATACAGGTTTTGGAGCAACATATGTTGCCATCCAAGCAACGTTATCATGGACGCCCCTGCTTATTTCAGCAAGACAATGCCAAGCCATGTGTTACAACAGCATGGCTTTGTAGTAAAAAAGTTCGGGTACTAGACTGGCCTGCCTGTAGTCCAGACCTGTCTCCCATTGAAAATGTGTGGCGCATTATGAAGCCTAAAATACCAGTGCAGGAAATAGTTCTATTTGAGACAAGAAAAACAAAAATGTGCACGTAATTCTTACCGAGTTTTTTTTATTTTTTTATGGAAGCAAATAATATCCCATGATTACCGTATTTTTCGGACTATAAGTAGCAGTTCTCTTTCATAGTTTGGCCGGGGGTGCGACTTATACTCAGGAGCGACTTATGTGTGAAATTATTAACACATTACCGTAAAATATCAAATAATTTTATTTCGCTCATTCACGTAAGAGACTAGACGTATAAGATTTCATGGGATTTAGCGATTAGGAGTGACAGATTGTTTGGTAAACGCAGGGGCGCCGCTAGGGATTTTGGGCCCCATGAAAATAATCTTTACAGGGCCCCCAACACAGCGGCAACATTTTTTGATGCTATTTTACATACAATTATGCATTTTAATGGTATTTTTGACTATCATTACCATATTTTTGAAAGAAGAACAGCATCACAGTTTTATAAGTATTATAATTTCATCATCATCAGGGGCCTCTCTGGGCCCCCCTCCATCATGGGCCCCTAGAATCCATCTCCTTTACCCCCCCTTTTCGGCGCCCCTGGGTGAACGTATAGCATGTTCTATCTGTTATAGTTATTTGAATGACTCTTACCATAATATGTTACGTTAACATACCAGGCACGTTCTCAGTTGGTTATTTATGCCTCATATAACGTACACTTATTCAGCCTGTTGTTCACTATTCTTTATTTATTTTAAATTGCCTTTCAAATGTCTATTCTTGGTGTTGGCTTTTATCAAATACATTTCCCCCAAAAATGCGACTTATACTCCAGGCGTATATATGTTTTTTTCCTTCTTTATTATGCATTTTCGGCCGGAGCGACTTATACTCCGAAAAATACGGTAATCACAAGTGTGATTAATCAGATTTTTTTTAAATGATTCACTAGACAGCCCTAATATAAGCAATCCATTTTCTATAAAACGATGCTTATTCACACTATATCACAGTGTTGTTAACCATAATCGCCAACGTAAACAACAGATCAGTAAAAGTAGAGTTCATTAAATATTTTAGCTTCATCCTCTGGGCCATTTTATTTGCCACCTCGTATCAAGATCTCAACGATTACTGTGCTCAAGCAGCTGTGAAATCTCTCCTGACACCTTGAGCCTCTGAAACAACTGCCGTCCGCCTCTCCTATTAAGGAAACACATGCTGGTCGGTTTCCACGTTGAATAAAAAGACCGACCTCCCAGCCTTCAACTCAGACAACCTGACACGTGCATGCACACGTCCAAACGCTAACCTGACGTGCCACCAATCCAATTTGTGGCACCCCAACACATCCGTTCGACAACAAAAAAAAACAGCTATTGGTGTTGACAGCACGACCGGAGAAACTAACTTGACACATTGTCGTAACCTTCCCCAAAACAAATGTCACCGTCAACAGCACAGGGCCTCCTCGGCTGACACGAGCCACGTCCAATACATCAAACGACACGCTAAAAAACTAGGGATGACTCAGGGGAAAAACACACAACTGAGCGCCATTTTAAAACCTTCTTTCTTACTTCTGTTACCTCATCAATTTAAAAGCCTACTGAAATGATTTTTATTTATTTAAACGGGGATAGCAGATCCATTCTATGTGTCATACTTGATCATTTCGCGATATTGCCATATTTTTGCTGAAAGGATTTAGTAGAGAACATCGACGATAAAGTTCGCAACTTTTGGTCGCTGATAAAAAAAAAGCCTTGCCTGTACCGGAAGTAGCGTGACGTCGCAGGTTGAAGGGCTCCTCACATTTCCCCATTGTTTACACCAGCAGCGAGAGCGATTCGGACCGAGAAAGCGACGATTACCCCATTAATTTGAGCCAGGATGAAAGATTCGTGGATGAGGAACGTGAGAGTGAAGGACCAGAGTGCAGTGCAGGACGTATCTTTTTTCGCTCTGACCGTAACTTAGGTACAAGGGCTCATTGGATTCCACACTTTCTCCTTTTTCTATTGTGGATCACGGATTTGTATTTTAAACCACCTCGGATACTATATCCTTTTGAAAATGAGAGTCGAGAACGCGAAATGGACATTCACAGTGACTTTTATCTCCACGACAATACATCGGCGAAGCACTTTAGCTACGGAGCTAACGTGATAGAAACAAAAGAAATAAGCCCCTGACTGGAAGGATAGACAGAAAATCAACAATACTATTAAACCATGGACCTGTAACTACACGGTTAATGCTTTCCAGCTTGGCAAAGCTTAACAATGCTGTTGCTAACGACGCCATTGAAGCTAACTTAGCAACGGGACCTCACAGAGCTATGCTAAAAACATTAGCTATCCACCTACGCCAGCCAGCCCTCATCTGCTCATCAACACCCGTGCTCACCTGCGTTCCAGCGACGAAGGATTTCACCCGATCATCGATACGGTCGGCGGCTAGCGTCGGATAGCGCGTCTGCTATCCAAGTCAAAGTCCTCCTGGTTGTGTTGCTGCAGCCAGCCGCTAATACACCGATCCCACCTACAGCTTTCTTATTTCCAGTCTTCATTGTTCATTAAACAAATTTGCAAAAGATTCACCAACACAGATGTCCAGAATACTGTGGAATTTTGCGATTAAAACAGAGCTTTTTTGTATTGAGTTACAATGTGTCCGAATACTTCCGTTTCAACGATTGACGTCACGCGCATACGTCATCATACGTAGACGTTTTCAACCGGAAGTTTTGCGGGAAATTTAAAATTGTACTTTATAAGTTAACCCGGCCGTATTGGCATGTGTTGCAATGTTAAGATTTCATCATTGATATATAAACTATCAGACTGCGTGGTCGGTAGTAGTGGGTTTCAGTAGGCCTTTAAGTTTAAGTTTATTTAAGAAAGCTAACTAAAATAACCACATTTGTCCTGTCTTTTCCATTGTAGTTGCTATTTCTGTACTTTGGGAGCTCTGGCCTGGGAGCTTTTAGGTAACACTCATTTGTAGTGTTGGGACTAACGCGTTACAAAGTACTGTAACGCCGTTACTTTCGGCGGTGAATAGTAATCTAACGCGTTATTTTTTATATTCAGTAACTCAGTAACCATTACTACATGATGCGTTACTGCGTTATTTTACGTTATGTTTTATGTAGTATCAGCTAGAAACTGAGAAGATCTGAATGTGTTTTATTGGAGCGCTGCGGAAGAGGCGACAAGGAAGAGGCGCGCCGCGCGCTGTCTGTGTGTATGTGTGTGTGTGGGAGGGGGCGTGTCTGTGTTTACTAACAAGACATGGCGAAGCCCGAAGCCGAGTTTCTTAACATGGAGATATTCTCACTACTTTTCTTTTGTCAACCACAAAGAAAAGAACATTTTAGTTAAATGTAAGTTGTGTCTTGGATCAAAGATCCTATCCTAACAATTCAAATCTGCTGAAACAGCTACAAAAGCAACATAAAGCTAGTAAAGAGAGACACACTTCACCTCCTAAGCAACAGCGGCTGGATTTTAACGAGGCACTGCACACTGAAGGTACACACACTCTGTCAATTCTCTTATATACTGTTGCTCTTTCATTCTAGACTTCTAGAGTGTTTGATTATCACATCACTCTAAATGTATAGACCAGTGGTCCCCAACCTTTTTGTACTTGCGGACCGGTCAACGCTTGAAAATGTGTCCCACCTACCGGGGGTGGGGGGGTTGTTGGTTTTTTTTTGTTGTTTTTTTGTCATAAAGAAATACAATCATGTGTGCTTACGGACTGTATCCCTGCAAACTGTATTGATTTATATTGATATATAATGTATATATAGTGTTTTTTATGTGGATTTAATAAAAAAAAAAAAAAAAAAAAGTTTTTTTTTTTAATTCTTTTAATTTCTTGTGCGGCCGCGGCCCGGTACCAATCGGTCCACGGACCGGTACCGGGCTGCGGCCCGGTGGTTGGGGACCACTGGTATAGACTATAAAGTTCACAAACATAAAGAGGGATGCTAGTGGGCCTGGCCAATCTTTCCTTATCTCTAAACTAAAACTGGGGAAATGTGTAGAGGGTTCTGGGCATGGTTTTATTTCAGAATTCCTTGATTTTATTTCAGAAATCCTTGAGAGAAAAAAACGCCTGGTTAGGTTTTGTGTATGTAGTGTGTGCCTTCCTTGGTTTACAGCTATGTTGTTTTTATGCTGTTTACTACTTATGCATGTTATGTTGCAGCTATTTAAAATAGTTTTGTCAATTTGTTCTGGCCTGAAACAAATTGGCCCTTTGAAACATATCTTTGTCTTTGTGTGTTGTATGTAGACCACATTGCTTAGCAGACTTCAGTGATGCAAATGCATGTCAAGTTGATCAACAGATTGTATTATTCTCCAGTGCAATAACAGTACTGAAATGAAGGCTAAAAGGACATTAAAGGGGGCCTTAAAAAATTAAAATAAATAAATAATTTAAAAAATAATATATATATATATATATATATATATATATATATATATATATATATATATATATATATATATATATATATATATATATATAAATATATATATATATATATATATATATATATATATATATATATATATATATATATATATATATATATATATATTATTTTTTTTATTATTTTTTAAGGCCCCCTTTAATGCCCTATATATATATATATATATATATATATATATATATATATATATATATATATATATATATATATATATATATATATATATATATATTTTTTTTTTTTTTTTTTTTTTTTTTTTTAAGGCCCCCTTTAATGCCCTTTTAGCTTAATAGTTACTTTTCACAGTAATGCATTACTTTTTGGTGTAAGTAACTGAGTAAATAAAGTAACTAGTAACTGTAACTAGTTACTGGTTTTCAGTAACTAACCCAACACTGCTCATATGTGAGTCCTGTTGTCACGGTTACAGGAGGAGGAGACGGCACAGACAGGAGGGACGTCGTTTTAGCTCTATATATTATAATAATGATATACACAATAGAATGGAATGTGTAAATAATCCAAAATGTGTGTGTGTGAGACTACTCACACACACACACAAGCTCGGAGGTACGTGAGACAGGCAGGAAGTCGGGGGCTATAGCGAGGCGTCGAAGGTCCGTGTCCAGGCGGGAGGTCGAGATCCAAGATGCAGCCAGGGGAAGCAGAGGGAATACGGGGAGACGAGAC
Source organism: Entelurus aequoreus (assembly GCF_033978785.1). Classification (NCBI taxonomy): domain Eukaryota; kingdom Metazoa; phylum Chordata; class Actinopteri; order Syngnathiformes; family Syngnathidae; genus Entelurus; species Entelurus aequoreus. The sequence goes on along the minus strand of NC_084749.1, from coordinate 42,490,003 downwards.
ATACATCTTGTGACGTGGGAACGGAGATCTGCAGCTGGAAGACGACAAGGGGAACACGAGACCAATCGACATGAAGGGGGAGAAACACAGAGAGAGTATGCATAGAGCTTGATTAGTCGGCTTACTGTACTGGAACAGATGGCTACGTTCTGGCCCAGGATGCAGGTTTGCACTGGCATAAGTAGGCAGGTCTTCTCATCAGCGACAGGTGCGTTGATTGCTGGTGATTGAAGTTAAAGTTAAAGTTAAAGTACCAATGATTGTCACACACACACTAGGTGTGGCAAAATTATTCTCTGCATTTGACCCATCACCCTTGATCACCCCCTGGGAGGTGAGGGGAGCAGTGAGCAGCAGTGAATCATTTTTGGTGATTTAACCCCCAATTCCAACCCTTGATGCTGAGTGTCAAGCATGGAGGTAATGGGTCCCATTTTTATAGTCTTTGGTATGACTCGGCCGGGGTTTGAACTTACAACTTACCGATCTCAGGGCGGACACTCTAACCACTAGGCCACTGAGTAGGTTGATTGATTGCAGCTGCTTGCTGCAGCCGGACCGGCACGCTCCTGGAATGCGCCCGGGCCTTTAATCACAGGAACACCATCCCTACCGTCAAGCATGGTGGTGGTAGTATTATGCTCTGGGCCTGTTTTTCTAACAATGGAACTGGTGCTTTACAGGGAGTAAATGGGCCAATGAAAAAGGAGGATTACCTCCAAATTCTTCAGGACAACCTGAAATCATCAGCTCGGAGGTTGGGTCTTGGACGCAGTTGGGTGTTCCAACAGGACAATGACCCCAGACACATGTCAAAAGTGGTAAAGGAATGGCTAAATCAGTCTAGAATTAAGGTTTTAGAATTGCCTTCCCAAAGTCCTTGCTTAAACGTGTGGACAATGCTGAAGAAACAAGTCCATGTCAGAAAACCAACAAATGTAGCTGAACTGCACCAATTTTGTGGATGGCTACCAAAAGTGCCTTATTGCAGTGAAACTTGCCAAGGGACATGTAAGCAAATATTAACATTGCTGTATGTATACTTTTGACCCAGCACATTTGCTCACATTTTCAGTAGACCCATAATAAATTCATAAAAGAACCAAACTTCATGAATGTTTTGTGACTAACAAGTATGTGTCATGAGGGCGGTTCTCCTGCTCTTTTTCCTCTTGTCTTCCTGCTCCCCTCCCCTCTTTTGTATGTAAGTCTCTACCATGTTGTTTGTTTCCGGTGTGCTGCCAGTCATCCGAGCCCACCTGTCTCCAATCAACCACCAGATTTAAATCCTGGATCTCCACTCAGCCAGTTCATCCGTTGCCTGCGGTAGAGTTTAGTCTGAGCATACGTACTCTGTCTTTTTCCCTGGACCTTTTGCAATCCTGTTTTCTGTATTTCCTCTGGTGGAGGACAGATGTTGACCCGGTTTTTCCTGGAGCTGAACTTTTGTTACAATTTTTTTATTTCCTCCAGTGATTTTTTTGTTAGTAAAGAGAGACTTTTACGGATCTTCACTTGGATTGTAAGTTTTTGAGATCACAACAAGTATGTGCTCCAATCACTCTATCACAAAAAAATAAGAGTTGTAGAAATGATTGGAAACTCAAGACAGCCATGACATTATGTTCTTTACAAGTGTATGTCAACTTTTGACCATGACTGTACATACAAATAATCCTCTTGGCAAAACACTTGACGTAATTTGAAAACTCTGAAGAAAAACATTGACGAACACCATGAAAAACACAATGAACTTAGACTTTGTCTCAGTGTTTTTACAAAGCCATTAGACTTCAAGCACTTCCTGTTTAAAAAGCATTCTAACGTTGGCAGTTTATTCAAAATGGTTTTGAAAAGCAACCGATTGTTTCCACAAACCGTTGCGTTGATGAAATCCGCATACTGCCACAACACATTCATTTATCATCATTCAAATATAACAATTATAATCAAACGTGGTGTCAGTTATCAAAACGACACCATTGTGACGTGGCTTTAGTGAACAGAGCCTACCGTCTTAATTTCTCCACCGTCTGTAGCCTTTGTTCCGTATATATATATATATATGATAGTATATATCTGTATCATGAATCAATTTAAGTGGACCCCCGACTTAAACAAGTTGAAAAACTTATTCGGGTGTTACCATTTAGTGGTCAATTGTACGGAATATGTACTTCACTGTGCAACCTACTAATAAAAGTCTCAATCAATCAATCAATCCATATTCTTGTCTTTGTGTTTCTTAGACGTTTCATACATAGTGCCTTCTTAGATTACATTCTTTCATTACAGACACACTTTCTCCACACAGAAGACACACAGGTTTGCCTGTGAGAAAAAAAACTAAATTCAGTCTAAGCCTGGGGCCCTGGAGAGGGGGTCCAGACTGAGGCCAAGGAAGAAGAAAAAACCTCATAGCCATAGCACACATAAGCATGTGTATAAGAGGGAAACATCAAAGCACACAAAGGACATTAAAGACATTAAAAAGAGCAGAGCTGATGCAACCAGCCACTTCTACACACAGCCACAAAAGTTTAACAACAAAAAAAACAAAATAAAAAAATAACATATACACTGCTGGGGTGGGGAGCATGGCCAGAGACAGGAGCAGACCCAACAAAGCAACCAAGATTGTGGGGAATGGATCTGGCCCGCGGGCCTTGACTTTGACACTTAGGGGGTAGAGGGACCCACACCAGTATTCTTTCAGGGGGCTCAGAATTCCTAGCAACAGCCCTGAACAGTATACAAAATGTGTGAATATATGCATTTTGCAAACAGACACCATTAGAAGCAATACATTCGGTCTCATTTGATGTCTGTAATTATTGTCCTTCGATTTTGTCTATGTATTTTAGACCAGGTTTTAGCGAACACTGAACTACAATATATTGCCAAAAGTATTTGGCCACCTGCCTTGACTCACATATGAACTTAAAGTGCCATCCCATTCCTAACCCATAGGGTTCAATATGATGTCGGTCCACCTTTTGCAGCTATTACAGCTTCAACTCTTCTGGGAAGGCTGTCCACAAGGTTGCGGAGTGTGTTTATAGGAATTTTCAACCAAAAGCGCATTGGTGAGGTCACACACTGATGTTGGTCAAGAAGGCCTGGCTCTCAGTCTCCGTTCTAATTCATCCCAAAGGTGTTCTATTGGGTTCAGATCAGGACTCTGTGCAGACCAGTCAAGTTCACCCACACCAGACTCTGTCATCCATGTCTTTATGGACCTTGCTTTGTGCACTGGTGCACAGTCATGTTGGAAGAGGAAGGGGCCCCCTCCAAACTGTTCCCACAAGGTTGGGAGCATGGAATTGTCCATGGAATATAGTGTATCACAGTCCAGGTCAGTTTTACTGAGCTATGTCTAATAGATAGTTTTGTTGACACATCAAAAACATAAATCAGCTGCATTCCTGGTTGAAGCTGAGAAGAAAATACACTTATTCAACCCTTTGTGCAACCTTTATATTGACTATACACACTTACTCCTAGGATCCGAAAGGGATCCGCTAATTAAAGTGTCATAAGTCAGCAATAAATTAAACAGGTTTATTGTTTTTTACTAGCAGCGCTTGAAATCTTTTAACAAATCCAGATCCTACTATTGATTCAAAAAAAGTTTGTACCATGTTTTATAGACTTTTTGACAAAAATACATTGATTTTAATAAAGTAAACAAAAATATACAGTATAAATATTATTTTGGGGTAATTTCGCCCATGACCACTAGATGGCGACATAAAACCATGAACATAATTATTGTATTTGAGTTAGACTGCCATTAAACATTAAAAAGTTTTTACATGTTTTATAGCCTTTTTTTGACAAAAATACATTGATTTTAATACAAAAATATACCTTTATATATATATATATATATATATATATATATATATATATATATATATATATATATATATATATATATATATATATATATATATATATATATATATATATATATATATATATATATATATATATATATGATTTTAGCTCTGTAGCACTGTTAAAAAGGTATATTTTTGTTTACTGTATTAAAATCAATGTATTTTTGTCAAAAAGGCTATAAAACATGGTACAAACTTTTTAATGTTTAATGGCAGTCTAACTCACATACAAGAATTATGTTCATGGTTTTCTGTCGCCATCTAGTGGTCATGGGCGCAATTACACCAAAACAATATTTTATTGTTTTGACTATCTACAAGAAAGAGATTAAACCGGTTTGCAATATAAAGGCATGGTCATAAAACAGGATTGCAGTTTGTTAAAAAAATTATTGTCATAATGGGAGTCAATCGGGCCGAAAGAGGAAGTGTGTGTACTTTGTTTTTGTTTTTGAATATGTTGCAATCAAAAACACAATGCAATTTTATTTTTTTTATTTATCTATTTTATTAATCCATCCAACAAAATAATACACAATAATACCATAATTACATAATTATGATACCAAAACCAAACCCGGCCCAGCAACATTCAGAATAGCAGTCAACAGAGCAATTGAGAGGACACACAAACATGACACAAAATAATCCAAAAGTACTCAAACAAAGATGAATAATATCAACAACAGCATCAATATTAATAAGAATTCCAACATAGCAGTGATTAGAAATCCCTCATTTACATTATCATTACAGCCATTTATTAAAAATAATAATACAATTAAAACATTTAAAAAATGAACAATAGTGTCACAGTGGCTTACACTTGCATCGCATCTCATTGCAATTTTAGAAAAAAATTACAAATAAAAGGCAAAATTTGAGACCACTGAACATATATACCACATTAGGGACACATGTAATGCTCGTTTTGGACCCTAGGGGTGCAAAACAAGGGTTAATATGGAGTGAGAGGTAGTCCAACCAAGTGTTTTTCAACCTTTTTTGAGCCAAGACACATTTTGTTCATTGAAAAAATCCGGAGGCACACCACCAGCAGAAAACATTAAAAAATGAAACTCAGCAGCCGATATTGACGATAAAAAGTTGTTGTCACAATTGTTGGATATGACTTTAAACCATCACCAAGCATGCATCACTATAGCTCTTGTCTCAAAGTAGGTGTACTGTCACCACCTGTCACACCACGCCCTGACTTATGTGGAGTTTTTTGGTGTTTTCCTCTGTGTAATGTTTTAGTTCTGGTCTTGCGCTGCTATTTTGGTGGCTTTTCCTGTTTTGCTGGTATTTTCCTGTAGCAGTTTCATGTCTTCCTTGACCGCTATTGATTGCTTTGTTTTTATCAATCAAGACTATTTCAGTTGTTTTTATCCTTCTTTGTGTGGGCATTGTTGATTGTCATGTCATATTCGAATGTACTTTGTGGATGCCGTCTCTGCTCCACACGCTGTAAGTCTTTGCTGTCGTCCAGCATTCTGTTTTTGTTTACTTTGCAGCCAGTTCAGTTTTAGTTTCGTTCTGCATAGCCTTCCCTAAGCTTCAATGCCCTTTCTTAGGGGCACTCACCTTTTGTTTATTTTGTGTTTAAGCATTAGATACCTTTTTACCTGCACACTGCCTCCAGCTGTCGTCTGCATATTGTGATCACGACAAACCTTTGTCGTTGTTCCCGACATCTACAAAGCAATTAACTACCTGCTGCCACCTACTGATATGAAAGAGTATTACACGGTTACTCTGCCGAGCTCCAGACAGCACCGACACTCGACAACGGCACATTATTTGCGGATTATAATTACTGGTTTGCAAAAAAATATTTTTAACCCAATTAGGTGAAATGACATAATCTCCCACGGCACACCAGACTGTATCTCACAGTGTTAATAATATTGTGGGGGCGGCATGGCGAAGATGGTAGAGTGGCCGTGCCAGCAATCGGAGGGTTGCTGATTACTGGGGTTCAATCCCCACCTTCTACCATCCTAGTCACGTCCGTTGTGTCCTTGGGCAAGACACTTCACCCTTGCTCCTGATGGCTGCTGGTTAGCGCCTTGCATGGCAGCTCCCGCCATCAGTGTGTGAATGTGTGTGTGAATGGGTGAATGTGGAAATACTGTCAAAGCGCTTTGAGTACCTTTAAGGTAGAAAAGCGCTATACAAGTATAACCCATTTATCATTTATTTATTACATGGTAATTGTTATATATTGTATATATTATATAAAAATATAATATATCAGTATATATCATATACTGTATATATAATATGTAAATATTACATATATGTCATATTTTATATTGCTACTACGGTACATTTTTAGTCTACTTTATACCTGCATTATCCTTTCCATTCTTACACTTTCCATCCTTTGTAACCGAGCTATTGAGTGGAACAATTTCCCTTGTGGATCAGTAAAGTTTGTCTAAGTCTAAGTCTAATCATGGTACCGGTACCGGTACCAACATATTGGTATCGGGACAACACTAATACATACAAACCCCGTTTCCATATGAGTTGGGAAATTGTGTTAGATGTAAATATAAACGGAATACAATGATTTGCAAATAATTTTCAACCCATATTCAATTGAATATGCTACAAAGACAACATATTTGATGTTCAAACTGATAAACTTTTTTTTTTTTTGCAAATAATCCTTAACTTTTGAATTTGATGCCAGCAACACGTGACAAAGAAGTTGGGAAAGGTGGCAATAAATACTGATAAAGTTGAGGAATGCTCATCAAACACTTATTTGGAACATCCCACAGGTGTGCAGGCTAATTGTGAACAGGTGGGTGCCATGATTGGGTATAAAAACAGCTTCCCAAAAAATGCTCAGTCTTTCACAAGAAAGGATGGGGCGAGGTACACCCCTTTGTCCACAACTGCGTGAGCAAATAGTTAAACAGTTTAAGAACAACGTTTCTCAAAGTGCAATTGCAAGAAATTTAGGGATTTCAACATCTACGGTCCATAATATCATCAAAAGGTTCAGAGAATCTGGAGAAATCACTCCACGTAAGCGGCATGGCCAGAAACCAACATTGAATGACCGTGACCTTCGATCCCTCAGGTTGTACTGTATTAAAAACCGACATCAATCTCTAAAAGATATCACCACATGGGCTCAGGAACACTTCAGAAAACCACTGTCACTAAATACAGTTTGTCGCTACATCTGTAAGTGCAAGTTAAAGCTCTACTATGCAAAGCTAAAGAAATTTATCAACAACACCCAGAAACGCCGCCGGCTTCCCTGTGCCCGAGATCATCCAAGATGGACTCATGCAAAGTGGAAAAGTGTTCTGTGGTCTGACGAGTCCACATTTCAAATTGTTTTTGGAAATATTCGACATTGTGTCCTCCGGACCAAAGGGGAAGCGAACCATCCAGACTGTTATCAACGCAAAGTTGAAAAGCCAGCATCTGTGATGGTATGGGGGTGTATTAGTGCCCAAGGCATGGGTAACTTACACATCTGTGAAGGCACCATTAATGCTGAAAGGTACATACAGGTTTTGGAACAACATATGCTGCCATCTAAGCACCGTCTTTTTCATGGACGCCCCTGCTTATTTCAGCAAGACATTCAGCACGTGTTACAACAGCGTGGCTTCGTAAAAAAAAGAGTGTGGGTACTTTCCTGGCCCGCCTGCAGTCCAGACCTGTCTCCCATCGAAAATGTGTGGCGCATTATGAAGCGTAAAATACGACAGCGGAGACCCCGGACTGTTGAACGACTGAAGCTCTACATAAAACAAGAATGGGAAAGAATTCCACTTTCAAAGCTTCAACAATTAGTTTCCTCAGTTCCCAATCGTTTATTGCGTGTTGTTAAAAGAAATGGTGATGTAACACAGTGGTGAACATGCCCTTTCCCAACTATTTTGGCACGTGTTGCAGCCATGAAATTCTAAGTTAATTATTATTTGCAAAAAAAAAAAGAAAGTTTATGAGTTTGAACATCAAATATATTGTCTTTGAAGTGCATTCAATTAAATATGGGTTGAAAATGATTTGCAAATCATTGTATTCCGTTTATATTTTACATCTAACACAATTTCCCAACTCATATGGAAACGGGGTTTGTACAATAGCAATCATATGTAACTCTGAAAGTGGCTACATGCATATGGGAAATGTTCCTGTGTTTTATTTTTTAAGTACGTAGATTGCGTTGGATGGCCTTTTTATGGAGAATATATTTTTTATACAAAACAAACATGATTAAATGCGTTAAAAAATTTTTTAATGTAACATTTCCTTTTATTTCATTTTCTTAACTAATTTTGACCCTCCTCCTCATCCGTCATCCTCACGTTATGACGTCAGTGAGCGGCGTCAGTTACCACTTCCGGTGTTGATGTAAGGTAGGCTACGAGCGTAAAGTACAACGGACGTAAACAAACATTCTAAGTGTAACAACTGCAAGGGTATTTATTTGATCACTAACTGCATGTTTTATCAACTCAATTCACTAGATTATGTTTTGGCCGTGTGTAGTCTTGTATCGATGTTCCCCCGGGCAGGATGTCTATCTCGAGCAGCGTGGAGCGGTTGTCGAAGGTCATTATTACAACATTCACTCTCTTTTCTGTACAGTCTGACGCGACAGAAGCTTTTTAAAACAACACTTTCCCCACACAGGTACTGTGTTGTCTGTCTAGTTCTCAACGTTTACTCCCACTGCGTGCTCATAACCACATTCTAGCTGCCGGCATGGCGAACATATAACCACATCAACGGGGCTACCGCGCATGCTTACTACTAATGTTGCATGCTGGGTAGTGTAGTTCTTATAGCGCATAACATCACAGGTACGACTGAGACGTTTATAAAGTAGCGCTGACGTCACCTACTTTGGTTTGTAATCCGGGATTAACCACCAGTCACATAAACCACAGTGCAGTTAGTTACTACGTGACAACACTTTGGCATAATAACAGGAGTTTAGTAACATGTGGCTGTTGAGACCAGCAGTTGTCCTCTTGGAGTTCCTATTGATGCAAAATAGCGTTCATCTCACATCTTGCTGTCATCAATTACCACTTTTAAGGTTTTAACAAGCTGTGTTGTAGTAGTAGTAGTATAATGTCAGTCAGTTTAGTCAATAGTTTTGTTTTCACTGTAATTATAGTGCTTGGTTACATTGTGTGTGTGTTTTTATTTCAGGATGGGGAATTCCACTTCATCCTATACAGGGGCTTCATCCAGTACCACCTGTGAGCAATATGTGAATGTAAGAAGACACACCTTGATTCTTCTTTTGATATCTTTAGTTAACAGATTCCAATGCCACATATTACTAGTCTGTCTTCTCTGGCTTTACTGTTAGTTCTGGACATACCACCCACTGACTTTACCCGGCTTTTATCTTGTTGATTTGTAACAAAATTACAATCTCTACTAGATTTTGTATGTTCTAACCGCTATATCAGGGGTCCCCAAACTATGACCCGCGGGCCGGATCCGGCCCCCCAGCATCCAACATCCGGCCCACAGGAAGTCCCAAAAAAAAAATGTTTTATTTTATTTTATTTTTAAAAAAATCTTTCCTTTCTAATCCATTTTCTACAGCTTGTTACTCTTGGTGTCTCCTAGCCGTTTAGGCAAATCATATTGTCTAAAAATTAATTTTCCCATCGATAATGTGACAATGTTAAATGTTGATGAACATCAATTTTAATTGATGTTAAATGACAAAACGGATTATAAAGACAATGTATATATACATATATATACATATATATATATATATATATATATATATATATATATATATATATATATATAAAATACTGCACTGTAATTAGAGATGTCCGATAATATCGGCCGATAAATGCTTTAAAATGTAATATCGGAAATTATCAGTATCGTTTTTTTATTATCGGTATCGGTTTTTTGTATTTTATTTTTATTTTTTTAAATTAAATCAACATAAAAAACACAAGATACACTTACCATTAGTGCACCAACCCAAAAAACCTCCCTCCCCCATTTACACTCATTCACACAAAAGGGTTGTTTCTTTCTGTTATTAATATTCTGGTTCCTACATTATATATCAATATACTGTATATCAATACAGTCTGCAAGGGATACAGTCCGTAAGCACACATGATTGTCCGTGCTGCTGGTCCACTAATAGTACTAACCTTTAACAGTTAATTTTACTCATTTTCATTCATTACTAGTTTCTATGTAACTGTTTTTATATTGTTTTACTTTCTTTTTTATTCAAGAAAATGTTTTTCATTGATTTATCTTATTTTATTTTATTAATTTTTAAAAAAAAGGACTTTATCTTCACCATACCTGGTTGTCCAAATTAGGCATAACAATGTGTTAATTCCACGACTGTGTATTAGGGATGTCCCGATCCGATATTTGGATCGGATCGGCCGCCGATATTTGCCAAAAAATGCGTATCGGCAAGGCATGGGAAAATGCCGATCCAGATCCAGTTTTAAAAAAAATTCCGGTCCGTGTTTTCCAACGCACCGATTTAAATAATACATTCCACTTTTCTGCTGCTCCCTAATTTCCGTTCCGCATTTTCCAGCACACCTTCAACACAGTCGAGTATACGTTCTCACGCAGTTGCTTTTAGCTGCTGGCAGGCTCTTCTCACTCCTTCTTGTGTCTGCTTCTCACAGACAGCAAGCGCACCTTCTTACACACGTCACATACTGTCACGTCATACGTCACCTACGTATACGCACTCTCCCAGCAGAGAGGTAGCAGCATGGCTAACGTTAGCTGTGATGCTAGCGTAGCCGTGTGAGCGGTAATAATGAAGGAAGAATGAATGAATTCCCAAAGAAAAACAGCAGGGAGTCCATCGTCTGGCGGTGGTTTGGCTTCAAGTGGGAATATGTCGAACAGACAACTGTAATTTGTCAAGTGTGAGGCAAAAGCGCTGCTATAAAAAGTAGCATTACTGCTCATATGTAGCATCATTTGAAAAGTCCCCTGCTAGAAAATGAAGAGTGTTTGAAACTCCGCACGTCAACATCTCCATTGTGTATTATTCAAACTTACCTAGTTCAGCTGGCTAGTTGTTATCAAGAGTACTAAAACCCTTTTCAACATGAATCTGACAACTAAGTAGGCTAAATAACTTTAAACTTTAATACATGCTCGGATAAGGCCAGTATCGGTATCGGATCGGAAGTGCAAAAACAACATCGGTATCGGATCGGAAGTGCAAAAACCTGGATCGGGACATCCCTACTGTGTATATCGGTATCGGTTGGTATCGGTATCGGTAATTAAAGAGTTGGACAATATCGGATATCAGCAAATAGCCATTATCGGACATCCCTAATATATATATAAATATATATATACAGCCTGGCCCCCGGCCAAATTTTTTTAACCCAATGCGGCCCCCGAGTCAAAAAGTTTGGGGACCCCTGCGCTATATTATATAGTCGTAGTCAAAAGTATACATACACTTGTGAAGAACATAATGTCATGGCTGTCTTGAGTTTCCAATAATTTCTACAACTCTTATTTTTTTGTGATAGAGTGATTGAAGCACACACTTGTTGGTCACAGAAAACATTGATGAAGTTTGGTTCTTGTATGAATTTATTATGGGTCTACTGAAAATGTGAGCAAATGTGCTGGGTCAAAAGTATACATACAGCAATGTTAATATTTGCTTACATGTCCCTTGGCAAGTTTCACTGCAATAAGGCGCTTTTGGTAGCCATCCACAAGCTTCTGGCAAGTTTCTGGTTGAATTTTTGACCACTCCTCTTGACAAAATTGGTACAGTTCAGCTAAATTTGTTGGCTTTCTGACATGGACTTGTTTCTTCAACATTGTCCACCTTTTCTCCTCCAAACATATTGCTGGGTATTTTGTCCAAACAGCTCAATTTTTGTTTCATCTGACCACAGAACTTTCCTCCAGAAGGTCTTATCTTTGTCCATGTGATGTCAGATAAAACAAAAATTAAGCTGTTTGGCCAAAATACCCAGCAATAAGTTTGGAGGAGAAAAGGTGAGGCCTTTAATTCCAGAAACACCATACCTACCGTCAAGCATGGTGGTGGTAGTATTATGCTCTGGGCCTGTTTTGCTGCCAATGGAACTGGTGCTTTACAGAGAGTAAATGGGACCGTGAAAAAGGAGGATTACCTCCAAATTCTTCAGGACAACCTAAAATCATCAGCCCGGAGGTTGGATCTTGGGCGCAGCTGGGTGTTCCAACAGGACAATGACCCCAAACACACCTCAAAAGTGGTAAAGGAATGGCTAAATCAGGCTACAATTAAGGTTTAAGAATGGCCTTCCCAAAGTCCTGACTTAAACGTGTGGACAATGCTGAAGAAACAAGTCCATGTCAGAAAACCAACAAATTTAGCTGAACTGCACCAATTTTGTCAAGAGAAGTGGTCAAAAATTCAACCAGAAGCTTGCCAGAAGCTTAAGAGTTGTAGAAATTATTGGAAACTCAAGACAGCCATGACATTATGTTCTTTACTAGTGTATGTAAACTTTTGATCGAGACTGTATGTGAAATAACTGAAAACATGTTTTATATTCTATCCATCCATCCATTTTCTACCGCGTGTCCCTTTATTCTTCAAAATAGCCACTCTTTGCTGTGATTACTGCTTTGCACACTCTCGGCATTCTCTCAATGAGCTTCAAGTGAAAACCATTTCAGGTGACTACCTCTTGAAGCTCAGCGAGAGAATGCCTAGAGTGTGCGAAAAAGTCATCAGAGCAAAGGGTGGCTATTTTGAAGAAACGAGAATATAAAACGTGTTTTCAGTTTTTTCACCTTTTTTTGTTGAGTACATAACTCCACATGTGTTCATTCATAGTTTTGAGGCCTTCAGTGACAATCTATTATGTAAATAGTCATGAAAATAAAGAAAACGCATTGAATGAGAAGGTGTGTCCAAACCTTTTGCCTGTACTGTATATATAACACACAAAAAACCTAAAGATTGCGAGTGAATAGATATGATCAAAACAATATGAATCTCACAAAGAATCTTAAGCCATTTTGAGAGGTAATGAGCAAGCCAGCTACATAATCCGCACAGATCCCCTCGCCAACAACAACAATGCTAACTAATCATGCAGACTTTGTGAGAGGCGACAACAATTGCTTTGGGAAAAACTATGACCCAGAATCTTATATTTTTGAGCCTGAATATAAGGAGGATGATCTAAAAGGGTTAGAAGCTGTGTGTTAAACAGATCCAACTTTAGTGTAACACTACATAGCATCATGTAGCAGTGTTGCTAATTGCTAAGCAAGAAATACAAACTACGAACATAATGATACGGTCACTTACAGTACAATGTCTGCTCTCACTGAGATGACGACTGATAGGATGTTTTTATTTCCCGTTTAGATGAAGAAGTAATCATAATCCACACCAAGTGTTAAAAAGAAAAGTTGCAGGAGACACTCGTCTTTGGTTGTCGTGTCTTTCTCTCCATCTACGGGTATATGTTGAATGTCACAGATGAACAATTTCTGGATTTATTGCTAAATCCACCTATCCCAGGGGTCGGCAACCCGCGGCTCCGGAGCCGCATGCGGCTCCTTGACCACTCTGATGCGGCTCAGCTACATACATGCCGACCCCCCCGATTTTCCCAGGAGATTTATGGATCTCAGTGTCTCTCATAGATTACTCCAAGGGAAAAAACAATCCTATTTACACTCTAATTACTAAATAAAGGGTGTGCCCTAATTGCACTGCAGTAATTGTCCTCTATAGCATTTACATACAGCGTTCCAGTCCAGCCACATGTTGAATGTTGTTATTACTTGCACACACAGGAGACAGCAAAGCATACTTACTCATCAGCCACACAGCTTACACTGACGGTAGCCGTATCAACCAACTTTAACATTGTTACGTTACAAATATGCGCCACACTGTGAACCCACACCAAAAAAGAATGAAAAACACATTTCTGGAGAACATCCCACCGTAACACAACATAAACACAACACAACCATTACCCAGAATCCCATGCAGCCCTAACTCTTCCGGTCTACATTATACACCCCCGCTACCACCAAATCCCCCCACACATCAACCCCCCCCCCCCTCCGTGCGTTGGTTGAGCGGAAGAGTTAGGGCTGCATGGGATTCTGGGTATTGGTACCGTCAGTGTAAGATGTGTGGCTGCTGAGGTAGTACGCCTTGCTGTCACTTACGTGAGCAAGCTGAAATTGCATTCTACGTGTGGTCGAGCAGGTACACTGTTAGGGCAGACTGTAGAGGGCGCCAAATGCAGTGTCATCACGCTCTGATATTCGGGAGTGTCCCGGGAAAAATGAGAGGGTTGGCAAGTATGACAAGTATCAAGCGCCATTCATTCAAAACTCGCAGGCTGCACTACCATCAAATTTCCACATTAAAGTGCGTGCCGGTGCGTGTGATGGAGACCCCTAGTTAACATAGCACAAAGCATTTAAGCTTTGTATGCGGTGTTTTTCATTTTAAATTTAAAAAATTTTTTTGTGGCTCCCAGTACCAAAATGGCTCTTTGAGTGGTAAAGGTTGCCGACCCCTGACCTATCCATATGAAAGGCATGATTTATAATCTAGAATTACCTTTCACTAGTTGAGAGCGAAACCCTCCCTCCTCCGTCCTCAGATTAAATAAAGAATGTTTCGTAGCGATGATTTTATGATGTGTTCCATTTGTTAAAAGTCAAGTTAAGAACCATACAGCCTCAAGCTGTAAGTGAATTTTCAAAGTTGACCAACTTCCCGGTTTGACGCGACAATTAATTCTACTATACAGGTGTAATTCATTATTATAACCTAGTGTTAACTCTCCATACTCAAAGACAATACAACAGCAGCAGAAATAGCTCTCCTCTCCTTTATTTTTTTAGGAGCTCACAACCAAGGTTATTAGCAGCTCAAGCTGGCTTGCTGGAGTGCTTTATAGGCTGAATAGATGAATCCCATGACCTGCATTATTAGTAGAGATGTCCGATAATAGCTTTTTTGCCGATATTCCGATATTGTCCAACTCTTAATTACCGATTCCGATATCAACCGATACCGATATATACAGTCGTGGAATTAACACATTATTATGCCTAATTTTGTTGTGATGCCCCGCTGGATGCATTAAACAATGTAACAAGGTTTTCCAAAATAAATCAACTCAAGTTATGGAAAAAAATGCCAACATGGCACTGCCATATTTATTATTGAAGTCACAAAGTGCATTGTTTTTTTTAACATGCCTCAAAACAGCAGCTTGGAATTTGGGACATGCTCTCCCTGAGAGAGCATGAGGAGGTTGAGGTGGGCAGGGTTGGGGGGGTAGTGGGAGGGTGTATAATGTAGCTTCCCGGAAGAGTTAGTGCTGCAAGGGGTTCTGGGTATATGTTCTGTTGTGTTTATGTTGTGTTACGGTGCGGATGTTCTCCCGAAATGTGTTTGTCATTCTTGTTTGGTGTGGGTTCACAGTGTGGCGCATATTTGTAACAGTGTTAAAGTTGTTTATATGGCCACCCTCAGTGTGACCTGTATAGCTGTTGACCAAGTATGCATTGCATTCACTTGTGTGTGTGAAAAGCTGTAGATATTATGTGATTGGGCCGGCACGCAAAGGCAGTGCCTTTAAGGCACGCCCACAATATTGTTGTCTGGGTGGAAATCGGGAGAATGGTTTCCCCGGGAGATTTTCGGGAGGGGCACTGAAATTCGGGAGTCTCCCGGGAAAATTGGGAGGGTTGGCAAGTATGACTGGGAGACGCAACTGCTCTGTACTTCTCCCTACGTCCGTGTACCACTCCGTACAGCGGCGTTTTAAAAAGTCATACATTTTACTTTTTGAAACTGATACCGATAATTTCCGATATTACATTTTAAAGGCCTACTGAAATGAAATGTTTTTATTTAAACGGGAATAGCAGATCCATTCTATGTGTCATACTTGATCATTTTGCGATATTGCCATATTTTTGCTGAAAGGATTTAGTATAGAACAACGTCGATATAGTTCGCAACTTTTGGTCTCTGATAAAAAAAAACCTTGCCCCTACCGGAAGTAGCGTGACGTTGTCAGTTGTTCACTCCCTCATATTTTCCTATTGTTTTCAACGCAGCTAGAGCGATTCCGACGATTACCCCATTTGAGCGAGGATGAAAGATTCGTGGACGAGGAACGTTAGAGTGACGGACTAGAATGCAGTGAAATACATAATTTTTTTTCGTTCTGACCGTAACTTAGGTACAAGCTGACTCATTGGATTCCACACTTTCTCCTTTTTCTATTGTGGATCACGGATTTGTATTTTAAACCACCTCGGATACTATATCCTCTTGAAAATGAGAGTCGAGAACGCGAAATGGACATTCAGTGCCTTTTATCTCCGCGACAATACATCGGCGAAATGCTTTAGCTACGAGCTAACGTGATAGCATCGTGCTTTAACTGCATATAGAAACAAAAAAAATAAACCCCTGACTGGAAGGATAGATACAAAATCAACAATACTATTAAACCGTGGACATGTAAATACACTGTTAATGCTTTCCAGCCTGGCGAAGGTTAACAATGCTGTGCTAACGACGCCGTTGAAGCTAACTTAGCAACTTAGCAACCGGACCGCACAGAGCTATGCTAAAAACATTAGCTCTCCACCTACGCCAGCCAGCCCTCATCTGCTCATCAACACCCGTGCTCACCTGCGTTCCAGCGATCGGCGGAAGGACAAATGACTTTAAGTACAGTTCCCCTCTGAATTAATTATTTTCAAAATGTTTTAATAGTGTGATTTTACTTTTTATGTGTATTTACAATAACCAAGGTATGGATAATGACATTGCACACATTAATTTATAATTGCATGTTCTGTTGGTATTGAAGTATGGGCTTTCCCCACTAATATTGACTTTACTTTCTGTTACACTTCAGGAAGTGGTGTCACAGAACTGTGTTGTGATATTTTCCAAGACCACATGTCCGTACTGCAAAATGGCGAAAAATGTGTTCAATGAAATCGGGGCCACCTACAAAGTAGTTGAACTTGATGAGCACAATGAAGGAAGGAGACTACAAGAGGCCTTAGCTCAGATGACCGGTGCCAGGACGGTAAGAACCTTTTGTTGCTTGAGGGGGGTTGTGCAAACATTTTATATAAGAGCCTTGTACAGCAAAAAAAAATTGTTTATTTAGCTTCATTGACATTTAGTTTTTCTTTGATAGGGCTCTTGTTAGTCATATTTACATGAAGCAATCATTAGATACGCTTGCACAATCAAATGACTTTATATTGAGAGTGATAGGGATGTCCAACATTGGCAATTTTACCGACATCCGCTATAACGAGATCATCCAGCACTGCATTACTGATACTGATATCACCCAATATTAATATGCTGCTGCTCGTCCCTTATACGAATGTCGTTTTGTGGTGTGATAGATTTTACTGTAATGCCACTGAATGCATTTACTGAATTCCCCACAAAACTGTGCAAAATAACAAACACACCCCAACTTACAAGTACCTGAACTTATGAGTAATTTGAGATACAAGCTGTCTCTTGGCTTTATTTATGCTTTGAGTTGCAGGCAACATTTGTGTTCGGAGCGTTTTCGCCGCTGATTAAGTAATGTTTGTAACAGGATTGTGCCGTCTGAGCAATAAAGAGTTGATAAATATTGTTACATGTTGCTGTTCCTACTTTGTTTACACAATAAACAAATATATGTTTTGATTAGACAGAGATTGACACAATCCTGCCCTCTAACCACCAGAACTGAGAAAGTTAGTGTGAAGGGGATAACTTACTCAGATAAACAAATCATTAAAATAAGCCGCACAGGTTAGCAGCCTACCTGGCGAGTCAAGCCGTGCTGCAGCAG
This sequence comes from Entelurus aequoreus, assembly GCF_033978785.1. Classification (NCBI taxonomy): domain Eukaryota; kingdom Metazoa; phylum Chordata; class Actinopteri; order Syngnathiformes; family Syngnathidae; genus Entelurus; species Entelurus aequoreus. The sequence goes on along the minus strand of NC_084749.1, from coordinate 42,472,203 downwards.
TGTCAGTCCACATCACACAATCTGCAGTCACACACGTCCAAACAATGAACATGTATCCATAAAAATATTAAGAAGCTGCCGATGCCGTGTTTGACATGTTTCAGTTTATGTCCAGTACTGATATAACAAATTGGACAGTCAAGCTTTACCTTTTATACACAGACATACATGTCGCTTGTTGTTAACTCTGACTTGTTCGGTGTGTTCAGTGTGTAAGTGTGCGGTATAAACAATGATTGCCTACTTTCTATTGTTACACTATGGAGAAGCAGCCTGTTGGAGACACCTACAAATGTCTGTACCTCGAGGTAAAAAATGCTGAACAATCTAAAACTGAACTGGCTACAAAGTAAACAAAAACAGAATGCTGGACGACAGCAAAGACTTACTGTGGAGCAAAGACGGCGTCCACAATGTACATCCGAACATGACATGACAATCAACAATGTCCCCACAAAGAAGGATAAAAACAACTGAAATATTCTTGATTGCTAAAACAAAGTGGATGCGGGAAATATCGCTCAAAGGAAGACGTGAAACTGCTACAGGAAAATACCAAAAAAGAGAGAAAAAGCCAGCAAAATAGGAGCGCAAGACAAGAACTAAAACACTACACACAGGAAAACAGCAAAAAAGTCCAAATAAGTCACGGCCTGATGTGACAGGTGGTGACAGTACACCTACTTTGAGACAAGAGCTATATTGATGCATGCTTGGTTATGGTTTAAAGTCATATGCAACAATTGCGACGACGACTTTTTACTGTCAACTGAGTTTCGTTTTTTAATGATTTCTGTGCCTCCGGAGTTTTTCAACGTAAAAAATGTGCCTTGGCTCAAAAACGTTGTCTTAGAGAATGGACTTCTACAGTACAGTGCATCTGGAAAGTGTTCACACGATTCACTTTTCCCACATTTTGTTCTGTTGCAGCTTTATTCCAAACTGAACTGAATTAATTGTGTTCTCAAAATTCTACAGATTACCCCATAATGATATGTGGGGGAAAAAAAATCCTCATTTGTGTAAATTAATGAAACAAAAAGAAATCTACATACTGTATGTATTCACAGCTTTTGCGTAATACTTTGTTAATGCAACGTTGGCAGCAATTGCAGCCTCAAATGTTTATTGGGTTTCTATCATTTGCGTCCAAAATCATTTGTGTGTGATTGTCTTTTGCACGTTTCTGACTGTCTAACATAACACATCACTTGTGTGTTTAGGTGCCAAGAGTCTTCATTAATGGAAACTGCATTGGAGGCGGCTCTGACACCAAACAGCTCCATCAGCAGGGCAAGTTAGTGCCCCTTATTAAACAGTGTACCCCCTGCTGTGCTGCGACCAGCTCCGAAGGATCAGGCAGTGGACAGTTTGCAAAATGACTAGCCGTTCTTTTGATTTCTCTCAATCATTTATTTATTGAATGTTTACTAGATTTTTTGCTTCAAATTCTATATGGCTTGAACACAGTTGTTCTTATTTATCAACGTGCACTGAATACTTGATGATTTGTGTATTGCTTGAACACAGTTGTTTTTATTGATAGGCTACTCGTTACCTTGTACACATGTTCATCCATTATCACAGCGTTTTTATTAGTCAGCATTGAATACTCCATCTGTAAAAGTGATTTAAGTTATTACTTTACATTTCAGACTACTACCTCTAAAATTATACACATGATTTTATAGGGCTCTTTGAAATAAAACTTTTTTTTTTTTGACAAACGTTTGCAATGGTAGTTGACCTGTTGTTCTTTTTGAGTGACTTTCAGTTATAGAGTGCCAGAGATTTAAACATATCTTTTGTCGCAGAACTCTGTTAAACCAACGAACAAGATTTCTCTACAGAATCTTCTCTCTGGTCAACAAAAGCACCATGAAGATTCTAGCGGGAACTCTCATTCAACCCTTTTTTGATTACGCATGCACCTCCTGGTACCCCAGCACCTCCAAACATCCCAGAACAAGCTACCCACTTCTCCAAAGTGGGCTGGCTCAGGGTGGAGGACAGAGTAAAACAACTTGCACTGAGCCTGGTCTATAAAATCCGCTACACCTCCCTGATACCGAAGTACATGTCAAACTACTTCCATAATGTAAATGACCGCCATAACCACAACACCAGGGGGAGCTCCACAAACCATGTTAAAGCCAAATTCTGATCTAACAAAGGTCTTAACTCATTCTCCTTCTATGCCACATCAATATGGAATGCACTCCCAACAGGTGTAAAAGAAAGTGCATCTCTAGCCTCCTTCAAAACTGCACTAAAAGAACACCTCCAGGCAACTACAACCCTAGACTAACACCCTCCCCCACCACATCCCACCTCCCCGGATTGTAATTAATCAAGTGTATATACTTGTTCTAATGCTTTCTGAGCTCACTATGTCCACTACTTGTTGTACATATCCTACGAAGTCAGACCTACACTGTTTCAATGTCCATTTCTCAGATGATATAATTGTTGATGACTGAAGTGCTGATATCAACCAAACCTAAACCCCTCCACATCCCACCCCCCGGATTGTAAATGTAAATAATTCAATGTATATACTCTGATGATTAACTTGTGTGATGACTGTATTATGCTGATAGTATATATTTATACCATGAATTGATTAACGTGGACCCCGACTTAAACAAGTTGAAAAACTTATTCGGGTGTTACCATTTAGTGGTCAATTGTACGGAATATGTACTGTACTGTGCAATCTACTAATAAAAGTCTCAATCAGTCAATCAATCACTAAATGTCTAAAACCATGCATATGATAACATTCTTTAATTTCCAGAGATTGTGTGTGTATACT